>NC_083321.1:29136596-29441033 GCF_963455315.2 Globicephala melas | reverse complement strand
GCCATCTTCCTGAAGTTGCTCACTTTTCCCGCATGTTGTTCATTTATCTAAGGAGCATTTACTTCATTACACTCTGTCTCCTCATAGACTGTGTGAGCTCTTCAAGTGTAGAGTAACCATATCTAACTTTACCAGAGTAGCCTCAGCACCCATTTCCTAGGGAATGAGTTAAAGAACAAAAGACTAGGTTAGAGGAAGCAAGAACTATTCAATCAGGGAGATTTGAAGTGGCTCTGTCATTTACTAGCCTTGTAAATTTGGGCATTTATTACCTTCTCTAAATCTCTGTTTCTTAATCTGAAAAATATGAATGATAATAGCTACCTCACAGGATTCTTGGATAACTAAATCAGACAATGTATTTTAAATGCCCAATAGAGACTCATCTCTAGTAGACTTTTTTTTTAAGTTTTGTTGAATGAACACATAAAAATAAGTGAGTGAGCAGGTTACTGAGTGAGTAAATGCATTTGAGTGAATAGAACAAATGCTGTAAAAAATGTTATAATGGATTCACCAGGAGATATTTCCTATACAAACAGCAGTTGTCTTGCTTTTTGAAGGGATGGTTAAGATGTCAGCACGCAGAGATGTAGCAGTCAATGAACTAGGAACCTGAAGCTTGAGAAGCAGTGTGAGGAAAGGCCAAGACTGGGGAAGGCATCCCTTTTTTATTGAAAACATTATTTCCTGCTGTTACTTTACCCTTCTCCCCCCTTTTTTTTCATCAGTTAAAGAACTCTAAAGATGGGCTGGCTACCAATTCATTCACGGTGAATCAAATCTCATTAACCAGGTGACAAGTTAGCCCTCACACAATAAGCTATAGGCTTGGATTTTGAAAAGAGAATGTGGGTTATTGTTAAAAATAATATAAATTATTATTGTTGAATGAAGATTTCTGTTGCCTAATTATTATTCAGTGAAATGTTTTAGAGACAGAATCATGGCAATGATGTTGAAGGTACTACAATTTCTTATTTAAAAAAAAAAAAGAATGTGAACATTTATGTAAAGTCCACTGGAAATCTAATCTCTAGATTAAGATCTAGAGTCCTATGTGCTTCAGACCTGTCTAAAAATTTGAAGCTGAGAATGATAATCTAGCAGGTAGGATTTATAAGTTGTTGACTTCATCTCTGTACTCTTTAGATGGAAAATGGACTTTGATGACAGACTTAAATTAACAAGCCAGTAGGCTGCATTGCTATATTGCTTACCTGTTTGCTTTATTAGTCAGGGTTCATGTCTCTTCATTCTATTGTGTCACTGAGTAATGGAAAAAGAAATTCATTTTGGAATTATACAAAAACTTGGATTCAAATTTTAGCCCTGCTGTTTACTAGATGTGTGAAATTGGACAAGTTACATAATCATTCCAATCCTCTTTAAGATAAGGATAATGCTTCCTAACTTATAAGATTGCTGTGATGATTAGAAATTACATTTTAAAACTACCTACCCTTGTGCTAGGCATATGATAGAATTTGACAAAAGCTAATCAATATGAAGAATTTACCTTATCTAGTTGTTGATAGAATCTTCTTCACAAATACATGTAAAAATAATTAAAATTCATGATCATAGAAAAAATGTAAATTTTTCTTTGTTATAAAAGCATTCCCGGGGCTTCCCTGGTGGCGCAGTGGTTGGGGGTCCGCCTGCCGATGCAGGAGGCGCAGGTTCATGCCCCGGTCCGGGAGGATCCCACGTGCTACGGAGCGGCTGGGCCCGTGAGCCATGGCCGCTGGGCCTGCGCGTCCAGAGCCTGTGCTCTGCAGCGGGAGGGGCCACAACAGTGAGGGGCCCGCGTACTGCAAAAAAAATAAAAATAAAAAACAAAAAAAAATAAAAGCATTCCCATTTATGTCATACAACATTAAGAAATTCAAGTGAAAACTTTAAAAACCTGTAATACCACTCTACCACCATAGCACACATATAATTTTGCATATTCTCTTTATCTCTTTATTTTTATTTATTGTTGCAGTTTTTGAGTTGAAATGGTTGAAAGGATATAATTTTGGAGTTCATTCACGTAGTGTTTTATCATGTTACTCATTTTTTATGTCAGTATACTAAGTATCAGTAAGAAATACCATAATTTATTTAATCATATCATCATTATTAGATATTTGGCTTACCTCCTAGTGGAGGCTATTATTGAAAGCTATATAATTAATAAATGCTTTTATGCATATTTAAGGGATTTTGGAGCTGATAGGGGTATTTCCTTTATAGGCTAAATCCCCTAGGTGAGATTAATGGCATATATATATGCCTTTAGTCCTTGAAACATTTTTTTTCAGAATGAACATACATTCTTCTAGAAACCAATAGTCTTCACTGGACATTATCCAAAGCACTGCTCCTAGAACAATTTAGTAGCATAGAGCAGGCAGAAAAATAAAAGATGAGTGGGGGGAGGGGTTCACTATTAGATTGGGATATGGTAGGGAGAAAAAGGAGATACTTATAATCTATGATTTAATTAAAATCCATGTGCTATAGGCCTTTGGATAAATTGATCATCTATTCTTTAATTCAGTAAGACAGTCTATTAGTCTTTCATCAAGCCTGTTACGAGACAAATGAGAAAACACATAATCCCTGCCTTTTGGGAGTAACACACGATCCTGACTTCTGGAAGCTTATATTTCAGTGGGAAAAATATTTAAGTTTTAATTTTTTAAAATAATTTCAATACAGTTGAGAAGTGTTCCATTGCAGGTTAAGTATGCTACAGGAGGGCAAACAACTTTACCTTGGAGCATGAGGGTTAATTATGTGTATGTGCTGACCTCACAAGAAAAAGAGGGCATTGTTAAATATCTTTTCCTGTTACCATCTCCCAGCTCTGGAAAGTGTGACTGGCCCAACTAAGAGTAGTACTGTATGCCCTATAGACTATTCCTAAAGGTTCAAATGAAGTATCTTATTATGGGTCTTTAATATGCTGGAACCTCTTGCTTAGACTGCTTTGTGTTCACAGTATCTGGCAAATAGTCCTCAATCCTGGTTTGAAGATGCAATAAGTAAATTTAATGTTGACTACCTAAATAGGTAATAGGAATCATGATTCATTTTGAGCTACCCCATCTATGCTAAGCATTTTAAGACACAGGTAGTGTGGAATTAGCTTTATTGAAAAATAATGTGAGAAAAATATCAATCCTTTAATTTGATATTCTTTTAATTTAATTCTGAGCCATCTTTTTAATTTCATCTCAGTAGGTAATGTTCCTTGTTACCTTTTTTGTTCAAGCCTACAACTCGATGTTTTCCCTATTGTAGGAGGATTTGTAAATCTCAACCACCCAGAGTGAGATCATGTTGTCATCAGACTTAACCTGGTAGGAGTTGGGGATTAGATGAGTCTCTGAAGAAGTTTCAAAAGAACCTCACTGAGTAAAGCCAGTTTTATCCAGAACCACTGAAGTTCACAGATTTTAATTAACAATTTGAAATTTGTAATATTACTCAAATTTCAGATGGGTGAGAATTTAACCCTACATTAAAGGAGCCCAGGCAAAAGGACACGAGTTACGTCACAGAGACTTATTAAATGTGATGGAAATTCTACAGACGAATGCTGACAAACAGGTGCAAGAGCTGAATTAATTTTTAAGCCCTACCACTGAGGAGGAATTGCAGTGCATCGCGTTGACAGCCACAGCACATTGCTAATTTCATTCACAAGCTTAAAAATCTCAATATATTTGAACATGTGAATGTATTGAATTTTAAAAAGTGTAAGTAGCATAAGGGTATCCCAGAACTAAAAATGATAATTTCTCTCTGGGACCTCAAGTCATTTATCTAGCCAGAAGCATGGTGTTTTTTATGAATGAAATCTATCTTACCGCTTCCACATACAAATTGTGTTCTATTATTATATATAGTGCAGCCTGTTACTAAGCAAGCTTTTCTTTTTTTTTTTTTTAATATGAAATTCCTTGTGAGTCAGAGGAAGACTGAATATTCACTGCTATAGTTTCCAACTTCTGCTGTCATGCATAAAGGGGGTTTTTAACCAACGTTTCTGATGGTGCTAAGTGGTGATATTCCTGGAGATAAAGAAAAATATAACAAACCAAAACTAGATAAATGCAGAGCCTTGTTTGGTGGTATTATTAAAGATGGTAAGTTGTAAGCCGAAAACTCAGTAAACTCAATATGTTTTCACCAGGAATTTACCTACTTTGGAGTCCCTGGTATATTTGAGCCTTTGATAGAAGCCCTGCAGTGTCTCCACATAAATGTGCATGTATATACAAAACCTTACAGAGATTTCAGGGATTTTATGAATTTCCACCAGAATACCATTTATGGTACATCTTGATCTTTATCTGGGACTGGAAGAATATCTCTTATTTAGTGGATTTTCCCCTTTGCCACCTACTGTGCACCAGGCCCTAGACCTGGGACTGGGGATATAAAGAAAATAAGAAAAGGTTTCTGGACTACTTACAGCCTAGTAGGGGCTAGTAGATAAATAGTATAGAGTAGTAAATAGTTTGATAAAAATATCTATTAAAAGGTCATTGCAAAAGCTTCCTGGAGAAAATTGCATCTTAGTGAGTATTAAGGATGAGTAGACATAAACTGTAAGAAGAGGGAAAAGGGCATTCTAGACTGAGAATGAGAGCAAGGAGCACTGCCCTGTCATTGGTAAAATTGTGTATTTACAAGAAATGCATAATAACAAATGTATGGAAAAATCAGTCTTCTTTCAACATTTTTCAAGAAGCTTTAAAGAAAAAAAATAAAAGGATCTGGGTTTAATTTCCCAAGATTTTAGCCGTCTGAGCCCTTTATTCCTAATTGTACACAAGCTTGTCCCCTCATTTTGCTTAGCTGGAGAATATTAAGTATTCATTTTTAGAACATAAAAAAGCTGTAAAGGGCTCCCTTCCTAGGGAGTCAGGAAAAGCCCAGTATGTACTGCATTGGATGAGTCTAGATTCCTAATCAAAAACATGTAATCAGTACCTGCCCCAAAGTCTTTTTATAATGGCAGCAGTAGCAACTGTTTCTTTTTTAAACCCACTATCAAGAAAGCTGATGAAAAAGAGACAAATGCACAGTCTAATAACCTGAGCTAACAATATATTATTTTCAATGGAACGAAAAGGACAAAAGCCAAAGGTATTCATTACTGTTCCCAGGGTAAGAGATCAGGGCAGTTTCTGCCTTCACCACATGTGCAGTCTTTAGGCTTGACAATGCACATCTCCCCAAGGGAAATGTGGAAAGAAAGCCAAACTCTTGCAACTTGATGCAAAGTGATTTGAGTTCCATTACAACATCTCTCAGTAAAAGGCTATTCAGGCTTAGAGTAAAGATTCCACACTCATTTTCTCCCAGAAAATGAGATTGTTATATAAACACCAGACATGGAATCAGAGCTTCTGGAAATCGATCTAAACCATGTGATTTCATCTTAACTTCCTTAAATTCTAATCAGGAAAAAGGAGGTGAGATAGTTTAGTGAACATACAATCTTAAAATTGTTATCTTGTTTTGGGCACACTTAAAAACTCAAGAACATCCTAAGGAAATTTTAAAAATTACAAACCTATATAATAATATTGGGGTTTTTGTTTTTTTCTGTTTAGATGAACTAATGCTGATCTGGGCTTCCCTGAATGTGTTTCTCAAATGAACTCACCAGAAATGTTATGCCTTTCTTCTGGGAAAGTTAGGCTCATTCAGTATTTCAAAAAAGGGGATGTTAGGGTACACTTCACGTTAAAAGGATCTGAGTTCCCATTTGACTCCTGTGAACTTGAGAAGATACATTTTACACCTTAGTTTTTGACCTTTAAATGGAAATAAGGATATTTACTTCTTACCTCTCAGGGTTATTATAGGGATTTAACGATGTAATTAAGATATTTGGAAAGTTATTAACACAAAACCTATTTTCAATATTTTCCAAAGTGTGTTACCCAGCAAATGAGTTCTATGGAATAAATAGTTGTTATTAAAAATTAAAAGTTCTGTTTCAAACAGTTTGGACATGCTAGGTAAACAAAGTTAAATGGTTGCCTTCAGAGCTTTACCATGCTAATGGGTATTGTGGGTCTCCAAAAGAGGAGTATAGCATGCTGCGTTTCTCAGACTTTGTTATAACAGACACATTGGTGTTTGGTTGGGGGTGCAAGTGCTATAGTTTACAAGATCACTGTTCTGCAGAACAGTAGTTTGGAAAATGCTGTCTATATGAGGGCCAAAGATCCCTTCCCCCTCCCTCTCCACTCCCCCTCCCCCTCCTCCTTCCCTTAATAGTACGTACAATCCTTCTTTATAACCCTCTTCCCAATATTTATTTATTTATCATTCTCTTCTTTGGGTTTGAATTTCTTGAGGACAGGACTATGTCTTCATAAACATTTTAATCCCCAGTGTTTACCACATTGTACATAATAAATATTGGCTAAGTGAATGATGCTGTAATTACTGATATACATCATTCAGGATATAATTACTGAGTTTTTTTGGAGCTGTGAAAACAATGGGCCTGGTTTAAAATGACTCCAAATATATTTTATCCTTGTGGAACTGTGCCTAAGAAAGCAGATAACCTGTACAGAAAAATGTTCCATGAGAACTAAAGCAAAGAAATAAAAAAAGAACAGAGAAAGAATATTATGTGCTTAGAATGCCATAATACAAGTTGTATAGTTAGGTGGCAAGAGGAATCTAGGAGTGTAATTAAGGAAAATAATCTCCTGGACAGGTGAGTGCAATCTGGAAGGTTGGGTTAATGAAATTAGGGTTTTAATTCTTAGCATCAGTTATTATAAGTCAAGGTCAAACTGGAAAAAAATTTTTTTAATGATTTCTCATTCCTATGCCATGCTAAGTCTTCATACTTTTAAGGCCTAAATACTGCTTAGTAAACTTAGAAGTATGCCGTTAATTTGTACATAAGGAAAATTTTAACTTCATTCTGGATGCTGAGTTGTTTTAGTCTGATACCTAAATCCAATAAGCATTACTCAGATGCTTCAGGGGTTTTCAGCAGCCCTCTATCCTATCTACTGTGCTATTAGTTCAGGATGAAAATAAAATTAGTTTGGCAGAATCTCAAATTAACCTATCAAATCCCCTCATCACTTGTTCCATTTTACAACTGAGAATAATAAATAAATGTGTGAATGACATTCATAAAGTGACTACTTTATGCCAAGTGTGCACTAGGTGCTCCTGAATATTTTCTTTATTTGATTTTCAGAATAATCCTGTGAGAAGTGTTATCACCTCATCTTCTAGTAGGGAAACAAACTCAGAAGTTGTGCTATTGCCCCACATCAAACAGCTATAAAAATGTAAAAGATCTTATACTGAGCCTAGTCTCTCCTTTCTAAAGTTTAGCCCTATTTCTGTTACATCATGTCATCTTAATATAATATTACCATTTCTTATGCTTTTCCATAGGGATGGTTAAAATGTGTATGTATAAACACAGTACTTACAAATAGCCTGACCAAGACTTAAGTGAAGACAACTACTCAACTTTAATGAAGGACATGTAAAATATTAATGGAAATACTGTTTCTTGGATGGATTGTTTGATATGATAATGTAAATTTTTCCAGATAAGTTTAGAAATTTACTGTAATTCCAATCAAAATGTTTATCATTATATACTTCATTATTTCTAAATTTAATTTGGAATCATAAATGAATGAAAATACACAAAAAAATTTTGAAAAGAAAGGTAATGTCATGGGAAGGGGGGACTTACTCCACCTGATAGCAAAATGTACTGGAAAATTTTTAAAAGCAATAATAATCTGGTATTAGCAGAAAAATAGAGAAATACATCAGTGCAACACAATTGAGAATCCAGAACCAGATTTGTATCTAAAAATGTAGCATATGATCAAAGCAGTACTTCAAATGAGTAGGGAAATAACATACAATTTCATAAATAGGGCAATTAACTATGTGGTTTTTGAAAACTAAAGTTAGATCCCTACTTCATACTATACTAAAAATTAAACTTCTCATGGATCAAATATTTAAATGTAAGAAATAAAACCAGAAATATACCAGAAAAACATAGACTTGGTTATATCTAAAATCTTGGGGTGAGGAAAACCTTCCTAAACTTGACAAAATCTAAAAGACATGAAAATTTCTTTATAGCAGAAAATTCTAAATTTTTATATAGCAGAAAAAAATCTACAAAGTAAAAAGACAGTCACAATCCAGGAAAAATATTTGTAACTATACATGAGAGGAAAATGCTTTATATCTGTTTTATAAATAGTTCTGCCAAATCAATAAAGAAAAAAGCAACATCACATTAAGGGTTTGTTCAAGCAATTCATAGCTAAAATCAAATGGTCATTAGATTTGAGAGGATGCCCACCTCTACTAATTGCCAAAGAAATGCAAACTAAAACAACTATAAGCTATCATTTGCCTACTATTAGACTAGTCAAAGTTACAAAAAGTAATAGTTTCCAGTACTAGTTGAGTACGTGGGGAGGTGGACTCTCTCAAATACTATTGGTGGAAGTAAACTGGTACAATCTATTTAGACAGTAAATTTAGAAACATTGATTCAAATTTAAATGGGCATAAACAGCCTTTGACCTAACACTAATTCTACAGGCATAGTATCACAAGTTCACATACAGTTAAAGTATTTTTCCCAGATTGTGACTTTTTACTTTGTAGAGGTTTTCTGCCATGTTGAATTTTTAAAAATATGCAGTTCACATGTTTACTGCAGCATTTTTTTGTGATAGTAAAAATAGAAAACATCCCAAATATTCCTGCTGTGGTGGCAATATGAGCTCCACCAAAATAGAGACTGCCTCTACCTTAATTACCATTCCCAGTTAACTGGTACTGTTCTTGACAGTATAAACATTTGTTAAATGAACAAACAAAATGGACTATAGTGTGTCTATACAACTGAAATTATTTTTAAAAGTAAGGCAATTAAACAAGTTGCAGATATTGTACAGATCATTCCCTTTTTACAAATATATATATGTATGCATGTACATACATTTATATACAAGTGTCATACATATCTATTAAGAAAAAAGTTAGAAAGTATACCTCTTGATTGCCTCTTAGGGTGGAATTTAAGGAGAAGTGACATTAACATTTTACTGCATATACTACAGATAATATATCTTTTTGCTTTTATTTTTGTTGTTTTAGCAATGACTATGTTTATAACTTTAAAGTACAAATACAATCATTCTTTCAATCTACTAACTCTTCTTGCTGTAAAAGATTTATAGCAGTTAACAAAGTCTCTGTTTTCACTGAGTGTATATTCTAGTGGAGGAAGACAGATGGTAAACAAATAAATATTATCCCTGATAAGGTATTATGAAAAAAAATAATAAAACCATGTAAGGGGACTCCAGTGACAGGGTGCTATTTTTCTTTTCTAATTCTGCAGTGTTTGAGAAGAGACCTGAGTGAGGTAAGGAGTAACCCATCCAGGTATATATAGGCAGATAGATATTCTTGGTACAGGTCAAAGGACCCAGGATGAACACGCCATGAATTAGTTAAGATTACAGAGCTCAAGATCAGGAGATGAGTTCAGAGAAATGGGGGTGGTGAGAAGCAGAAATTGTATATAACATAGGGACATTTGGCCAAGGTAAGAAGAACTTCAGTTCCTATTTCATGTGATAGGAAGGTACTAGAGGTTTTGAACCGTGGAATGACATCCAATTTTTGTACACAAAAGATCTGTCTGATGACTGTGTGGAAAAGATGATGATGGCTTGGAGTAGGGTGAGACAGGCAAGCAAACTAGTAATCACAGTAGTGTGATAAGTGCTATGTGAAGAGTTAAGCACACCTCTTCCCACTTAGAACTAATATACATTGGCCTGGTGTGAAGTAAATCTGTTGATGGACTATAAACCAGAAAAAGGAGATTTTCTCTCAGTACCAAACCAAATGACCCAAACTGTGATTGAGTCCATATTTTGTCTTACCTGCTCTCTGCCTTAATCAAATGAATTAGCCATACAAGACTTTGTGGTTAAGCTCAGGAAATGGAAAAACAGAGAGACCAGTTTCTATTTCTGATAACAGGATGTGGGAGATGAGAAAGCAGTGAAGGATTGCAAAACAGCCAGCTACTCAGAGTCAGGGAGCATGTATCACTAATATTTTTCTTCCTATGGCCTAAATCAGATTCCAGCTCATAGGTAGGCATTGGTTCTGGTATAGTTTTTGAATCTTTTTTCCAGATGACCTGTAGGCAAATGTTCCTACCTAGTCTATGCATACCTAAGAACTCTGTGGCAGAGTTGCTCTCTGACCAGTGACTTTCACAAGGAAACCCTTTTTTGCTACCTCAGAGGCACAGGACATTTACTGATTGTCTTTAAAGTTTCCAATTTAGACAAAGAATCTTGCTTAATTCTTGATAGCAGTATTGTCTTTCCTTATATTCTTGTCTGTTTGTAACAATGCCAGTTGATGTTTTGTTCTTACTACTTTAATTTTCATTGCCATATGCTATTTTATATACTTTTGTTTCTTTATTTCATTTTACACAATCTGCATTGTCAACCTCTCTTCCCATAAATTACAGACACAAAAGTGCCAGTAAAAAGGAAGGGAGGATATGTGCCTTTCATCCCCAGAGCAGCACCAAAAAGCTGCGCGAAGCACGTTGCCCATTGCAGTCCCTTGTCATCTCTCTAAAAATGGAACTTGAGGAGGCTGACAGAACCACACCTAGAAATCCTTCCCAAGAAATCCAGTGGACATAGTCCATATTAGAATTCCCTAAACAAAAGTAAGAAAGCCCCAGAAGGAAAGCTTCATGGAATGTAGTTATCCTATTATCTTCAGGATCATCCATTCCTAAATATAAACAAAAGCTCTTATTTTCTTTCTCCATGATATGATATTGACAAGGCCTAATTAGACCTTATAAAGACAAGCTTATCTGGTCACAGTGGTGTTAATTTGTGAGCTCCAGATTCATAGAGTGGATGTACTTAATGTGAACATGAATTATATAAACTTGACATTGCATAATATAAAATGTTAATAAAGTCTCACTTTATGTGAATACTTTGAAATAAAAACAGATTTCCTCAATTAAAAAAATCAGTCAGGAATCTCATAGTTTCATAACTAGCTGGCTGAATGAATTATAAACTATAATTATAGCAGAGGAAGGTGCCATTTTAGCTGGTAAACAGAAATGCCTACCATATTTTGTCATGTCAAATGAACCAATGCTCTTGTTTATATTAGAATTTCTATGGGGATTTCAGACATTACTTTGTTATTTTAACATTTCCTATTTGTATTAGCTTTAAAAAACATTTAAAGATAATATCAAGGAAGTGTTAATTAAGCTCTCTGCTTTTCTATCATTTCATCAATTTAGTTAACACATATCCAGGCATGGCTAATTCAGGGTGCTATGTTAAAAACCACATCCTCAAATATATATCTTTGAAATGTGATAAAATGCAAAGAAAACTAAGCAGTTACCATGTTGAGCCATGGTTTTAATTTCTACAAAATATTAGAGATGATAAGAAAAACAATTTTTTAAGCCTTGAAGCAAAAATATTCTACAGTATTTGTTGATCCATATGCTCCATGAATGTTTACCTTCTATTTTACATTAAAAGCCATATACATTAAAATGTATTTTATATTACATTTCTCCTTTGAAAAAATTAGCATTGAATTAGGCAAGGTTTGAATCACATAAGGACTTCAGGAATGCAACCTTCTTGAAGCGTTCTCTAAATCCAAGCTCTAAATTGTGAATAGTTGCATGTTTGTTCAGATCCTTAGAATGTTTCGAAATACATTGCCCAGTGACCAAAACTCTTTCCTGGAAAATGGAGAAATTGAATAGCAAAGGGAAAGAAGTTGACCTCCCTCCTCAGCTTTGACTTTGGCATTTTGTTTCTGAGAGACCTTGTTGTTGGAAGATAAATTCCCTAATGTCTAACGTTTTCTAGCCTTTCAGCAAAGTAGATTTTGTAGGGGAAGAGTGAACCATAACACTGATTTGGTTAACATCAGGCTGCCGAGTTCTCAGCTCTGTGGTACAGGTAAAATATTATTTCTCCCCTCCTCTGATCCAGTTTCTTAAGAAGATTAATCAGATGTGTCTTAATGTACTTTACTACCAGAGCTACAGATTACTAAATGTGAACTGTTATTAAATTGTGAGATTCCCTTATATGTGCTGAATAAGAGAGGTTTGTGAGATATATATTTTATGGTTTTAGTGTTTACTCTTAGGTCCATGATCCATTTTGAATTAATTTTTGTGTATGGTGTGGAGTAAGGGTTGAAGTTCATTTTATTTTGTACAAATAATCACTTTCATTGAAAATCTGTTCTTTCTCCGTTGAATTAACTTGACATTTTGATCAAAACATAATTGCCTATATAAATGTGGGTCATTTTTCTGAAGCATGTAAATTTTTGGAACTATGTTATTTGGTGCATATGCATTTGTAATTGTATCTTACTGCTGTCTTAATCATTTCTCTCAATAGTAAATGTTTATTTTGGGGTCTAGCAATTCTTCTTTTTAAAAGTTTATTTTGTCTAATGGTAGTATACTCTCTGGGTTTTTTTTTTTTTTTTTTGCTTAATCTCTACATGGTATACTTTTTCACAGCCTCTTGCTTACTTTTATTTGTGTTTTTATATTTAATGTGCATTTCTGTAGACAATGTATAATTAGGTCTTCCTAGTTTTCAGTCAGTCTCTACGTTTTTATTGGAGTGTTTAGTACCCTTACATTTAATGTGATTATTTTTATATTTGGATTTATTGTCTGCCATTTTGCTATTTGTCTTCTCTTTGTCTCATTTTTATTTTCCTGTTCTTCTGCCTTCTTTTGTGTTAAACAATATTTTGTGGATTAATTTTATTATTATTTTATTCACTTATTAGCTTTATTTCTTTGCATTATTTTTTGTTATTGCTCTAGGGACCACAATATGCAACTTTAACTTCCAGTAAAATATAGGAACCTTGTACTAGTGTAGTTTCATTTACACACTCTCATCCTTTGTGCTGTTGCTGTCATATGCAATACATATCTATATTATAAAACCAAGAATGTTATATTATAATTTTACTTAGAGTCTTGCCTTTTAAAGAAATTAAGAATGACAGAAAGACAGTCCTGTCTTTTAAGAAATTAAGAGAATTATTTCTTATCTTCATGTCATATCACTCATATTTTCATTACCCTCTCTCTATCCAAGTTATCACCTGATGTTATTTTATTTCAGCCTGAAGTATTTCCTTTTGCATTTCTTAAATTTAGAGCTGTTAGCAATGAATTTTCTCATTTTTAAATTTATTTGAAAATGTCTTTGAACCTTTAATTCTGAAGAATGGTTTTAAAAATAGCTTTCTTGGAAGACAGGGTTTTTTTCCTCAACAATTTGAATGTTATTCCAGTATCTTATAGACTCCATTATCCTAATGAGATATTAGCTGTTAATCATATTTTTGTTCTCCTATGTAATATATTGTTTTTCTGTGTTATATTCAAGATTTTTCTTATTATCTTCAGCTTGTAGTAGTTTGATCATGATGCATCTAGGTGCAGTTTTCTTTGTTTATTCTATTTGAGGTCCATTGAATTTTTTGTAGCTGAGAGTTAATATTTTTCATCAAAGTTAGGAAGGTTTTCATTATTATTTATTCAAATATTTGTTCACCCTTTTCTCTTTCTCTGCTCTTGTTTGACTCCATTTACCCTTAAGAGTTCTGAAATATGTTTCTGACAGAATAGTTTTAAACTTTGATGGAAGGCTCGGAAATAAAATGGAGAAGTAGGGATGAAATGACACAGTTTTCTAAGGAAACTTAGTTCCTTAAATATACACACAACACAACCCAGTAAATTTACAGTGGAAAATATTAATGTTACCTATTTGTCCTCTTTTCCTGTTTTTACAAAATCTGTTTGTAGGTGCATTTCCTCCATCTGCTACTTATGCACGAAAAGACTTGCTACAACGATCTACCCATATCGCTACCAAGACTTTCCAAGCTTTTCGCATATTTGTGAACAATGAACTCAATGAACTTTACACAGGACTGAAGACAGCTCAGAAGTTTCTGAGACCTGGTGGTCGCCTGGTTGCCCTCTCCTTCCATTCACTGGAGGATCGCATCATCAAACGATTCCTGCTTGGGATAAGCATGACACAAAGGTTTAACCTAAGTGCTAGACAGAAGGTGATACAAAAATCACAGTTGGGTTCAGATCATGAAAACACGGAAGGAGTCTCTATAGGAAGGGCCCCTTTAATGTGGAAAGTAATGCATAAGAAGGTACTTACTCCGGAAGATCAAGATGTACAAAATAACCCCAGAGGACGCTCAGCCAAGCTTAGAGCAGCTATCAAATTATGAGAAAGTTATCATCATCTGATTCTTCAAGTTCTTCCTCACAGTTTCTCGTGTAATATTCCTGAACAGCCTAATATAAGAAAATGGGGGATATATAGAGATATGTACTATATATGTGTGGAAATAGGGGGTATTTAGCATTTTTTTCTCAAAAAGAAAATGTAGGAAATATTAGCATGACACAGATAGCTCAATTCAAGATGCAGCAGTGTCTCAAAACTGGAAAAATTGTTTATCTTAGCATTATATTTGACTTTTGAAATGCAGTCCTTTCTCTAACCGGGAATTTTTTTTAAAAAGAAGAAGAAGAAGAAGAAGAAGAGAATATGTGTATTTACTTAACTATGTAAATTCAAGCTGTCAAAAGAGAGATTATAATTATATCTGCATGCCCAAATTCTGAATTTAGATATTCAGATTTGCAACAGACTGTCTATAACTCAAATAATTAATAATGATCATAAAATGAATTTTAATTTTCCTACTTGGGAATAATTACTACTATAGCTTTCTCAAATATAGGTACTGTGAAAATTTAAAGTATTCAAGTATTATTTTAAAAGTGCATTATACTGATAAATTTCATTACTGAAATTACAGTGTTCATTGTTTTAAAGGGACTTTTCAGTATGATATATGCCATGTTTTCATATATTAGAAACTAAAAATGTAGAATTGCTCTAATAGCTCTCACAGAGAGTGTTTCACAAAACTTATATTTAAAGTCAATTGTGTTTATTTTAATAATAGCCCAGAATGCTTTTGATAAATAAAAATCTGTCATCATTTGAATCCTGCAATTTTAAATTGGGCTATTCAAAATATTCAAAGTCTATTTGAAATGGAAAAGTATGTTATCTCTTCCAGATACTAAAATCAATGATTTTATTTACAAATAGTAATTGTAATTGTAAAATGTTTATTCAGGTGAAGTTCACGTGGCAGAGGATTCTTTAACAAATTAATGAAATTGATTCAGTATTCACATAACTTTTTATACATTAATATGCACTTCTAATTTATTCAGTTATGCAGCAAGTACTGAACTAGGCAAAGAAACAAAGGCGAGTAAAATACACATAGCCCATAGTATTAGTCCTGTGGAGTTTATAATCTAGCCAAGAAGAGCAATGGTAGTTAAATGATCATAAATATTAGTATAAAATTGACAAAGCGGTAAGGGCTATAAAGAAGTAGTACAAGGTACCATAAGTACATCTAGTAGGGATTTCATCTACTGAAGGAAACCAGGTCTGACAACATGGTGCTTGATTTGTGACTTGAAGGATGAATAAGTGATAATTAGTAAAAGGGTACATGGGCATGTTCATTAAAGGTGCATGTAAATGATTGTTTTCTTAAGTAGTTTCCCTTGAAGTCATATTTATACTATTAATTTGCTCAGTAAACTATTTATTCAAATACAGGAAAAATTCATCTTCTCAATTATGATTACAAACTCTAAGTTGGTGAATCCAATGAATAAAATATCAACATAACTATATGGGCAAAAGATAAGAATTAAATACTTGAATTTACCTCAGACTTACTTTATCTACCTCTGTAATATTTAGCTTTATTTCCCAAGTTTGTTTACCACTTGTAATTTACAGACTTTATTCAGATCCGAACAATTCTGCAGTGAAATCAGAACTAGAAAATATTCTAGGAAACAGTATGCTCAAATTAGAAACAAATGAAAGTACCTAGCTTAATCTCCTCAGTCCTTCCTGAAGAATTTAAGTTCCTCTTTGTATGTACGTCATATTTGTGAATGAGAATGATTCCCAAAGGTAAGTGCCCATCTGAGTATCTGATCAGAATATAAAAGATCGCATCTAATATTCAACAATGATTCACCTATTTCATCAATCATTTTTGGATGCTATATAATACAGGAATCTTTTCATTAATGTTAAATGGAAATTGACTGCCCTGGGTTGGATGGCATCCTTACAAACTTCATGTCCTTTGCAAAACCTCATAATGTGACCTTATGTGGAAATATGGCTATTGCAGATGTAAGTAGTTAAGAGGAGGTCATACTGGAGCAGGGAAGGCCCTTAATCCAATATGTCTGTGTCATTATAAGAAGAGGAGAAGAGAGAGACACAGGGAAGAATGCCACATGAAGGTAGAGGCAGAAATTGAAGTGATACATCTACAAGCCAAGGGACACCAAGAATTGCTGGCAACCATAAGAAGCTAGGAGAGAAGCATGGAATAGATTCTCCCTCATAGACTTTAGTAGGAACTAATAACTCTGCTGACACCTTGGTTTCAGACTTCCAGGCTCCAGAACAGTGACAGAATAAATTTCTGCTATTTTATGCCAGCCAATCTGTGGTAATTTATTACGGCAGCCCTAAGGAACTAATACTCTGACCCAAAAAAAAAATCTTGAAAAATATTCATGAAGAAAAAATCGTGCTTCAATAAACACAAAATTGGTTTCAAAATGTTGTAGTGTAAAAATATATTAGCTTCTTTTCTGTAATTAGGCTGTTTGCCACAATCATTCTTACTTGACTCTTAGTTTTAGTTGTAGGATGCATAATAAAATACATGAATGAGTTTCAAATTGTTAACTCTGGAGAATGGTTTAGGGAAATTCATACAATACATATAGAAAATAAAACAGATTATTGAAATGAATACATTTTAGTACATTTTATTGGAAAAGTACATTACTTTTCCAATAAAATATAAGCTATATAAAACAAACAGTTGTTTTACATCTCAGAATCTTTGTATTGACTGCTCTCTACCAATCATTTTAATATAACATCCATCCCATTGTGTAGGACATCAGTTAACAGGTTTTAGTTCATTGCTTATTAAGAAATGAAATTTAATAACTGCACACAATTTTTAATTGATATCCCTATTTTGTATATTCATTTCATTTTAACAATTATATGTTAGTTATGTAATCTTTTTGAAATTTCTAGGGTAACTTTTTGGGGGTAATTTTTGGGCTATAGCGTATCTATATATTTTTTTCTATTTCATGTAATATGTGATATCTATTTTTTTTTCTATTTCATGTAATATGTCATATATGGTTTGTGCTTAACTTCATTTATATTGAACTATTTATTATGTTACAACCAATAGTTTATAAGAGAATACAGGGCTTCCCTGGTGGCACAGTGGTTGAGAGTCCGCCTGCCAATGCAGGGGACACGGGTTCGTGCCCCGGGCCTGGAAGATCCCACATGCCGCAGAGCGGCTGGGCCCGTGAGCCATGGCCACTGAGCCTGCATGTCCGGAGCCTGTGCTCCACAACGGGAGAGGCCACAACAGTGAGAGGCCCGCGTACCGCTAAAAAAAAAAAAAAGAATACAGTATGTCTAAGGGTTTTTTTTGAATTATTGAATGTTATTTTTTTATACAGCAGGGTCTTATTAGTTATCCATTGTATACATATTAGTGTACATATGTCAATCCCAATCTCTCAGTTCATCACACCACCATCACCACCACCACCACCCCTGCCGATTTCCCCACTTGGTGTCCATACGTTTGTTCTCTACATCTGTGTCTCAATTTCTGCCCTGCAAACCAGTTCATCTGTACCGTTTTTCTAGGTTCCACATATATGTGTTAACATACGATATTTATTTTTCTCTTTCTGACTTACTCTATATGACAGTCTGTAGGTCCATTCACATCTCTACAAATGACCCAATTTTGTTCCTTTTTATGGCTGAGTAATATTCCATTGTATATATTTACCACATCTCCTTTATCCATTTGTCTCTCGATGGGCATTTAGGTTGCTTCCATGCCCTGGCTACTGTAAATAGTGCTGCAATGAACATTGAGGTGCATGTGTCTTTTTGAATTACGGTTTCCTCTGGGTATAAGCCCAATAGTGGGATTGCTGTGTCATATGGTAATTCTATTTTACTTTTTTAAGGAACCTCCATACTGTTCTCCATAGTGACTGTATCAATTTACATTCCCACCAACAGTCCAAGGGGGATCCCTTTTCTCCACACCCTCTCCAGCATTTATTGTTTGTAGATTTTCTGATGATGTACATTCTAACTGCTGTGAGGTGATACCTCATTGTAGTTTTGATTTGTATTTCTCTGATAATTAGTGATGTTGAGCAGCTTTTCATGTGCTTCTTGGCCATCTGTATGTCTTCTTTGGAGAAATGTCTATTTAGGTGTTCTGCCCATTTTTGTATTGGTTTGTTTGTTTTTTTAATATTGAGCTGCATGAGCTGTTTATATACTATGGAGATTAATCCTTTGTCCATTGATTCATTTGCAATATTTTCTCCCATTCTGAGGGTTCTCTTTTCGTATTGTTTGTATTTTCCTTTGCTTTGCAAAATCTATTAAGTTTCATTAGGTCTCATTTGTTTATTTTTGGTTTTATTTCCATTTCTCTAGGAGGTGGGTCAAAAAGGATCTTGCTGTGATTTATGTCACAGAGCGTTCTGCCTGTTTTCCTCTAAGAGTTTGATAGGTTCTGGCCTTACATCTAGGTCTTTAATCCATTTTGAGTTTATTTTTGTGTATGGTGTTAGGGAATGTTCTAATTTCATTCTTTTACATGTAGCTGTCCAGTTTTCCCAGCACCACTTATTGAAGAGACTGTCTTTTCTCCATTGTATATCCTTGCCTCCTTTGTCACAGATTAGTTGGCCATGGGTGCGTGGGTTTATCTCTGGGCTTTCTATCCTGTTCCGTTGATCTATGTTTCTCTTTTTGTGCCAGTATCATATTGTCTTGATTGCTATAGCTTTCTCGTATCGTCTGAAGTCAGGGAGTCTGATTTCTCCAGCTCCATTTTTTTCTCGCAAGACTGCTTTGGCAGTCTTTGGCTATATATACAAAAGCTCCACAAAAGCTATACTGCTTTTGTGTCTCCATACAAATTTTAAGATTTTTTTGTTCTAGTTCTGTAAAAAATGCCATTGGTAATTTGATAGGGGTTGCATTGAGTCTGTAGATTGCTCTGGGTAGTATAGTCATTTTCACAGTATTGATTCTTCCAATCCAAGAACATGGTACATCTCTCCATCTGTTTATATCATCTTTAATTTCTTTCATCAGTGTATTATAGTTTTCTGCATGCAGGTCTTTTGTCTCCTTAGGTGGGTTTATTCCTCGGTATTTTATTCTTTTTGTTGCAGTGGTAAATGGGAGTGTTCCCTGAATTTCTGTTTCAGATTTTTCATCATTAATGTATAGGAAGGCAAGAGATTTCTGTGCATTAATTTTGTATCCTGCAACTTTATCAAATTCATTGATTATCTCTAATACTTTTCTGGTGACATCTTTAGGAGTCCCTATGTATAGTATCATGTCATCTGCAAACAGTAACAGTTTTACTTCTTCTTTTCCAAATTATATTCCTTTTATTTCTTTTTCTTCTCTGATTGCCGTGGCTAGGGCTTCCAAAACTATGTAGAATAATAGTGGTGAGAGTGAACATCCTTGTCTTGCTCCTGATCTTAGAGGAAATGCTTTCAGTTTTTCACCATTCAGAGTGACGTTTGCTGTGGGCTTGTCATATATGGCCTTTATTATATTGAGGTAGGTTCCCTCTATGCCCACTTTCTGGAGAGTTTTTATCATAAATGCATGTTGAATTTTGTCAAAAGCCTTTTCTGCATCTATTGAGAAGATCATACGGTTTTTATTCTTCAGTTTGTTACTATGGTGTATCACATTGATTGATTTGCTTATATTGAAGAATCCTTGCATCCCTGGGATAAATCCCACTTGATCATGGTGTATGATCCTTTTAATGTGTTGTTGGATTCTGTTTGCTAGTATTTTGTTGAGGATTTTTGCATCTATATTCATCAGTGGTATTGCTATGTAATTTTCTTTTTTTGTAGTATCTTTGTCTGGTTTTGGTATGAGGGTGTTGGTGGCCTCATAGAATAAGTTTGGGAGTGTTCCTTCCTCTGCAATTTTTTGGAAGAGTTTGAGAAGAATGGATGTTAGCTGTTCTCTAAATGTTTGATAGAATTCACCTGTGAATCCATCTGGTCCTGTATTTTTGTTTGTTGGAAGATTTTTAATCACAGTTTCAATTTCATTACTTGTGATTGGTCTGTTCATATTTTCTATTTCTTCCTGGTTCAGTCTTGGAAGGTTATACCTTTTAAGAATTTGTCCATTTCTTCCAGGTTGTCCATTTTATTGGCATAGAGTTGCTTGTAGTAGTCTCTTAGGATGCTTTGTATTTCTGCAGTGTCTGTTGTAACTTCTCCTACTTCATTTCTATTGTATTGATTTGAGTCCTCTCCCTCTTTTTCTTGATGAGTCTGGCTAATGGTTTATCAATTTGTTTATCTTCTCAAAGAACCAACTTTTAGCTTTATTGATCTTTGCTATTTGTTTTCTTTGTTTCTATTTCATTTATTTCTGCTCTGATCTTTATGATTTCTTTCCTTGTGCTAACTTTGGGTTTTCTTTGTTCTTCTTTCTCTACTTCCTTTAAGTGTAAGGTTAGATTGTTTATTTGAGATTTTTCTTGTTTCTTGAGGTAGGCTTGTATTGCTGTAAAATTCTGTCTTAGAACTGTTTTTCTGTGTCCCATAGGTTTTGGATCATCGTGTTTTCATTGTCATTTGGCTCTAGATATTTTTTTGATTTCCATTTTGATTTCTTCAGTGATCTCTTGGTTATTTAGTAATGTATTGTTTAGCCTCCATGTGTTTGTGTTTGTTACATTTTTTCCCTATAATTGATAATCTCATAGTGTTGTGGTCAGAAAAGATGCTTAATATGATTTCAGTTTTCTTAAATTTACTGAGGCTTGATTTGTGACCCAAGATGTGATTTATCCTGGAGAATTTTTTGTGCGCACTTGAGAAGAAAGTGTAATCAGCTGTTTTTGGATGGAATGTACTATATTAGTTAAGTCTCTCTGGTCTGTTGTGTCATTTAAAGCTTGTGTTTCCTTATTTATTTTCATTTTGGATGATCTGTCCATTGGTGAAAGTTGGGTGTTAAAGTCCCCTACTATGACTGTGCTACTGTCGATTTCCCCTTTTATGGTTGTTAGCATTTGCCTTATATATTGAGGTGCTCCTATGTTGGGTTCAGATGTATTTATAATTGTTACATCTTCTTTTGCAATTGATCCCTTGATCATTATGTAGTGTCCCTCCTTGTCTCTTGTAATATTCTTTATTTTAAAGTATATTTTATGTGATATGAATATTGCTACTCCAACTTTCTTTTGATTTCCATTTGCATGGAATATCTTTTTCCATCCCCTCACTTTCAGTCTGTATGTGTCCCTAGGTCTGAAGTTGGTCTCTTGTAGACAGCATATGAATGGGTCTTGTTTTTGTATCCACTCAGCAAGCCTGTGTCTTTTGGTTGGAGCATTTAATCCATTCACGTTTAAGGTAATTATCGACATGTATGTTCCTCTTACCATTTCTTAAAAGTTTTGGGTTTGTTTTGTAGGTCCTTTTCTCCTCTTGTATTTCCCACTTAGAGAAGTTCCTTTAGCATTTTTTGTAGAGCTGGTTTGGTGGTGCTGAATTCTCTTAGCTTTTGCTTGTCTGTAAAGCTTTTGAGTTCTCCATCCAATCTGATTGAGATCCTTGCTGGGTTGAGTAATCTTGGTTGCAGGTTCTTCCCTTTCATCACTTTAATTATGTCATGCCACTCCCTTCTGGCTTGTAGAGTTTCTGCTGAGAAATCAGGTGTTAAACTTATGGGAGTTCCCTTGTATGTTATTTGTCGTTTTTCCGTTGCTGCTTTCAATAATTTTTCTATTTCTTTAATTTTTGCCAGTTTGATTACAATGTGTCTTGGTGTGTTTCTCCTTGGGTTTATCCTGTATGGGACTCTATGTGCTTCCTGGACTTGGGTGGCTATTTCCTTTCCCATTTTAGGGAAGTTTTCGACTATAATCTCTTCAAATATTTTCTCTGGTCATTTCCCTCTCTCTTCTCCTTCTGGGACCCCTATAATGTGAATGTTATTGTGTTTAATGTTGTCCCAGAGGTCTCTTTGGCTGTCTTCCTTTCTTTTCATTCTTTTTTCTTTATTCTGTTCTGCAGCAATGAATTCCACCATTCTGTCTTCCAGGTCACTTATCCATTCTTCTGCCTCAGTTAGTCTGCTATTTATTCCTTCTAGTGTATTTTTCATTTCAGTTATTGTAGTGTTCATCTCTGTTTGTTTGTTCTTTAGTTCTTCTAGGTCTTTGTTAAACATTTCTTGCATCTTCTCAATCTTTGCTTCCATTCTTTTTTCCGAGGTCCTGGATCATCTTCACTATCATTATTCTGAATTCCTTTTCTGGAAGGTTGCCTATCTCCACTTCATTTAATTGTTTTTCTAAGGTTTTATCTCTTTCCTTCATCTGGTACATATCCCTCTGCCTTTTCATCTTGTCTATCTTTCTGTGAATGTGGTTTTTGTTTCACAGGCTGCAGGATTATAGTTCTTCTTGCTTCTGCTGTCTGCCCTCTGGTGGATGAGGCTATCTAAGAGGCTTGTGCAAGTTTCCTGATGGGAGGGACTGGTGGTGGGTAGAGCTGACTGTTGCTCTTGTGGGCAGAACTCAGTAAAACTTTAATCCACTTGTCTGCTAATGGATGGGGCTGTGTTCCTTCCCTGTTGGTTGTTTGGCCTGAGGCGATCCAACACTGGAGCCTACCCGGGCTCTTTGGTGGGGCTATTGACAGACTCTGGGAGGGCTCACACCAAGGAATACTTCCCCAAACTTCTGCTGCCAGTGTCCTTGTTCTCACGGTGAGACACAGCCACCCCCAGCCTCTGCAGGAGACCCTCCAACACTAGCTGATAGGTTTGGTTCAGTCTCCTATGGGGTCACTGCTCCTTCTCCTGGATCCTGATGAGCACACTACTGTGTGTGCTCTCCAAAGTGGAGTCTGTGTCCCCCAGTCCTGTCGAAGTCCTGCAATCAAATCCCACTAGCCTTCAAAGTCTGATTCTCTAGGAATTCCTCCTCCCGTTGCCAGACCCCCAGGTTAGGAAATCTGACGTGGGGCTCAGATCCTTAAATCCAGTGGGTGGACTTCTGTGGTATAAGTGTTCTTCAGTTTGTGAGTTACCAACCCAGCAGTTATGGGATTTGATTTTATTGTGATTGCACCCCTCCTACCATCTCATTGTGGCTTGTCCTTTGTCTTTGGATGTGGGGTATCTTTTTTGGTAAGTTCTAGTGTCTTCTTGTCGATGATTGTTCAGCAGTTAGTTGTGATTCCGGAGCTCCTGCAAGAGGGAGTGAGAGCACGTCCTTCTACTCCACCATCTTGAACCAATCTCTGTAACTAGGTTTTTGAGATTAACTAAAATCTCTTAAAATTCTCTTGCAAATTGTTGAAAATCGTATTTTCTTTAATGTTTGCAGAGTATTACATATCTTCAGAGGTTTATAAAATTCCTTATTCTAATTTCTGTTTTTAAATGAGAAGCAGAGATAGTAATGTATTTATACTGTAGAATTTTTTTTAATTTCATTTGAAATCTTATTCAAAAAGTGTGAGACAGTTCTTAGTGGAAAATTCAAAATGTACAACAGATACAGAATTTATAGCAGCACTTTCATTTGGTTAAAGAAGATAAATACTTGGATATGTTCATTCAATAAGTATAGATTAAAGCCTGACCATTTAGGAAGAAATCAAAAACACCTCTCTCAATTCTTTTCTTCTTTTTATACTCCTTCCCTTTCCCTCTCTCTTTTTACATGTGAATTTCTTATGCCATTGGAGATGACATTCATTTATATTTCACATTTACTCTAGAAAAAGAAATATTATGCAATATTAGCATGTACTCTCACAAACTAAGAACTACATGTTAGATTCTTAGTAATGGGTAAGGATTAACTAAAAATTGCTTCTGGTTAAAATCTGTAATTTTTATTTTAATGTATTTTTCTATTGCGTTTTCTTGAGTGCTGCAGTATTCTGATAGTATTTTTGCGTCTAAACAACATTCCATAATAGAAAGAGATAAGTATTAAAATGTGAAGGGAATTTTGTGAGGTTCTTGACAAATATAAATTTAATGACAGAAATCCTGATTGGAGATAAATTTTTCTCAGAAACACAATGCCATATATTCAATGTTGAATGAAATATGCTTGGTAAAACTCAGCGTGATATTCTAAAGAAGCTAGATTATATAACAACCATAACTATTTTTATATTATTTTCTCAAATTTCATCTGTTTATAGCTACTATTCACAAGTAATATTTGGTAACACACAGTGTCATATGCAGGAATACTAAGAGATAGTTTAAATCTAATTTTTTTAATTTATTTTTTTAACATCTTTATTGGAGTATAATTGCTTTACAATGGTGTGTTAGTTTGTGCTCTGTAACAAAGTGAATCAGCTATACACATACACACTTCCCATATCTCTTCCCTCTTGTGTCTCCCTCCCTCCCACCCTCCCTATCCCACCCCTCTAGGTGGTCACAAACCACCTAGCTGATCTCCCTGTACTATACGGCTGCTTCCCACTAGCTATATATTTTACGTTTGGTAGTGTATATATGTCCATGCCACTCTCTCACTTTGTCACAGCTTACCCTTCCCCTTCCCCATATCCTCAGGTCCATTCTCTAGTAGGTCTGTGTCTTTATTCCTATCTTACCCGTAGGTTCTTCAAGACCTTTTTTTTCTTTTTCTTAGATTCCATGTGTCAGCATACAGTATTTGTTTTTCTCTTTCTGACTTACTTCACTCTGTATGACAGACTCTGGGTCCATCCACCTCACTAAAAATATCTCAATTTCGTGTCTTTTTATGGCTGAGTAATATTCCATCGTATATATGTGCCACATCTTCTTTATCCATTCATCCGATGATAGACACTTAGGTTGCTTCCATGTCCTGGCTATTGTAAATAGAACTGCAATGAACATTTTGGTACATGACTTTTTAATTATGGTTTTCTCAGGGTATACGTACAGTACTGGGATTGCTGGGTTGTATGGTAGTTCTATTTTTAGTGTTGTAAGGAACCTCCATACTGTTCTCCATAGTGGCGGTATCAATTTACATTCCCACCAACAGTGCAAGAGTGTTCCCTTTTCTCCACAACCTCTCCAGCATTTATTGTTTCTAGATTTTTTGATGATGGCCATTCTGACCGGTGAGAGATGATATCTCATTGTAGTTTTTATTAGCATTTCTCTAATGATTAATGATGTTGAGCATTCTTTCATGTGTTTGTTGGCAATCTGTATATCTTCTTTGCAGAAATGTCTATTTAGGTCTTCTGCCCATTTTTGGATTGGGTTTTGTTTTTGTTTTTTTTTTTTTGATATTGAGCTGCATGAGCTGCTTGTAAATCTTGGAGATTAATCCTTTATCAGTTGCTTCATTTGCAAATATTTTCCCCCACTCTGAGGGTTGTCTTTTGGTCTTGTTTCCTTTGCTGTGCAAAAGCTTTTAAGTTTCATTAGGTCCCATTTGTTTATTTTTGTTTTTATTTCCATTTCTCTAGGAGAAGGGTCGAAAAGGATCTTGCTTTGATGTATATCATAGAGTGTTCTGCCTATGTTTTCCTCTAAGATCTAAGAGTTTGATAGTGTCTGGCCTTACATTTAGGTCTTTAATCCATTTTGAGTTTATTTTTGTGTATGGTGTTAGGGAGTGTTCTAATTTCATACTTTTATATGTACTTGTCCAATTTTCCCAGCACCAGTTATTTAAGAGGCTGTCTTTTCTCCACTGCATATTCTTGCATCCTTTATTAAAGATAAAGTGACCATATGTGCGTGGGTTTATCTCTGGGCTTTCTATCCTGGTCCATTGATCTATCTTTCTGTTTTTGTGCCAGTACTGTCTTGATTATTGTAGCTTTGTAGTATAGTCTGAAGTCAGGGAGCCTGATTCCTCCAGCTCCATTTTTTGTTCTCAGGATTGCTTTGGGTATTCGGGGTCTTTGTGAAATTTTTTGTTCTAGGTCTGTGAAAAATGCTAGTGGTAGTTTGATAGGGATTGCACTGAATCTGTAGATTGCTTTGGATAATAGATTCATTTTCACAATGTTGATTCTTTGAATCCAAGAACATGGTATATCTCTCCATCTATTTGTATCATCTTTAATTTCTTTCAGCAGTGTCTTATAATTTTCTGCATGCAGGTCTTTTGTCTCCTTAGATAGGTTCATCCCTAGATATTTTATTCTTTTTTGTTGCAATGGTAAATGGGAGTGTTTTCTTAATTTCGCTTTCAGATTATTCATCATTAGTGTATAGAAATGCCAGAGAATTCTGTGCATTAATTTTGTATCTTGCTACTTTACCAAATTCATTGATTAGTTCTAGTAGTTTTCTGGTAGCATCTTTAGCATTCTCTATGTAGAGTATCATGTCATCTGCGAACAGTGACAGCTTTACTTCTTCTTTTCCAATTTGGATTCCTTTTATTTCTTTTCTAATTACTGTGGCTAAAATTCCAAAACTATGTTGAGTAATAGTGGTGAGAGGGCTTCCCTGGTGGCGCAGTGGTTGGGAGTCCGCCTGCTGATGCAGGGGACACGTGTTCGTGCTGCGGTCCGGGAGGATCCCACGTGCCATGGAGCGGCTGGGCCCATGAGCCATGGCTGCTGAGCCTGCGCGTCCAGCGCCTGTGCTCCACAATGGGAGAGGCCACAGCAGTGAGAGGCCCACGTACTGCAAAAAAAAAAAAAAAATTAAAACATAAAATTAAAAAAAAATAGTGGTGAGAGTGGGCAACCTTATGTTCTTCCTGATCTCAGTGGAAATGGTTTCAGTTTTTCACCATTGAGGATGGTGTTGGCTGTGGGTTTGTCATATATGGCCTTTATTATGTTGAGGAAAGTTCCCTCTATGCCTACTTTCTGCAGGGTTTTTTTCAGAAATGCATGTTGAATTTTGTCAAAAGCTTTCTCTGCATCTATTGAGATGATCATATTTTTTTCTCCTTCAATTTGTTAATATGGTGTACCACGTTGCTTGATTTTCATATATTGAAGAGTCCTTGCATTCCTGGAATAAACCCCACTTGATCATGGTGTATGGTCCTTTTAATGTGCTGTTGGATTCTGTTTACTAGTATTTTGTTGAGGATTTTTGCATCTATGTTCATCAGTGATATTGGCCTGTAGTTTTCTTTCTTTGTGACAGCTTTGTCTGGTTTTGGTATCAGGGTGATGGTGGCCTTGTAGAATGAGTTTTGTAGTGTTCCTCCCTCTGCTATATTTTGGAAGATTTTGAGAAGGATAGGTGTTAGCTCTTCTCTAAATGTTTGATAGAATTCGCCTGTGAAGCCATCTGTTCCTGGACTTTTGTTTGTTGGAAGATTTTTAATCACAGTTTCAATTTCATTACTTGTGACTGGTCTGTTCATATTTTCTTTTTCTTCCTGGTTCAGTCTTGGCACGTTGTGCATTTCTAAGAATTTGTCCATTTCTTCCAGGTTGTGCATTTTATTGACATATAGTTGATTGTGGTAATCTCTCATGATCCTTTGTATTTATGCAGTGTCAGTTGTTATTTCTCCTTTTTCACTTCTGGTTCTGTTGATTTGAGTTTTCTCCCTTGTTTTCTTGATGAGTCTGGCTAATGGTTTATCAATTTTGTTTATCTTCTCAATGAACAAGCTTTTAGTTTTATTGATCTTTGCTATCATTTCCTTCATTTCTTTTTCATTTATTTCTGATCTGATTTTTATGATATCTTTCCTTCTGCTAACTTTGGGGTTTTTTATTCTTTCTCTAATTGCTTTAGGTGCAAGGTTAGGTTGTTTATTCGAGATGTTCCCTGTTTCTTAAGGTAGGATTGTATTGCTATAAACTTCCCTCTTAGAACTGCTTTTGCTGCATCCCATAGGCTTTGTGTTGTCGTGTCTCCATTGTCATTTGTTTCTAGGTATTTTTTGATTTCCACTTTGATTTCTTCAGTGATCACTTGCTTAATGAGTAGTGTATTGTTTAGCCTCCATGTGTTTGTATTTTTTACAGATCTTTTCCTGTAATTGATATCTAGTCTCATAGTGTAATGGTCGGAAAAGATACTTGATGCCATTTCAATTTTCTTAAATTTACCAAGGCTTGATTTGTTACCCAAGATATGATCTATCCTGGAGAATGTTCCATGAGCACTTGAGAAAAATGTGTATTCTGTTGTTTTTGGATAGAATGTCCTATAAATATCTATTAAGTCCATCTTGTTTAATGTATCATTTATAGCTTGTGTTTCCTTATTTATTATAATTTTGGATGATCTGTCCATTGGTGAAAGTGGGGTGTTAAAGTCCCCTACTATGATTGTGTTACTGACAATTTCCCCTTTTATGGCTGTTAGTATTTGCCTTATATATTGAGGTGCTCCTATGTTGGGTGCATAAATATTTACAATTGTTGTATCTTCTTCTTGGATCGATCCCTTGATCATTATGTAATGTCCTCTTTGTGTCTTGTAATAGCCTTTATGTTAAAGTCTGTTTTGTCTGATATGAGAATTGCTACTCCAGCTTTCTTTTGATTTCCATTTGCAGGGAATATCTTTTTCCATCCCCTCACACTCAGTCTGTATGTGTCCCTAGGTCTGAAGTGGGTCTCTTGTAGACAGCATATCTACAGGTCTTGTTTTTGTATCCGTTCAGCCAGTCTGTGTCTTTTGGTGGGAGCATTTAAGCCATTTAAATTTAAGGTAATTATCAATATGTGTGTTCCTATTACCATTTTCTTAATTGTTTTGGGTTTGTTATTGTAGGTCTTTTCCTTCTCTTGTGTTTCTTGGCTAGAGAAGTTCCTTTAGCATTTGTTGTAAAGCTGGTTTGGTGGTGCTGAACTCTCTCAGCTTTTGCTTGTCTGGTAAGGTTTTAATTTCTCCATCAAATCTGAATGAGATCCTTGCTGGGTGGAGTAATCTTGGTTGTAGGTTTTTCTCCTTCATCACTTTAAACATTTCCTGGCACTCCTTTCTGGCTTGCAGTGTTTCTGCTGAAAGATCAGCTGTTAACCTTATGGGGATTCCCATGTGTGTTATTTGTTGTTTTTCCCTTGCTGCTTTTAATATGTTTTCTTTGTATTTAATTTTTGATAGTTTGATTAATATGTTTCTTGGCGTGTTTCTCCTTGGATTTATCCTGTATGGGACTCTCTGTGCTTCCTGGACTTGATTAACTATTTCCTTTCCCATATTAGTGAAGTTTTCAACTATAATCTCTTCAAATATTTTCTCAGTCCCTTTCTTTTTCTCTTCTTCTTCTGGTACCCCTGTAATTCGAATGTTGGTGTGTTTAATATTGTCCCAGAGGTCTCTGAGACTGTCCTCAGTTCTTTTCATTCTTTTTTCATTTCTTTTTTGAGTGCTGCAGTATTCTGATAGATTTTTTGTGTCTGAACAACATTCCATAATAGAAAGAGATAAGTATTAAAATGTAAAGGGAATTTTGTGAGGTTCTTGACAAATATAAATTTAATGACAGAAATCCTGATTAGAGATAAATTTTTCTCAGAACCACAATGCCCTATGTTCAATGTTGAATGAAGTATGGTTTGTAAAACTCAGCATGATATTCTAAATAAGCTATATTGTATAACAAGCATAACTATTTTTATATTATTTTCTCAAATTTCATCTGTTTATAGCTACTATTCCCAACTAATATTTGGTAACACACAGCGTGATCTGCAGGAATACTAAGAGATAGTTTAAATGTAAATTCTTTTTTGTCTTGTTACAACCTAAATTTTCAAAAGCATTAAAACTTCAATAGAATTAATTAATGCAAGAGCAGTGATGATATTTCATAATACTTATCATTTAGGTGGACCTTATAATTCTTCACAGAGGTTTTGGCCACCTCACTCTCTTCTCACATAATTTACCAAGATTGTTAGACATCAAAGTAAAGAAATAAAATGTAATGCTCTGTTATGCAAAGTAGAAGTTTGCCTTTCTGGTAATGTAACATTTCCTTAGGCAATTCTTTACCTTAAATACAGGGTATTTAAGGACAGATTTTCTGCCATTAGCATATGCCCTATTAAATATATCACTGCCCAGATGTTAGAATACAAAGCTGAAATCAAACAAGAGGACATGCTCCATTTCTGATTCTTGAGTAATAGCTTCTGTTCATTAAACTCTATCTTTATGTTTGGCCAGTAATACTTGTCTGCCGTGCAGAAGGTGAGGATCTGTATTGTTAAACAATCAAATGGTATGATTCCTCATTCTTTCACGTGGAAAAGCATTATCATCCAACTCTTATAAGTGCTAAATTGAGGGCAAGGTTGTAAATAAAACCATTGGCTTTGGAGTCAGAAAAACGAGCTTGAATTCCAGGTTTGAATATATTAGCTGAATAGCTCTGTAGTATCCTGAATCCTCATTTATTTCACTTCAAAATGAGTACAGTATTGGTACTTTCTCATCAGGTTACTATGAATCAAATAGGAAATACTCAGTAAATATTTATGAGTTAACTTTAAGTCATAATTACCACAATGTAACTCACATTTCTGGACACCATGGTTAAGGAGGTATGTACTTTTTTCCTGGTAGTTTTAAGTGCAGCCTCTGCATCACTAACAGTAGTTGATTGGGTTTATGGTCGGTTTATTATTTGGGAATTTTATTCCTATTTGATATTTATTTAACACCCGCAGTGGTTGCTATACCTTGACAAGGCCTATAAAACACACAGTCATTGCCCTTGTGGAGTTTCCATTTATGAGAAAACAAACTGGGAAGAAACGAACCAGTTGCTCAAGGTATTTGACATTCATTTAGGTCAGAGAATGTTATTTGTCCTACACTTCCATATCAGTAAGTGTCCAACCTAAGTGGTCCTTTTAGTAAGATTCTCCAAAATACATTTTGAGGAGGGAAAATGAGTATTTTATGATATATGAGATGGAAGATTTCTAAAGGAGTATTTAAGAAGTTTCCTATTTCTGCACTCTAAAGTCAATGCGTAGAGACTAAAGGACCAATAAAGTGTGTATATTGCAGGTGTTCAGGAGAAAATAACATGAAAGGTAAATAGACAGTTCACACTTAGAATGAGCTGATGATCTTCTCTTGCAGCACCACTGAAACATATATTATTAGAACTGGATCTATGTAATTCCCACCCACTTACCTTTGTCTCAGAATTTATAAATCTCTTACTTTATCTCCATTTTGTACTCCTGTTTCTCATCAGAGAGTTTATCCTGACTCCTTTTCTTTCTGTCTTCTCTAGGACTTAGTTCAATTTTCTTGCCCTCTTCAGTCTTGAATCCATTCTCCACTGGTATCTTTCCTTCAGTCTACAAACATATTCAAAAGTGAACCATGCTAAAAGCAAATCATAATAACTAAAATCTCTCCTTGACTCTGTTTTCCTTACCAAAATAACCCCCATCATTCTGTTTTCTTTCATATCTTGACCTCCTAAAGAGAGTCTCCAACTCTTCATCTATATTTCACTTATCCAATTCCAGTATACTCTCTACAGAAACTATTCTCTTAAGTATTAATGGTGACCTCTTAATTACCAGGCCCTGTATCCTAATCTCCCTCTTCACTTTCCTGATCTCTTCAGCATTTGATAATGTTCATCTATCCTTCCATAAAAATCTGTTCTCCATTGTATTGTCCAAAATCACTCCTGTAGCTTTTTCTCTCTAACTCTGATTCCTTGACCAAATCCTCTTTCTATGTCCCGTAAAGCCAGACCATGTCTCCTGTGGGTTGTTCACAAGGTATAGGTAGTTCTAGGGATGTGCATTTAGTGAAGGCAGTACTGTGAAAATTACTCCATGATCATCCATGGAGTAGATGAGAGACGAGTATCCTGCCAAGATAACAGACAATGGAAATAACAGAGATTGGAGTCTTCCTGGAAGTTAAAATTGACATCAAATTAAGTAAGGTGTGTCCTGGACTTCCCTGGTGATGCAGTGGTGAAGAATCTGCCTGGCAATGCAGGGGACATGGGTTCAAGCCCTGACCTGGGAAGGTCCCACATACCGCTGAGCAACTAGGCCCATGCACCACAACTACTGAGCCTGCGCTCTAGAGCCTGTGAGCCACAGCTACTGAGCCTGCATGTGCCACAACTACTGAAGCCCGTGCACCTAGAGCCCGTGCTCCGCAGCAAGAGAAGCCACCGCAATGAGAAGCCCGTGCACCACAATGAAAAGTAACCCCTGCTCGCCGCAACTAGAGAAGGTCTATGTGCAGCAACGAAGACCCCAAACAGCCAAAAATAAATAAATAAAATAAATTTTTTTAAAAGTAATGTGTGTACCAATAACCAGGACTTCAGCTTTGGTAATGGCAAACAATAATTTGGACCAACCATCCCACTCAGAACAACTAGAAAACCTAGAAAAGATTTTTTTAATAAGAATTCACTTTGAAAGCACCAGAGGGTTAATAAGGCAGTGAAAAATATCCAGGAGAAGAAGGAAACCCAAAGAGGTTAACCCAACATTTGTAGCTGCCAGTTGCCAATTCCAGAAGTGGCAGCTGAGAAACTAAACAGAACTTCTGATGACAGTCTTTAGGGAGTACAGGTGAACTCAAAGCCAACTGGACCTTGAAGGAACTGAAGCTCAGTTTCAAATTATCTTAGTCCTTGAATTGGATTAAATTGATCCTGGATGCTAGAGTCCCTAAATGCCTCATAAAAGCAATTTTAGATACTCTTTTGGGAAAAACAAATTCTTACACACAAATCATTTCAGTAATATTTCATATTTAGTGTCCATCACTAACTTAGAAATTAGTCAGTCATGAAGAAACAAAGCATGATTTTTAAAAGAGAGAAAAATCCAGGTAATAAAACGCACTAGGGCAGGGGCGTATTCAGACAAATGCTATAAATATGTTCAAGGAAAATAAACTGGAAACTATAAAGAATAAAACAAAAATTATAGAACTGAAAAATATAGTACCCAAGCTTATGAACTCAATGGACTGGTTTATGAGCAGATTATACACAGCTAAAGATAAATAGTGAACTAGAAGTTATTTCAGAAGGAAATATCCAGAATAAAGCATGGAGATAAAAAGAAAAAAAAAAGAGTACAAGAGGCATTGGAGTTACAATGAGAAGTCTAATTCATGTGTAATTAGAATCCCAAAAGGAGAAATAAAATAGAACAGAAGCCACATTTGGATTGAGAATGTCCCCAAACTGATGAAAGACATCAAGTTACAGTTTCAAGGACCCCCAAAACTTCCTAGGAACAGCATCTTAAAACCCACCGGAAGCCAAAATCATAGGCAATGCACATTCTCAGGGAATATGGCTCACATGATCTTTTGAGGGGAGGGGGTACTGATGGAATCCAGCAAACCAAAATACAAAACAAAATATCAGTTAAGGGAGAAGTTTGATAAAATGTACTAGGATAAGCTTTGAATGCATGTAAATAAAGAACTAAGAGTAAACAACCGTGGGAATTATTGCTACGGATCAGAATGCAAACATAAGTCTTGAGAATGTAAAATTAACAGAACTCACCAAAGGTATGAGTTTAAGAGGTCTGTTACATTGATATGTGTTTCAGTTTTTGTGCCAGTACCATGCTGTTTTTATTACTGTAGCTTTGTAGTATAGTCTGAAGTTAGGAAGTGTGATACCTCCAGCTTTGTTCTTTTTTCTCAAGATTGCCTTGGTCATTCAGGGTCTTTTGTGATTCCATATAAATGTTATGATTATTTGTTCTAGTTCTATGAAAAATATCATGGGTATTTTGATAGAGATTGCATTAAATCTGTAGATTGCTTTGGGTACTCTAGACACTTTAACAATATTAATTCTTCCAATCTATTTCTTTCTATTGCTTTCAAATTGCTTCATCTCAACATCACTAATCATCAGAAAAATGCATATCAAAACCAGAATGAGATATCACCTCACACCTGTCAGAGTGGCTATCATAAAAAAGACCACAAATAACAAATGTTGGCAAGGATGTGAAAAAAAGGGAAGGTTTATACACTGTTAGTGGAAATGTAAATTAGTGCAGCCACTGTGAAAAACGGTATGGAGTTTTCTCAAAAAACTAAAAGTAAAGCTGCCATATGATCCAACAATGTCACTGCTGGTATATATCTGAAAAAAATGAAAACAATAATTCGAAAAAATATATGCACCCCAGTGTTCATGGCAGCATTATTTACAATAACCAAGATATGGACACAACCTAAGTGTCCACCAACAGAAGAATGGATAAAGAAGATGTGAGGTGGGTATATATATATATATACATATATATATATATATATATATACACATACATCACATGGAATATTACTATATATATCTATGTATCACACATGGAATATTACTCAACCATGAAAAAGAATTAAACTGTGCCATTTGCAAAAGTGTTGTTGGACCTAGAGAGTACTATGCTTAGTGAAATATCAGATAAAGACAAATACTATATGTTATCACTTATATGTGGAATCTTAAAAATAAATATGTATATATAAAAACAGATGCACAAATATGGAGAACACACTAGTGATTATCAGTAGGGAGAGGAAATGAGGGAGGAGCAGGATAGGGGTATGGGATTAAGAGATACAAACTACTATGTATAAAATAGATGAGCAACAAGGGTATATTGTACGGCACAGGGAAATATAGCCACTATTTTTAATAACTTTAAATGAAGTATCTATAAAAATGTTGAATCACTATGTTGTACACCTGAAACTAATATAATATTGTAAATCAACTATACTTCAAATAAGTAAATATTAAAAATGAAAGAAAATGTCTACTGGAGGGGACTATTCAACTCATGGAACTTTCACTCAAACGATAGCAAACATCTTACATTTCTGCACAGTGCTGATATGGTAAGAAAAAAAGAATATGTCCTCTTCTTGGATTTACATATATTGTTTATGATTTTGCTTTTCTCTTTTTAATGGCACCATACCTACTTCTTCTGAATCTATAAATTATAGTTTTCACACAGAAATCTCTCTGATGATGATGAAAACCATGTTTAAGAGCCAGCCAGATGACTTTCGCATTTTCTGTTTTGTACATACATATATGATTTTCATGGGGTAGGGAGGGGTTAGGGAGAAGGGGAAAGAAACAACTATCATGAATGCTGAACCTGTCTAGTTATTCTAGAATCTATCATTGTTCCTTTGAAGAAATTCAACATTTGCCTTACAACCAGAGAATAAACATCAGCTGCTAGAGAAAGCTATTGAATTTCAAAATCCCTTTGAAATGTCACGTTAACCTGTTTAACTTTCAGTCAGTTCTTTAAAGCACCAAACATTTCCTGATGACTCCCAGATCTAAGACTGCTTATATTTCTCTAACTTAAAAGTTTGTTTCCTTCTCTTGCAAACGAACTGTGGTGAATGAATCAGCGCTGTTTAGACCTGGGAGAAGTGTATCACAGCTGCAATCTGTGTGCAATCGTTCTGCAGGTTAGTTCAATTTGTGAACATTGAACAGGGTCAAATGTAAAATCTGGTCTTTTGACTAAAACTACATGACTCTGGCCTTTTATTTAGCTCTCCATTAAATTTTACTCTTTAAAGCTGTATTTGTTTCACTTACTATCTTTTATTCTGAGATATGTAGAAATCAGACAACGATTAATTTATTATTTGACTCAGCAACATCTATTGTCTGTTTCCTAGGTGCTGGGGGTAAAAGTGAAAAGAAATGGTGTTCCTCTTGTTCTTGAAGGACCACATTATAGTATAAACTGAGACAGTTATGTAAGTTCTGAAAAGTTAGAATATAACAGGCTAAATACTATAATAGAGGTTAAAATTCTATAAGAACACAAAGGAATGAATAAATGAATGAAGTTTTCTTCTTCCAGGCAGAACTGGATTTATGGTCAGCCCTTCATATCTGTGGGTTTTTTATCTGTATCCAACCAACCTTGGGTCGAAAATATTTGGTAAAAAAATAACCAGAAAGTTGTAAAAAACAAAATTTGTATTTGCCTCTTTCAGGAAACTACATAGTATTCACACTGTATTAGGTATTATAAGTAATCTAGAGATTATTTAAAGTATACAAGAGGATGTACAAATACTATGCCATTTTGTATAAGGAATTTGAGCATCCATAGATTTTGGTATCCGTGGGGGTCCTGGAACCAATCGCCCATGGATACCAAGGGATGTATAACTGATCCTTTTAGTGTGAGAGCAATAGGAATTGTGTGCTGAATCATCAGTAGCTTTGTTTCCTGGGACGTAATATCAGGTGGCCTTTCCTTGTAATGTCATTAATAGTCTTCCTGCCTTACACTTATTGTTAGTTATACTTGTTCTTTCAACTTTATGAACTTTGATTTCCATGACCCGTGAATGCACATTATTGAGAAGACTAATATTCTTAGACATGGATGGCCACCTAACAGTAATTGTGGTATAACCTATCTGAATGAGCCATTTCATCCTAGAATTAGAATTCTTAATATTTTGGAAGCCATTGTCTTTTTTGAGAATCTAATTAAAATTAGAGTCTCTTTATATGAAAAAGCACATACACATTAATTTTGTATAATATCAAGGGGTTTATAAAACACCCTCATGTCTATGATGGGCTCCAGTTCAATGACTTTTGCACTAGAGAAACATCTCGATTCAAGCCATATTTCCCAAATCTGACCCTGTGACAGTCAAAGGATAAATGTTGACAATTTCTACCTATTAAACTCATTTGGCTCATTCATTCATGATGCTTCAAGTTTCCTACTTTGTTTTAGAGGATTCCAATCTTGGCATCAACCAACCCGGGCAGTGTCCCAGTAAGGCTAATCTGGGCTGCTGTAGGAGTTTCGTGATAGACACAAAGAATAGAAGGGATGAAATGATTTCTGAGAGTCTGAGTAGATCAAATACTCCAGACTAGTGCTGTCCGATAGAAATATAATGCAAGCCACCAATTTGAGCCACATTGTAATTTTAAATTTTGAGAAGCTACATTGAGAAAAGTAAAAGAGAATAATTGAAATTAATTTTAATAGTATAATCTAGTTAAACTAATATATCCAATATATTTTAACATATAATCAACATAAAAATAAGATAGTTTACATTCCTTTTTTTTATACTAAGTCCTTAAAATCCAGTATGTGTTTTACACTTACAGCACATCTCAATTTGGACTTGCTACATTTCAAGAATTATAGGTTCTTGAAAGCTATAGGTGTCTAGTAGCTACCATATTGGACAGCACAGTTTTAAATCTGGAATAAATGTCAATTTTTCTGTATATCTGGCTTTTTATATCAGTGATCAGCTTTTCACCTTTCAAAAAACCCTCTCCCCCATAATAACTATCTGGTAATAAATGAATAAACAGTTTCTTCTATTGTACTGTATCACACATGGAGGAGGATATAAGCCATACCCCCTGAAGTCATGCAGTGCAGTGATCCTGACAATGAAGAAGCTACATCTTTTCATTCCTCTTCTGTAATGGGCCAGTGGATTTGGTGCAGCTACAAAACAGCCTTAAAAATAAAATAACCAAAACAGATCTTTGTACCCACATCCAAAATCAAGCAAATTCATTCTAACATCCTCTCTAAAAATTGTTTCAGCCTGACTATACCAGGGTTGCCGTTCAGATCAGCATTAAAAGTTGAGTGTGAATACTGGGTAAATGGGTGCATTCCTGATGAGGAGCAAGTAACCACAGCATATATGAAACCAGGAATGGTGCTTATAATGAAAGATATTTAAAGTTAATGATTATTCTTTTAAAGGGGGATGGGGATTCTCTCCCCATCCCCTTCACCACACAAAAAAATATTGCTATCTTATTCAGGTATTATAGAGCATTTACCTGAATAGTCTTGAAGACTAAATGCCAAAACTGCAGTTCATATGCAGCAGCTATTTTACAGAGACATCTTTAGCATGATTCCTCAGTTAAACTACTTCTTATATGCATTTCATTTTTAGAATAATAATTTTCTTGCCATCAAATGGAAAAACTTCCCCCCAATTTTTCCAGGCACGATTTTTTTTTTTTTTAATCCAGTGAAGTGCTCTGTTGTGTTTTTAAATGGCATCATTTGGAACAGACACATCATCCTTTGAGGAAAGGACACACTGTTAAGTTTGTTAAAAGCTATAATGGGTATCTTGAATCTTTTTCTCAGAGGTAAAAAAAACCCTCATGCTAGCAGTTAATAATCATTAATAAGAATTTTTTAAAATAATGGCTACAATATTGTAGTGTTAATTGCATTACTCACTGAAAGAAACGCAATGAGTCATATTTTATAGTTGTTACTTATGCAATTTGGAGAACTTTTTAGGCACTTGATAAAGAATGAGAGGACTCCAAACCGGGTAAAATGAGTCTAGAAAAATAATTTCCTTTCTTTAATAAGGTTTAGGAAATTTGCAATTAAGAAGGCTAAAGCAACCTGAAAATGCAGCATGGATTCATAGTCTTTTCAAACTCAACAGGACCTCAACAGGATCCGTTGATTTCAATTGTTCCCAACCTTTTCAAAATCAAAGACACTTGGGACTTCCCTGGTGGTGCAGTGGTAAAGAATCCACCTGCCAATGCGTGGGACACGGGTTCGAGCCCTGGTCAGGGAAGATCCCACATGCCGCAGAGTGACTAAGCCCGTGTGCCACAACTACTGAGCCTGCACTCTAGAGCCCGCGAGGCACAACAACTGAAGCCCACACTCCTAGAGCCTGTGCTTCACAGCAGGAGAAGCCACTGCAATGAGAAGCCCACGCACCACAACAAAGAGTAGCCCCCACTCGCCGCAACTAGAGAAAGCCTGTGTGCAGCAACGAAGACCCAACGCAGCCAAAAATTTATTTAAAAAAAAAAATCAGACCCTTTTGCTATTCCTCATTACCAGCTTTTCCCACAACATGAACCTAATGTTTAAGGAAAAAAATGTGTTTTTCTACCAAATATAAATAAAGTTTATTTCCCTATTAGTGTAAAGCGTATACCATTACAAAGCAGCTTCTGCTGAGTGTAAAACAATGTGTGTTACAATGGTGGATCAAAATAATTCCAGAGAAAATGAACACAGTTATGTGATATTTAAGTTAGCCTCCACAGATGGACCAGACAAAACACAGAAGACTTAACTACATTAAGAAGCCAAAGCAAGTTGGTGCATTCTCCAGGATTAGTTGTCCATGTTTATTTACTGCAGACTGATAAGTGTGCTCACAGCTCAGCTCAAAAATGCCAGATTCCTTAGTAACTAAAAGAATATTGATACTTCAAAAAGAACGAGGTGAAGTACTAAATGCTTGAATTTAAGCTCCTTCACACCTCTCCTTGTAATAACCTTCACCTCTTCTAACAGTTAAATCCTTTTCATCATCCAAAACTCAAATGTTCTGGCCATGAGAAGGCTGCCTCCTACTACAGGGAGCATAATTGACTAAGGGTCCAAGCTGCTGCTCTCTGAAGTTCATCCCTGCATTTGCACTGAGGCTGTGCCTACCGTGGGCTGCTTCCCACCAATAATTGAGTGAGGTAGGAATGCAAATACAGACCCATTTCTGAGAGATGGGGAGTACTTGACAGTCAGCTTTGACTGAAGGACTCACAAATGGCTCTGCTGAAACTTCCATCCAAACTTCCTTACCTCTCCTTACACAGGGTCAGACTTGCATCACAGTCTGATGGCTCTCCCAGACTTCTTCAGCTTCCTCCTTATTTCCTTTCATGCAGGTAGTTCTCTTAATAAACTCTGTGCACATTTAATTATGGCTTGGAGTCTACTTCTCAGAGGGCCTGGACGAATATATCAGCTCAAATGGCTCTTTCAATTTCTCAAACTGCATGTGCTCATAACACTGTACAAAAGAAGAGGAAGTGGCCCATCATAATTTGGTCCCACATCATCTCCCCATCTGCCTTTACCATCTCTGTGTGTTCTAGGTACACCCAACTCACTACAGTGCTCAGCACTCTACACATCTGAAAATGTCTCCTATGCCTAAAATTACTTCCTCTGTAGTTATATAACAACTTCATTTTACCAGACTACATGCATATCATCTCCTTTGGTAAACCTTCCCTGACATCTCAGAGCAGAATTTAGAGTGTCCTCCTCTTGCACCCATATTTTACTTACTTTAGCTTTCATCATCTTGGCATTTTTAAAGATGAGCCAGTTGTTTTTTAGAATATCTTATTTAATTTATTAACACTTATATTTTTATTTTTTATTTGGCCAGTTAGAGTCCCTTCAATTTTACTTCTGTGTTCTTTTGATACGCCCTCATCCTTCTTTGAGCATTTCCTTAATTTCTGTTACCAAAGATGTTCCACGCTAATCATCTTCTTTCCCAGTTCCAGCCCTGGATTCAGTCATTTCTTCAAGGAGTCCTGTTCATTTTACTATTTGAAACTAAGATATGATCACTAGGTGCTCATTACTACTGGGATGCCACTGTTTCCAAGCCCTTTTAGCAGATGGCTAGGAACTACACATACATTTATATTTATTTCTGTATCTATCTGTAATAACTATTTTTTAAATAATATCTGTTTTAAAAAGGAGAGAGCAGTCTTCAGGCTTAGAGTCTTCTGTAAGGAATCATATCTCTCTAGAATCTAATAACACTGTTAACACTGTTTAATTGTGAATGTGTTTAAAGTTACCTGATCTATTTCTTTCCTTTAAATATATTTTTAAATGAGGCAAAAGTTACATATTTTATTTTATTAATAAATTTATTTATTTATTTATGGCTGTGTTGGGTCTTCATTGCCGTGCGCAGGTTTTCTTTAGTTGCGGTGAGCAGGGGCTACTCTTTGTTGCGGTGCACGGGCTTCTCATTGTCATGGCTTCTCTTGTGGAGCATGGGCTCTAGGAATGCAGGCTTCAGTAGTTGTGGCAGGTGAGCTCAGTAGTTGTGGCTTGCAGGCTCTAGAGCTCAGGCTCAGTAGTTGTGGCACACAGGCTTAGTTGCTCCGTGGCATGAGGGATCTTCCCAGGCCAGGGCTCGAATCCGTGTCCCTTGCATTGGCAGGCAGATTCTTAACCACTGTGCCACCAGGGAAGCCCAAAAGTTACATATTTTAATCAGTAGTTCTGTATATATACCAGATTGAGATATAGAACATTTTCATCTCCCTAGAAGTTGTCAGTCAATCTCCACCCTCTATAGGCATCCACTCTTCTGATATATATCAGAATTGGTTTTGCTTCCTTTGTAAATATTTTTAAGGAAAAATAAAAGTGATAATAAATAAGATTATAAATGGTAAAGATGATGTGAGGAGTATAGAATAGCACAGAAGACATTGCATAAATGATGGGAGTTTGGCCACAATGGTTTGTTTCATGGACATCTTAGCCTTAGAAATGTTGCTGTTGCTGTTACGGAGATGGCCACCAATGGTATTCAAGCTATGGCCTTCCCACTCCACTCTTTCTATATGTACTCATCCTTTAAACATCTATTATATACCTACTATGTGCTATGTGATCCAGGGGCTGTAGATAAATAAGAAACAATGCCTGTACCCAAAATAGAGATGATCAGCATAACCTGATCCATGGAATTGTTTACAAATATGGCCACAAATTCTTGTGGCCACCTTAAGGATGATGGTCAAAATTCACAAATCCACGGATATGCAGGAGGACAATTTTGGAGGCACTTGAAAGAAATGAGAAAAAAAGGAAAAGCAAAGAGGGTAGAATTCCTATTTTGTAATTTGCATATGGTTTTTAATAAATACAAATTGTTTTATTATAAAATTACATCTGGCATTAACAAAATAAAAGGGACAACCATACTCTACAACTTAAGCATATTAAACACCATATCAATCCAAATGTGCTGACACAGTTATTCCTCCCATGGTAAAATCCAGCTAGAAAGAAAATTAATTTGGATTGAAATTGTTTGGATAAGAGCTAAATGGCGATACATTCCTTCTTTTACTCTACTTGTTTTTGCCTTCGTATACTTTTATTGTCCAGCAACTGACTCAGTTTTGTACTGCAGTTAGCACATTGTGAAAGGCACAAAGATGAACACAAAGTGATGCTGTCAACCAATCAACAGGTATTCCCTGACTGTCTGGGCCATGTTCCCACAGAGAAAATGCTCTACTTAGGGGAATCAATTACGCTTACAATTTTTAATTTTACAATACTTTTGAGAGATAGGGATTATAAACTCCCACATAAACATTTCCTACATTAACTATTAAAATATATTCACACTAGGTCATTGGTTACCAAGCAACTTTTATTAACAAATATCACTAAATTCCCATATCCTACATGAATTTGAGAAGCTTAGCCATTCTGCAAAGTGGAATAAATTCTACTAATTTCTCTTTACAGAAAATAGGGAAATGTCAGAAAGATCGACTTTACTTGTAAAACCTAATGAAATTTGAGACAGACTACTTAAAGCTATAAATTCAGAAACAATCATTTATCAATGCAAATAAATAAGCAACGTGAACATCTGGAATCTTTTTTCTAGCTCTTTGCCCTACTTCTCTATAACAGTATCTCAGTATCTGCCTCACTGGGATCAATGAGATAGTGTGTGTATGTGGGTGTGTGTGAGAGAGAGAGAACGATAGAGAGTGTATGTGGTGTGTAAAGCATGGCACAACTATCCAAGTGTAAAATCCTCATAAGTCTGTATACTTTGCTGTACAAAAACATAGTATAACACGTGTCCTTGCATTTGAGTATCATTTAAGTGTAAACTTAAGGCAGTTTAATGTGACAGAACAGTATTCAACACTCATGTATAATGGTGAATGAGGCATGACAGGAAATTTATAACAGCAGAATTATCATAGGCAGCCTTGAGAGGTCTTAAATATAGACAACTCATGGTTAGGAAGGCTCTAAAGCCAAAGCTTGAGAGAGACTAAGTCTTATAAGCTCTGTTGGAAGGCTCACTTGGCCTGGAGCCACGAAGCAAGTTACTTGTTCTCTTTGCCTTGATTTCCCTCACATGGATGTCATGGTTACAAAGGTGAAACTGGCTCTGTAGATGAACGTTATGACACAGAGGGTAAGGTATAGATAGTGTAGTTCTTTGTGAAGTAATTTATTATTCAATTTACATTAAGTGAACTTCATTTCTTTGCAAGTTGAGCTTGGGAATCTGAATTCTTTTAGCGATGCCCCAGGACCTAACCTCCACCTCTTCACAGCACAGGTGAGAAAATGCTGCCTGATCTTTCTTTTGGGAGGAGGGACTGTTTAGGCAAAATGGTTAACTCATGAATCAGTCCACATGGCTCTCTTACTTTGGTACTCCTACAGGAACACAAGGCGGGAGGAGAGAACAGAGGGAGAATGGGATATTGGAGTAGTAAAGAAGTTGGCCATGTCCCTTTTCCCACTGCTAAGTTATAGACTTCTTGGGTCATTCCATACAAGAGAAGAGAGGAGCCTAAAATTGGATGAGAGGTTGGATGTTGTTTTAGATTGATTTTTAATATTTGAAAATGATGCTGTTCTATTATTATCCAGAAATGGCCAGAAAAGCTATAGAATTGGCTTGAGAGGACAGAGAAGGATCTAGTAGAATGGTTTGAGGACAGCAGTAGAAATAAAAAATAAAACTGCCTTTATGGTTTCCTTCTTACTACAGCTCATTCAACAAACAGAAGCAAGAAGGGTCAGAGCAGTAAACATTGCTACCCATTCAGTGACATAGAACTTAAGGGAAAACAGTGAGTGGTGCTATAACTGGGTACATTTCTTTTCAATTTTACAAAACTTATTTTAAAATCAGTTTTGAACTTTTAATCCCTTCATGTATGTTTTGAGTTTGCCAAATTATGCTGCCAAGAAAAAGGTGCTGAGAACCACAGTGGAAGGGAATAGGAGACATGGAATTCAGTGGAATATTGAGACTGAGCACAGATTTAAAAAATCATCAGCACAGAGGTGGTTGAGATGACCTTGTTTGCCTGTCCCTGGACCTGTTTTCAGTTTCGGCTTTAGATAGATGTAGTCGTATAATTTCATGCCTAGCTCACTGTTTTAAAGGTGGCTCTCTTGAAACATTTTGCAAAAATTCATACTTGTCAATAGATTCTGGAATTTTTCTGGGCCCTGTCAATCTAAGGGCCTGGAAATTTCACTGAAGAATTCCATTTCATTTATGTGACAATTTGGAACTATTTTGTAGGTTAAAGTTAGTTCTGCAAGACCAGGCCTTCTTGGTCTTTGGAGGAAATCCATCATTCAGTTGGTTAAAATTCCTGAGCATTGGTTTCTTCATTGCTAGAAAACCCACTAATACTTAACAGGTTTGTGGGAAGATCAAGACAAAAGAATATATACCATGGGCTACAGGGCCCCCCATGTTTTGGATTCTCCCTACCTGTCCAACTTTACCTCACACCATCTTTTTCCTTCATTCACTACCTTTCTGGCACACTAGCTGCCGTTCTCTTCCTCAAACACATGAGGCTATTTCCCACCCCAGGGCCTTTGCAAGTGTTCTTCTCTCTACATGTAATTTTTTATCCCTCTAGCTCTTTGCTTCATATCTTTCAGGCCTCCTCTCAATATGATCTTCTCAGTGAGGTCTTTTCTTGCCTTCTATCTAAGTTGCCTCTGCTGGATATTTAGTATCTCATAAGCTTGCTTGTATCTCTCATATCATTTTTTACACTCTGTAATTATGTTGCCCATTTATGTATTTACTTTGTTGTTACCTGTCTTCTCCCACTGAATTTCATGATATTTTTCATTGAAGCATAATGGACATGTAACATTATATTAGTTTCAGGTGTACAACATAATAATCTGATATTTGTATATATTGCAAAATGATCATAATAACTCTAGTTAACATCTGTCACCATACATTGTTCAAAATTATTTTTTCTCATGATGAGAACTTTTAAGATCTAGTGTCTTAACAAGTTTCAAATATGCAACACAGTATTATTAACTATAGTCATCATGCTGTACATTACATCTCCATGACTTATTTATTTAATAACTGGAAGTTTGTATCTTTTGACCCCCTTCACCCGTTTCTCTGATTCCCCCCAGCCCCTCCCTCTGGCAACCACTGATCTGTTCTCTGTATCTATGAGCTCATTTTGTTTTTCTTTTTTAGATTCCACACGTAAATGAGATCATACTGTATTTGTCTTTCTCTGCCTTATTCCACTTAGCATAATGCCCTCAAGTCTCATCCCTATTGTAGCAAATGGGGAGATTTCATCCTTTTTATGGCTGAATAATGTTCCACTGTGTATGTATGTATATACATGTATGTGTGTATATCACATTTTATCTATTTATCCATTGATAGACACTTAGCTCGTTTCCATATCTTGACTATGGTAAATAATGCTGCAGTGCTGCAGTGAACATGGAGGTGTATATATCTTTTCAAGTTAGTTTTTTCTGTTTTTTTTAGATAAACACTCAGAAGTGAAATTGCTGGATCATACAGTAGTTCAATTTTTAATTTTTGAGGAACCTCCATGTTGTTTTCCATAGTGGCTGCACCAGTTTACATTCCCACCAACAGTGCACAAGGGTTCCCTTTTCTCTACATCCTAACCAACATTTGTTATTTCTTATCTTTTGATAACAGCCACTCTTACAGGTGTGAGATGACATCTCATTGTGGTTTTGATTTGTATTTCCCTGATGATTTGGATTTCAAGATCTTTGAGATAAAAAACCTTACCTGTCTTGTTTACTGCAGTGCCCAAGATAGCTAATACAGTGCCTGGCACACATTAGACACTCACTACATGTTTGTGGAATGAATGACAAATGTTAGATTGAACATTTTGAAATAATAAAAAAGTAAAGAAAAGTAGTTTATGCTCTTTCTGAGAAGAAATTGCACAGGCATATTTATATGAAGGCATAAAAAGGAGGTAGGAGAAAGGTCTCCCTATAGGAAAGGTTCTAAAGGCCAGGGTTTGTTTAGAAAGATAGCCAAGCCAGAAGCTCTGACTGAGGTGGACAATGGCCTGGCATTCTCTGACCCCAAAGGTGGCTCCTGTCAAAGCAGTGGCATGAATTCTCATTTGGCGGAGCATTTCAGACCAGATGAACCATGCCAAACCAAAGGGCTGGGAGCAAAAGCATCATTTTAATGATGTCATTTTGTAGAGCTATCTCGAATGATTTCACAGGTTAATACTAGCATCTCTTGGTATTTAGAGCTAACTACCTTTAAGCCATAATTTGTCATCTTCAAATTAATTGGAGACCCAGATGGCATCCTGGCTGAACCAGGATGTGCTCCTGGGAAGAAGAGGCATTACCTGGCATGGTTGTGGCTGACACAGGCCCTGGTACGCTGGCCTCAGGACTCATTTCTTGAGGAGACTGGGCACATTCAGCTCCACACTTGGGCCTGGTTCCATGGACATGTCCAGAACCTCACAGTTGCTAATACCATCCTGGCTCACTCCACACAGAACATTTTTTCTCTTTTTCATTTCCTGCTTCTGGTAGGCAGAACTTTTGCTTACAACTTTGGAAGGAGTATATCACTTATAGGCTGGTAGAATAGACTGAAGGACAGTAGACTTTGGATTTACACGTGGTTCTCTGGCTTTACCACTTGCAAATTCTACGATCTTTGCAAAATCACTTAACCTGACTGAGATTTTCTCCTCTATAAATGCAGAAGATATCACTAAATAGAGTATTTCTGAGGATTCCATAAAATAGTATGTTTGAATGTGTTTGACACATAAATATTTCCTTTTCTTCTCCCTCTTTTTTTTCTTTCCCATGTAGTTGATGTATAATGTCTCTGGATACTGGCAGAACCAGCATTAATGGTCAGAAACTGGTTCTCAAGCCATGTAGTCTTGATTTTACATCCCAGGATTCCCTGTCCACCTCTATGTTCACTGACTACACTAAGATATAGTGGGAGGTTTGAATGAAAGTAAGCCACAAATTAGGACTAAGTGACTTTGATCATCTTACCTAGTGCAGAGAAATCTTTATTTCTTTCTTTTAAATTTATTTAGTTTAATTTATTTATTTTGGGCTGCATTAGGGCTTTGTTGCTGCGTGCGGGCCTTCTCTAGTTGTGGCAAGTGGGGGCTACTCTTCGTCGTGGTGTGCAGGCTTCTCACTGTGATGGTTTCTCTTGTTGCGGAGCACAGGCTCTAGGCACACGGGCTTCAGTAGTTGTGGCGCGTGGGCTCAGTAGCTGTGGCTCACGGGCTGTAGAGCACAGGCTCAGTAGTTGTGGCACACGGGCTTAATTGCTCCATGGCACATGGGATCTTACCAGACCAGGGATCAAACCTGTGTCCCCTGCATTGGCAGGCAGATTCTTAACCACTGTGCCACCAGAGAAGTCCAAAATCTTTATTTCATTAGGCATTGCCTTAGGGTTTAGTACATCTTCTTGTACTGTTTCCAAAGAAATCAACCAGCAAAGAGAGAGGAATAGTATACATATATCAGGTGTAGTAGACAGAATTTTGACCCCATGACTTTTTCTCTCTCTGGTGTTACACCCATGTATATGTTACATGGCAGAAGGGACTTCACAGATGTAATGAAAGTTACTAATCAGTGGACCTTAAGATAGGGAGATTACATTATCTCTTTAAAGCAGGAGGGGAAATCTGAGATATGCAAAACATGAGAATGATTCTGTGCTATTGTTGGGTTGAAGACATGGTATCATATGTCAAGGAAATGGGAATCTCAGTCCTACAGCCACATGGAACTGGATTCTGCCAATAACCATTGAGCATGGAAGAGGATCTTGGGCCTCAACAGGCAGAGAACTACAACCCTGGCTGACACCTTGATTTTACCCTTGTGAGACCCTAAACACAAAATACAGTCATATCATGCTGTACTTCTGACCTACCAAAACTGTGAGATAATAAAAAGTGTTGTTTTAGGCCATTATATTTGTGGTAATTTCTTACAGAATCAGTTTTTAAAAAATACACCAGGCTTGCAACTTTCTCCAAAGCATGATAACAATAAAAATTAATCAGGAGGGGAGCTTCAAGATGGTGGAGGAGTAAGACGTGGATATCACCTTCCTCCCCACAGATACATCAAAAATAACTCTACAAGTGGAACAACTCCTATAGAACACATACTGAACGCTGGCAGAAGACCTCAGACTTCCCAAAAGGCAAGAAAATCCCCACGTACCTGGGTAGGGCAAAAGAAAAAAGAAAAAACAGAGACAAAAGAATAGGGACAGGACCTGCACCAGTGGGAGGGAGACGTGAAGGAGGAAAGGTTTCCACACACTAGGAAGCCCCTTCATTGGCAGAGATGGGGGGTGGAAGTGGGGGAAGCTTTGGAGCCACAGAGAAGAGCGTAGCAACAGGGGTGTGGAGGGCAAAGCAGAGAGATTACCACACAGAGAATCAGTGCCGACCAGCACTCACCAGCCTGAGAAGCTTGTCTGTTCACCCTCCAGGACGAGTGAGGACTGGGAGCTAAGACTCGGGCTTCAGAGGTCAGAACCCAGGGAGAGGACTGGGGTTGGCTGCGTGAACACATTCTGAAGGAGGCTAGTGCACCACAGCTAGCCGGGAGGGAGTCTGGGAAAATGTCTGGAGCTGCCTAAGAGGCAAGAGACAATTGTTTCAGGGTGCGTGAGGAGAGGGGATTCAAAGCACTGCCTAAACCAGATCCAGAGATGGGCGCGAGTCATGGCTATCAGTGCGGACACCAGAGACGGACATGAAACACTAAGGCTGCTACTGCAGCCAACAAGAAGCCTGTGTGTGAGCACAGGTCACTATCCACACCTCCCCTCCTGGGAGTCTGTGCAGCCCGCCACTGCCAGGATCCTGTGATCCAGGGACAACTTCCCTGGGAGAACACACGGCATGCCTCAGGCTGTTGCAACGTCATGCTGGCCTCTGCTGCAGCAGGCTCACCCCACATTCTGTACCACTCCCTCCTCCCAGCCTGAGTGAGCCAGACCCCCCTAATCAGCTGCTAATTTATCCCCATTCTGTCTGGGTGGGGAAGAGATGCCCTCAGGTGACCAAATCAAAAGCTGAACCCCAGGAGCTGTGCGAACAAAGAAGAGAAAGGGAAATCTCTCCCAGCAGCCTCAGGAGGAGCAGATTAAATCTCCACAATCAACTTGTTGTACCTGCATCAGTGGAATACATGAATAGACAACAAATCATCACAATATTGAGGTGGTGGACTTTGGGAGCAACTGTAGACTTGAGGTTTGCTTTCTGCGTCAAATTTGTTTCTGGTTTTATGTTTATCTTAGTTTAGTATTTAGAGCTTATTTTCATTGGTAGATTTGTTTATTGATTTGGTTGCTCTCTTCCATTTTCAAAAAATATATTATATATATTTTTTTCCTCTTTCTCTTTTGGTGAATGTGTATGTTTCTTTTTGTGATTTTGTCTGTATACATTTGCTTTTACAATTTGTCCTAGGGTTCTCTCTGTCCATTTCTTTTTGGTTTAGTTTTTTTTAGTACAGTTTTTAGCACTTGTTATCACTGGGGGATTTGGGTTTTGGTTTGGTTGCTCTCTTCTTTCTTTCTGTTTTTTATTACTTTTTAATTTTTAAATAATTTTTTTAAATAACTTTATTTATTTATTCTTTCTTTCTTTCTTTTTCATTCTCCCTTTTCTTTTGAGCCATGTGCCTGACAGGGTCTTGGTGCTCTGGCCAGATTTCAAGGCTGAGCCTCTGAGGTGGGAGGGCCTAGTTCTGAACATTGCTCCCTGAGAGACCACCCGGCCCTATGTAATATCAAATGGCAAACTCTCTGCCAGAGATCTCCATCTCAACACTAAGACACAGCTCCACTCAAGGAGCAGCAAGCTACAGTGCTGGACACACCAGGCCAAACAACTAGCAAGACAGGAACACAACCCCACCCATTAGCAGAGAGGCTGCCTAAAATCATAAGTTCACAAACACCCCAAACACACCACCAGGCTCTGTCCGGCCAACCAGGAGGACAAAATCCAGTCTCATCCACCAGAACACAGACATTAGTCCCCTCGACCAGGAAGCCTACACAACCCACAGAACCAATCTTCCACACTGGGGGCAGACACCAAAAACTACGGGAACTATGAACCTGCAGCCTGAGAAAAGGAGACACCAAAAACAGCAAGTTAAGCAAAATGAGAAGACAGAGAAATATGCAGCAGATGAAGGAGCAAGGTAAAAATTCACCAGACCAAACAAATGAAGAGGAAATAGGCAGTCTACCTGAAAAAGAATTCAGAGTAATGATAGTCAAGATGATCCAAAATCTTGGAAATAGAATGGAGAAAATACAAGAAATGTTTAACAAGGACCTAGAAGAACTAAAGAGCAAATAAACAATAATGAACAACACAATAAATGAAATTTAAAATTCTCTTTAAGGAATCAATAGCAGAATAACTGAGGCAGAAGAACAAAATAACTACCACAGAAAATAACTACCACAGAGCAGAATAAACAAAAAAGAATAAAAAGAATGGAGGACAGTTTCAGAGACCACTGGGACAACATTAAATGCACCAACATTTGAATTATAGGGGTACCAGAAGAAGAAGAGAAAGAAAAAGGGACTGAGAAAATATTTGAAGAGATTATAGTTCAAAACTTCCATAATATGGGAAATAAAATTAAAGTCTACGAAGCACAGAGAATCCCAAAGAGGATAAATCTAAGGAGAAACACACCGAGACACATATTAATCAAACTAACAAATGTTAAATTCAAAGAAAAAATATTAAAAGCAGCAAAGAAAAATCAATAAATAACATACAAGGGAATCTCCATAAGGTTAATATCTGATCTTTCAGCAGAAACACTGAATGCCAGAAGGGAGTGGCAGGACACATTTAAAGTGATGAAAGGGAAAAACTTACAACCAATATTCCTCTACCCAGCAAGGATCTAATTCAGATTCGACAGAGAAATTAAAACCTTTACAGACAAGCAAAAGCTAAGAGAATTCAACACCACCAAATGAGCTTTACAACAAATGCTAAAGGAACTTCTCAAGGAAAGAAACACAAAAGAAGGAAAAGACCTACAATAACAAACACAAAACAATTAAGAAAATGGTAATAGGAACATACATATGGATAACTAGCTTAAATGTAAATGGATTAAATGCTCCAACCAATAGACATAGACTGGCTGAATGGAAACAAAAACAAGACTTGTATATATGCTGTCTACAAAACACCCACATCAGACCTAGGGACACATACAGACTGAAAGTGAAGGGATGGAAAAAGATATTCCATGCAAATGGAAATCAAAAGAAAGCTGGAGTAGCAATACTCATATCACATAAAATAGACTTCAAAATAAAGGCTATTACAAGAGACAAAGAAGGACACTACATAATGATCAAGGGGTGAATCCAAGAATATATAACAATTGTAAATATTTATGCACCCAACATAGGAGCACCTCAATATACAATGAAAATGCTAACAGCCATAAAAGGGGAAATCGACAGTAACACAATCATAGTAGGGGACTTTAACACCCCATTTTTACCAATAGACAGATCATCCAAAATGAAAATAAATAAGGAAACAAAAGCTTTAAATGACACATTAAACAAGATGGACTTAATTCATATTTATAGGACATTCCATCCAAAAACAACTGAATACACTTTCTTCTCATGTGCTCATGGCACATACTGCAGGATACATCATATCTCGGGTCACAAATCAATCCTTGGTAAATTTAAGAAAATTGAAATCATATCAAGTACCTTTTTCAAACCACAATGCTATGAGGCTAGATACGAATTACAGGAAAAAAAAAAAACCTAAAAAATACAAACACATGGATGCTAAGCAATACACTACTAAATAACCAAGAGATCATTGAAGAAATCAAAGAGGAAATCAAAAAATACCTAGAAAAAATGACAATGAAAACACAATGACCCAAAACCTATGGGATGCAGCAAAAGCAATTCTAAGAGAGAATTTTATACCAATACAATCCTACCTCAAGAAACAAGAAAAATCTCAAATAAACAACCTAACCTTACACCTAAAGCAATTAGAAAAAGAAGAAAAACAACAACAACAAAAAAACCCCCAAAATTAGCAGGAAGAAAGAAATCATAAAGATCAGATCAGAAATAAATGAAAAAGAAATGAAGGAAATGATAGCAAAGATCAATAAAACTAAAAGCTGGTTCCTTGAGAAGATAAACAAAATTGAAAACCATTAGCCAGACTCATCAAGAAAAGAAGGGAAAAGACTCAAATCAACAGAATTAGAAAGGAAAAAAGAGAAGTAACAAGTGACACTGCAGAAATACAAAGGATCATGAGAGATTACTACAAGCAACTCTATTCCAATAAAATGAACAACCTGGAAGAAACGGACAAATTCTTAGAAAAGCACAACCGTCTGAGACAGAACAAGGAAGAAATAGAAAATATGAACAGACCAATCACAAGCACTGAAATTGAAACTGTGATTAGACATCTTCCAACAAACAAAAGCTCAGGACAAGATGGATTCACAGGTGAATTCTATCAAACATTTAGGAAGGGCTAACACCTATCCTTATCAAACTCTTCTAAAATACAGCAGAGGGAGGAACACTCCCAAACTTAATCTATGAGGCCACTATCTCCCTGTTACCAACACCAGACAAAGGTGTTACAAAAAAATAAAACTACAGGCCAATATCACTGATGAACACAGATGCAAAAATCCTCAACAGAATACTAGCAAACACAACCCAACAGCACATTAAAAGGATCATACACCATGATCAAGTGGGATTTAGCCCAAGAATGCAAGGATTCTTCAATGTACAAAAATCAATCAATGTGATACACCATTTTAACAAACTGAAGGATAAAAACCATACGATAATCTCAGTAGAAGCAGAAAAAGATTTCAACAAAATTCAACACCCATTTATGATAAACACTCTCCAGAAAATAGGCATAGAGGGAACTTACCTCAACATAATAAAGGCCATATATGAAAAACCCACAGCCAACATCATTCTCAATGGTGAAAAACTGAAACCATTTCCTCTAATATCAGGAACAAGACAAGGTTGCCCACTGTTGCCACTGTATTCAATATAGTTTTGGAAGTTTTAGCCATGGAAATCAGAGAAGAAGAAGAATTAAAAGGAATCCAAATCAGAAAAGAAGTAAAACTGTCACTGTTTGCAGATGACATGATACTATACATAGAGAATCCTAAAGAAGCTACCAGAAAACTACTAGAGCTAGTCAATGAATTTGGTAAAGTAGCAGGATACAAAATTAATGCACAGGAATCTCTTGCATTCCTATACACTAATGATGAAAAATCTGAAAGAGAAATTAAGAGAACACTCCCATTTACCATTGCAAAAAAAAAAAAAGAATAAAATACCGAGGAATAAACCCACCTAAGGAGACAAAAGACCTGTATGCAGAAAACTATAAGGCACTGATGAAAAAAATTAAAGATTATGCAAACAGATGGAGAGATATACCATGTTCTTGGATTGGAAGAATCAACATTGTGAAAATGACTATAATACTCAAAGCAATCTACAGATTCAATACAATCCCTGTCAACAACAATGGCATTTTTCACAAAACTAGAATAAAAAATTTCACAATTTGTATGGAAACACAAAAGACCCCGTATAGCCAAAGCAATCTTGAGAAAGAAAAACGGAGCTGGAGCAATCAGGCTCCCTGACTTCAGACTATACTGCAAAGCTACAGTAATTAAGACAGTATGGTACTGGCACAAAAACAGAAATATAGATCAGTGGAACACGATAGAAAGCCCAGAGATAAACCCATGCACATATGGTCACCTTATCTTTGAAAAAGGAGGTAGGAATATACAATGGAGAAAAGACATCTTCTTCAATAAGTCGTGCTGGGAAAACTGGACAGCTACATGTAAAAGAATGAAATTAGAACCCTCCCTAACACCATACACAGAAATAAACTCAAAATGGATTCAAGACCCAGATGTAAGGCCAGACACTATAAAACTCTTAGAGGAAAACAGGCAGAACACTCTGTGACATAAATCACAGCAAGATCCTTTTTGACCCACCTCTTAGAGAAATGGAAATAAAAACAAAAATAAACAAATGGGACCTATTGAAACTTAAAAGCTTTTGCCCAGCAAAGGAAACCATAAACAAGATGAAAAGACAACCCTCAGAATGGGAGAAAATATTTCCAAATGAAACAACTGACAGAGGATTAATCTCCAAAATTTACAAGCAGCCCATGCAGCTCAATATCAAAAAAACAAATAACCCATTCCAAAAATGGGCAGAAGACCTAAACAGACATTTCTCCAAAGAAGATATACAGGTTGCCAACAAACACATGAAAGGATTCTCAACATCACTAATCGTTAGATAAATGCAAATCAAAACTACAATGAGGTATCACCTCACACCGATCAGAATGGCCATCATCAAAAAGTCTACAACAAATAAATGCTGGAGAAGGTGTGGAGAAAAGGGAACCCTCTTGCCCTGTTGGTGGGAATGTAAATTGATACAGCCACTATGGAGAACAGTATGGAGGTTCCTTAAAAAACTAAAAATAGAACTACCATATGACCCAGCAGTCCCACTACTGCACATATATCCTGAGAAATCCATAATTCAAACAGAGTCATGTACCACAATGTTCGTTGCAGCACTATTTACAATAGCCAGGACATGGAAGCAACCTAAGTGTCCATTGACAGGTGAATGCATAAAGAAAGTGTGGCACACATACACAATGGAATATTACTCAGCCATAAAAAAAATGAAATTGAGTTATTTGTAGTGAGGTGGATGGACCTAGAGTCTGTCATACAGAGTGAAGTAAGTCAGGAAGAGAAAAACAAATACTGAATGCTAACACATATATATGGAATCTAAAAGAAAAAAAAATGGCTCTGAAGGACTTAGGGGCAAGACAGGAATAAAGACACCGATGTCGAGAATGGGCTTGAGGACACAGGGAGCGGGAAGGGTAAATTGGGACTAAGTGAGCGAATGGCATTGACCTATATAAACTACCAAATGTAAAACAGATAGCTAGTGGGAAGAAGCTGCATAGCACAGGGAGATCAGCTTGGTGCTTTGTGTCATTTGCCCACAATTCCTGTCTGCTTCGGAAGAGACCTGATTCTGCCTTCAGAATTTGGGGACCCATGATTTCTTGTCTTTGGAGTTTAGTGTCAGGTGAAACACAAGCCTGACTCTGGTCTTCAGGGGAATGCCAGTCATCAAAATTTCACTGAGCATTTTCTAGGTGTCAAACACTGTGTTAAGGCACCAGGACAGCAAGATACAGTAAGTCCCCTACATAGGAACGAGTTCTGTTCCAAGAGTGCATTCATAGGTCCAATTTGTTTGTAAGTCCAACAAAGTTAGCCTTTGTACCCAACTAACGCAATCGGCTATATAAGTACTGTACTGTAATAGGTTTATAATACTTTTCACACAAATAATACATAACAAACAAACATAAAAAATAAGGAAGGCATTTTTAATCTTACAGTACAGTACCTTGAAAAGTACAGTAGTACAGTACAACAGCTGGTGCTTCTTAGCAGTACCAGCTACATCACCGCTGCTTTTATGCTTGTTTCCGGACATCCTGGGCTTGAAATACAGATACTGTACTACTGTATGCTATACAGTACTGTACAATAAAGTACACAAAAGCACAACCACTTGTAGAGAGTGCACACATGTGACGATGTATGCCAGACACGTGAACTAAATTATGTGATTGGACATGCGAACGCACGTTGGCACGTTTGAAAGTTTGCAACTAGAAGGCTCTTATGCAGGGGACTTACTGTAATGAGTACTGTGTCAGCCTTCTAGGAGAAAGTAGCTGACTTCCTCTATAACCCCTAGAGACTGAACAGAGGTTACTGTAGTGGTCATTGTAGTGCTTTGGCCTGATTCCCCATCCCACCTATTTCAGGACTGAAGCACTAACTCATCTGCTCTGTGTTGGTGACCGATAGGTTATGGTTGAGTCCTCCTGGGAGAATGGCCTCATCTTGAAGGGAGCTGCCACACCCAAGGTTCTGTCCCAAGGTCAGTATGGAGATATAAAAGTCTGCCCCTGGCCCTGATATGGGACAACTCTGCAGGATCATACTTGCTGCAAAGCTCCCAGTAGGATCAATTGGGCCTTCATTGTGACTGCTTTGCAGTTTGACTTCTCCCCTACCTCATTCTGCTTCCTTTACTCCCTCATGTGTGTTGACATTGAGAGTACAGCCCAATAAATCTCGTCTGCTTCCTGGTGAACGTGCCCTATGAAAGTCATGATACTTAGGGCATTGTTATGGGATAACCCTATGAAAGTCTGTATCAATATTATGCTTCACTTCTAGGTTTATACATCTATAAACCTTTCACAGGAGGAAACTAGCTTCAGCCAAGAATTCTGGGTAACACTAATAAAACATAACCTAACTGAACAATAGAAATTTAATTTACCTGTTTTAGTGTTTATCACACTTGCCTAAAACTCAGAACTAGGACTCAGAATTGAAGGTGTAATCAGTATTAGAACTCAGTACTTATGGTGTAAGTGTGGATTAGTTTCAATGCATTAAGACTAAAAGAACTTTATTCTCTTTTACCTATAGCAGCTGCTTTAAGAAAGGGAAAATGAAACTCTATTTTCATCCCACTGAAGAAAATTTCTAGATAATACAGTCATATTGTATTTGCAGAAGGTGTTATTATAAAGCAATGTATGCAAAGTTCAAGGTTTTTAAAAATCATTTGTCTTCATAGTACATATAGTGGAATATTAGTTAGCTATTTTTTATGATATCTAATTCAATACTGTAGTAGTGACATATGTACACCAAGTGGTTAATCCAAATTACTTACTTTATTTGTTACATAGTTTCTCCCGTAATACAGAACTCAATATATTAACGTATAAAATCTTCCTAATCTTTGAAAACGTCAAAATGCATCTGCTGATTGATAATAAAATGCCAAAAATAAAATAAAATAAATTTTACATATAATTTTTACAAACATTGGGGTATATAAATTCCCAGAAGTCTTTTTCTAAACCTTTCTTTGGTTAACATGATAGAGAGAATGACAGATTGCTGTGTTTCTCAAACTATTTGTCAAGGTGGTACCTGAAGCCATAAGCTAAATATTTATATAGAACAGTATAGACTTTGAAATTTGCATGAACTTTTAAGAGAGGACATAAGACTTCAAAGAATTTTCTACAATGAGCTGGTTTTGCCTAATCATATCATTCTTTTCTCTCTGCCTCCTCACATTGTTTGCTGCACTTAAGCAGTAAAGTTTGATAAAAAATTGCTATGTAGATTTGATGGTGGATCATAAATTTGGCTTTTTGCTTAGAGACGGCCACAATTTATTTATGCAAGCATCATTTATTGCTAACCTACTATGTGTGGCATTGTGTAAAGAAAGCTGTCTCCTCTTTTCTCTGCTTCAGTCCTATGCCATATAAGGCAGCTTCCATTCAACCTCAGTAATCCAAGCTCTGCTTTAAGCCTACACATTTTTAAACCTTTAAGAAAGCATGACTGCACTCAAAGTAATCAAAATGGAGGGACGCTGTGACATCCTGGACTGGCCTTCAGCTCAGAGGTGAGCCACAGCGAGTGCTGAGGTCCAGCTCCTCAGATAAACAGTGAGCTGGCTTCCCCTAATTAAGCATCTCTCCAGGTGCTCTCAGGGCAAATAAATGAGACCTGATGTGGATAAGGTGAGAAATAGTTTAAAAACCAACCTGAATTAGTCAATGGAGTCTGAGTTGCTCCCAGCCCCACCCCTCTTTAGGTCCAGAGGTTACATATTTTCCTGACATTTCTGCATTCAGCTTTCTTGCTCAGCAAGCTTTGTAGAACCTGAGGGGTTTACATTACACAGATGAGTGTGGAGGAAATCAGAGTTTCATCCACTGCTGTGGGTGGGCTTGGGCAAGGGAATGAAGATGTTTGCTAAATTTAGATGGCTCATATAATGCTCACTACACACAACAACGTGTTTTCAGAACACTAAATTTGGAAAGACAAGAATTTCCGCCCTAAATAGCTTCACTCACCATTGAATTGAACAGAATTGAAAACACCTGAGAGCAGTGAATTATGTGAAGTCTTTTTAACTGCAAGATTTCCATCGGATCAGGATGACCAAAAATTAGGGTGTGTGAACAACTGTCAAGAGGAAGTCATTTCCAATCTCTGTTTTAAAAATACCCAACAACTTTTCATTACAGCAAACAATAGATTTTTATTTGGCAAAATTGCCCCCCAATAAATGACATGCTCAGTGGTGTGTCTTGTCATTTTAATTTTGATAAAAATCTACTGATTTCAAGTGGATGTGAGACTGCCATATTTGTGGTTTTGATCTAATGAAATGCCCAAGTTAGGGAATCAGTTATTTTCACAGGTATTATTATTACTTGCCTGAAAGAAGAATCAGCTGACTAGGACTCTAAGAATATCTGCCTGGGATGATCGTTTTGGAGACCTTTACCTGTAGATTTCCCTTAAGAAGTAATACCTTAACCTACATTTTTAGTTAATTATTACTCAGGATTTTTTTAAATCATTTTCATTTTTTTCAAATTTAGAGAAATTCCTGATCCTCTCTCATGTTTTGTCTGATTTATACATTTTTTTTCCTTTTTTTTTGACCATACTGTTTTTTTTTAATCTCTGCTCTTTTATTGTGTAATCATTTTGATGATTGCTGTGTCATTTATTTAACATCTTTTTCTAATTTGTCTTTGCAAGGAGGATTGTAAACAGCAACACCTGTTGAAACCCATACAAAGCAGCCAGTGCCACACTTTGGGGACAAATAGCTGAATGCTTTCATAGTGCTCTGCAGACCGGAACTTGGCCCTTCCTGACGCTCTTCTGGCTTTGATGAAGATCTCAATCCTTATCTTGGCTGGCTAAGAGAGACTAAAAAAAAAAAAAAACCCGCTCCCTTATATTCCATAAACTCTAGAGGCCAAATTATGGTAGAGGAGGATGCTTCAAGGATAGCTCAGAGAAGTTACTGCTATAACAACTTTATCTTGTTTTCAATATGCTTCAAAGTCTCTCTGAAAAAAAATTATAACTTTAAACTATAAAGCTTCATATTATTGTATTATGATCCATTTGTTTCCTCATCAATGAATGTGAATTAAACATGTATAACTCTCATCTAAGGAAAGTATCCAGTTATTTACGTGAAGCCTTCCAAAGCCTGCCCGAGACTGCTTTGGTAGTTTCCATAAGTTCTACAAATGATGTCAGATTCCAGGTTAAGAAAGTAGTGAACAGACTTATTCCCCCTCCTTTGGTTCCCATTTTAGGAAATGTCACCATTATCTAAGCCAGAGCCTGGAATATCATTCATTCTACCACTTCTCTGTCCCTCACCAGCAGCAGCGAGTCCATTCAATTTATGGATTCTGCATCCTAAGTTTCTCTCCAATACATTTCCTTCTTTCAGCCTTGACTGCTGAAGCAGCCTCCTAACTGATCTCCTTGCTATCATTCAGCCTTGGCTCTCTCCTTCCTTCTCTGATCTGCAGCCAGAGAGATATGAATCTAATATAAATATTATTATGCACTTCTACCTGCCCCCTATTTATAATCTCCAGTGCTCCTCTGATCTCAGGATAAAGTCTAAATCCTTAAATATCACCCAAGACCTTTCCAGATCTACACCCTAATTACTATCTCTCCACCGTCATTTCTCACCTTGAAATCTGGTGACAATTGCTTCAAGTTCCGCAAATATGCCTCTTGCCTTTGCACCTGCTGCTTCCTCTGCCTAAAACATTTCTCTTGCTCATTGCCTGGCTACCTTCTATTCATTCTTCAAGAGGCCATTTAAATGTCAAGAGGCCATTTAAATGTTACCTTCTCTAGGAAGACCTAGATTGGGTTAGGAGTTCTGCTTCTGTGCTCCTGAAGCTCTGGGCTTCAGTCAACAGTACTCATCACCCTGTCTCACCAAACTCCTCCCAACGCATTCTCCCACTGATAGATCGTATCTTATTCAGCTTTCTGTGTCCAACACCTGGCACAGGGCCTGATACAGAGCAGCCTTGATGAATGTCTGTTGAATGGATTGATTAATTAATTAATTAATTAATGAACAGATGAACACTGACTCTTGATGTGCTTTGCTTCTCCTTTGGAGGCTGCTTTCAGGCACATAACCTTCAGATATAAACCATCTCTGTATCTGCTCTCTTGTAGCAACTTTCACCAAAAATGTTGGAGGCCAATGGCGCGCATCTTGCTGTTTGAAGGTTTCCGAGATAGTGGGAATAAGGCTTTAAAGACAGCTTCAACAGGGAAGAAACAAATGGCAATCACAGTAGAGCAGGACAGCTTGAAACCACAGGGACAGCCAGTGAAATCCTCTTATTTTTAAGGCACGGAAACTGAGGTCTGGAAAGGTTAACTGGCTGTCGGGGTCATAACCATGTCAACCACAAAGGATCTTGGACCTTAGGCATCCTGATTCTAGCCTGTATTTCCTGAAGTGTGCAGTGTAAGGCTTCTGTGTTGTGTACTACTGTAGTTACTAGCCTCATGTACCTGTTGAGTACTTGATACGTATAAATTGAGATGTGCTATAAGTGTAAAATACATACCAGATATAAAAGACAGTGTAAAATGTCTCATAAATAATAATAATGTCTCATAAATAATAATAGTTTTATATTGACTATAAGTGTTGAAATATTTCAGATATGAGTTTAAATAAAATATTAAAATTAATTTCTCCTCTTTATTTTTATTTTTTTAATATAGTTAGTAGAAAATTTAAAATTATATATAATATGCATTATTTCTGCTGGATAGTTTTGCTCAAGATGAATTTTAGGTAATATGCAAACAGGGCATTAAATAAGAGTAAATCATATAGTATAAAAAATTATTCTTGTTCATTCCCCTTTAACACTTCTGATTAGATCAAAGATAAATCCTAGTTTAGTACTAGGTTTTCTCTAATACTACATAATTTCCCTTTTTAACACCCCAATAATTAGAGCCTAAGAAAGCAGTGAAATCCAGGTAGAATTTAACAACATGGCAACATATTTGCTTTTTTTAAATTTTTAACTGAGAAATCTTTAATTGCTCTAAAAAAAATAACTGTCTAAAGCAAATATAGAAATGCATTTTTACAGCACATGAAAAATAAAATGCACAAAACAAGAGCACAAAGAATGGTAGGGGGAATTAAGAATTGTAAGTTTTCGTACTACATATGAAGTAATATAATACTATTTGAAGGTAGGCTCTGATTAAAGATGTACATTGTGAACTCAAGGGTAACCACTAAATTTTTTTTTTAACATCTTTATTGGAGTATAATTGCTTTACAGTGGTGTGTTAGTTTCTGCTTTATAACCAAGTGAATCAGCTATACATATACATATATCCCCATATCTCCTCCCTCTTGCGTCTCCCTCCCACCCTCCCTATCGCACCCCTCTAGGTGGTCACAAAGCACCGAGCTGATCTCCCTGTGATATGCAGCTGCTTCCCACTAGCTATCTATTTTACATTTGGTAGTGTATATATGTCCATGCCACTCTCTCACTTTGTCCCAGCTTACCCTTCCCCCTCCCCATGTCGAATTGCCCTCTGTTTAGGTTAGGTGATTCTAGTTTTCAATTTTTGTGATGAAATAAACTTTCATTTATTTAACTAAAAAACAATAAGTATATTTAAGTCAAAATATTACGTAAATACTGGTAGAGATAGCACAGGACTGAAAGAAATCATGAAGGTATTATGTGAATGGCCAAAGTTTAGGAAATAATCTACATATGATCTGTAAAACCTCTACATATAATCTGTAAAACGTGACTGTTCAGAGTTTAACTCTAACTTCGATAGGGCCATTGCAACATAAATGCTTCCATTTCTGACCACAAAAGACTGGATTCAGCCACAATTGGCCAGCAAGGGGTATGACCGTCAAGGTCTGTCAAAGTCATCCTATGTCATGAACTGAGATGACACACCTTTTGGGCCAGGGGAAAATGCTTGCAGTGTGTGGTAGTTGAATCTAGAAGTAATTTGGGGTCATTCTGGGTAGGAGAACTGAGGGAGAGCAAACGTGGAAAAAATTGGGATGATGAAAAATGAGGAGTATATGACCAAATTCCTGAATTACATCTTAGAAGCCAAACAGCATAATAAGCTCTGGAATAGGACTATTTGGCCTTGAATCCTGCTTTAGGCATCTTCTAGCTCTATGATCTAGGATAAATTACTTAACCTTCTATAGTTTAGTTTCTTTGTCTGTAAATGTGTTAATAATAGTCACTACTTTAAAGGCTTTCTGTGAGGCACATACTAAATATCAATACTAGATTAATGTTAGCTATATTCATCATTATCCACTTTTTTTTCATTGTCCACATTTTTATCATCATCATTGTCACAGAATGATGACATTCAGAGGTGAATGGAGATGTATGTGTGATTTTAATCTAGAATAGGCATTAATAAATTGAGGCCTGGAGTCTGAGAGCATGCAGAAGATAGTGTATGACTGAATTAATCAGGATTAGGTTAAAAATTGCCAAATTATCCTACAGGCAGGCTTTCCTAAGAATCCTTTCCATAAAGGACCAATCACAGTGGACTATGTCATAGTCACTCCACTGACACTGGACAATCCTATAGCACTGTTTCTTTTAAAGGCTTCTAAGAACATGTTTAATAAATGGGTAAATATTGTTATCTCCGTTTTTGCCAATGATGTCACTTCTACCTGGTTAATCATTGTTTTTATAACATAGCATTGAGACATTTTTTCCTGCAGTTTTTTTTTTCTTTTTCTCCATGCAGTGGTTAGAGCCTGAGGAGGCAAAGAAAAAAGGAGAAAATGCCTCTAAATAGACTTTTTGTTTTTCCTTTTTGCAATCATGCTGATTTCTATACCCTGAAGTTTCTACTCCCACACATTCTGATGATGGTTAAATTAGCAATAACTTAGATCAGTGTTTTGAACTTGAGCATTAATCTGTGCCTTGTTTTTTCCTTCATATACCTCTTCAAAAAACTTAAGAAATCTATAAGCAATAATTTTTAACTTTTTTGAGGGATTGAAAATGCCATTTGAAAATCTATTGAAAGCTGTAAAGTATATCCCCAGAAAGATAAATGTTCCCACATTTAAAGAGAAAATGTTATGCACAGTTTCATGGGGTTTGTGGACCCCTTGAAGTCTACTAACCCCAGATTAAACATCTCTATTGTAAGGACAAATAAGCTATTGGCCAACCTGGGACTACAAGGAAAATGCAGAAAGTGTAAGTGAACAAGTTCCCTGATCTCTGGGGCACAAATGTCTGTGAAAGCAAAAGGTGGAACAGAAATGCTTTTATTTTTAAATTATTGATAGGAAGTTGAATAACTATCTGATTTTCTCTAGGTTTATATCTTTAGAATATAGCATCGTTATTAAAAATGCTGTGGATCTTAAATGGAGAATAAGATTACCATCACAACCTAGAATTTGTGAGACCAATCACAGAGAGAGAGGCTGGTTAGATCATCCTGAAGGCTGTGAATGACAACAGGTGAGAACAATTGAAAGTTTCTGACCATCTAGTTCAAATCATTCATAGAACAGACAATTCATTTTATACCTGTGCCAAAAAAAAGTTAATTTTGTAAGATCACAAAGCTAGTTAGTGGCCGAGCCAAACACTCTGTCCCAAATCCTAGGCTGGGATTTTGTCACTATATTATATGACCTCTGCAAAAACATGTCATAGTGAGATAAAGTTCACAGCCCACCAAATATTACTTCTGTGTAGAGTTATGCACTGACAAAAGAAGAGTATAAGTCATTTGGCATTTTAAAAGAGATAAATAAGGAATTTAAATTGAAAGCAAGATTTCAAGATGTGCATTGCTTGCCGTAAAACCATTTAACCTAATCAAACTTAATCTGATATGTTTTTTTCCACTGGCCTTGACTGTAATGTACTTTTCCTCAATTCTGTTAGAGTACTTTTGCTCAGTCTGGTGTTCCACAGAACACTTTTCTCTCAATATACTTAGTGAACAAAAGATTTTGTGGTCAAATAAGTTTGGGAAATGTCCCATGTTGTAGACTGTGTTTGGTGTGTGTTAAAAAGTGGGAAGCAGCCGCATAGCACAGGGAGATCAGCTCGGTGCTTTGTGTCCACCTAGAGAGGTGGGAGGGAGACTCAAGAGGGAGGGGATACGGGGATATATGTGTATATATATGTATAGTTGATTCACGTTGTTATAAAGCAGAAACTAACACAGCATTGTAAAGCAATTATACTCCAATAAAGATGTTTAAAAAAAAAAGCATATAAGAACATTAAATGTTTTAGGAAGTCCTGCAGTAAAACATAAGAGCGAAAATCTTGTTTGGCTTTAAGTCTGTATTTCCCGAAGTCATTACACATCAGAACACTTCTTTAATGCAACGCCTGTTAAAATCCCTCACAATGGATGCTCTGCAGCACATGCTATGAAGAATTCCTTTACAAATCTTCAGTCTAAGCTCCCATTTTCCAATGATTGTTGGAAATGCAGAGCAACTATTTTATGAAAGCCTGCTGCCTTGGCATACTCTCCTCTCCAATTCAGTTATATAAACAGTACTAACTAAAACCACCGCTATTTCTGTTTCAAGCTTTACTCTCTCCATTACCCTGGCTTGATGTCCTGCTATCTTAACTCATCCATCACCCCACCATTTCCATGTCAGAAATATATTGTATGGAAATAATCATATATGTGAATGATTATTTAATTTATTTGATAATGAAAAATTGGAAACAATAATCTCTTATAAGAGGGGGATGGATAAGTAAATTATCTTGTAATAACATGTTGGACAGCTATCAAAGATCATAGTTTTATTTTTCTTTATTTTTTTAAAAAATTTAATATTTAATTTTTAAAAATTAACAAAAAAATTTTTTTGTGTGTGCAGCTGCATTGGGTCTTCATTGCTGCATGTGGGCTTTCTCTAGTTGTGGTGAGAGGGGGCTACTTTTCGTTGCAGTGCACAGCCTTCTCATTGCGGTAGCAGAGTAGCAGAGCGTGGGCTCCAGGGTGCGCGGGCTTCAGTAGTTGTGGCGTGTGAGCTCAGTAGTTGTGGCTCACGGCTTCTAGAGCGTAGGGTCAGTAGTTGTGGTGCACGGGCTTAGTTGCTTCACAGCATGTGGGATCTTCCCAGACCAGGGCTCAAACCCATGTCCCCTGCATTGGCAGGCGGAATATTAACCACTGTGCAGCCAGGGAAGTCCCCACAGTTTTCTTTTTTTAATTGAAGTATAGTTGATTAACAGTATTGTGTTAGTTTCAGGTGTACGGAATAGCAACTCAGTTATTTTTTCTGATAATGTTCCATTATAGGTTATTACAAGATACACAATATAATTCCCTGTGCTATACAGTAAATCCTTTTTGCTTATCTATTTTATGTACAGGAGTTTGTATCTGTTAATCCTATACTCCTAATTTGTCCCTCCCCCACCCCTTTTCCCCTTTGGTAACTTTTTCTATGTCTGTGACTGTGTTTCTGTTTTACATATAGATTTACTTGTATTATTTTTTAGATTCCACATATAAGTGATATCATATTATATGTGTCTTTCTCTGTCTGATTTCACTAAGTATAATAATCTCTAGGTCCATCCATGTTGCTGCAAATGGCAATATTTCATTCTTTTTATGGCTAATATTCCATTGTGTGTGTGTATATATATATATATATATATATATATATATACCACATCTTCTTAGGCCAATCATCTGTTGATGGGAACTTGGGTTGTTTACATGGGTTGGCTATTGTAAATAGTGCTGCTCTGAACATTGGGGTGCATGTATCTTTTTGAATTAGAGTTTTTGCTTTCTCTGGATATATACCCAGGAGTGGGATTGATGGATCATATGGTAGTTCTATTTTTAGTTTTTTAAGGAACTTCCACATTGTTTTCCATAGTGGCTACACCAATTTACATTCCCACAAACAGTGTATGAGAGTTCCCTTTTCTCTACACCCTCTCCAGCATTTATTATTTGTAGACTTTTTGTTGATGGTCATTCTGACCAATGTGAGGTGATATCTCATTGTCATTTTGATTTGCATTCCTCTAATAATTGGCGACGTTGAGCATTTTTTCAATGTGCCTGTTGGCCATCTAAAGATCACATTTTTCAAAGACCACTTAATGCTATGGAAAAGCCCATTTAATGTTTTTAGTAACACATATAAGATAAAACATTATATTGGGAGCATCAATCCAATTTTGTTTTATATATGTGGTTTTTTACCCAACATACACCCAGACACATACTCACCCACCCATACACATATACATGTATACCTACATATCAAAATTTGAAGGAAATACCTTAATATATTCAGGTATTTATCTCTGAGAAGACTAAACACATTTTTTTTTATACTTTTAAGTATTTAAAAAAATGTACAACAAATACGTTCTTTTTAAAACGATAACAAAAATACTATTAAATAATTGGTTTTCCGTCTTTGGCTCAAACAGGAAAAGGACATGTGTTCAAATATGGGCTCAGTCCTCATACATATTTCATCCAAACAGAGATTAACAAGTAGTTTTGTTTCCTTTACCTCCAAATTACTGTTCTTATTTCCTCTAATTCAGCCTTCCATGAGGCTGATAAGACTCCTTCCCTGGAATTGCTTAAGATCATTTTTTTACACACTAAGCTTTGAAAACTAAGATGTATTTACAAATTGATTTTGGAAGACTATTTATAATTTAAAAAAGATTTATATTACTTTCTTACAGAATATGATCTTTATAGGTAATACAAAATAATATATATGCAATTCTGTACAATGGGTTCTCCACATAGAAGCACCCTTGAAATAAAAGGATGAAATGGATTTCAAACTCTAATACCCATGACTTCTAAGTTGCTGAGCATTTGTACAGCGTTTTTTCCCTTAACTATAGTCATGATAGTTTTTATGGTAGAAAAAGTTGATCAGATGTATTTAAAGGAATAAGAGGAAGTTTGTGAGATCATAAAAGCAGATTCTTTTTTTTAAATAAAGGAGAAGTCTTACTGCCTGCCAGAACAAAACTTAATAGCTTATTTAGGTAGATTATATAATCAAACTCACTAGAATGTATTATCTTAAATGTTTTGCCTAAAATAAAAAATATTAGATATATGAAGAAATAGAAAAATGTGACTAGTCACGAAAATAAAGCAACCACAAGAAACAGATCCCAGATGACTCAGATGTTGGAATTAGCAGATGCTGATTTTAAATTATCTATTATAAATATACTTAAGAATCTAAAAGAAAGAATGTATATAGGCAATGCACAATGATAAATCTCATCAGAAAAATGGAAACTATGAAAACCAAGTGGAATTCTAGAACTAACAAGTATACTTATAAAATTTTAAAAATGATTGTATTGTATTAACAGAAGATTGGATAATGAAAAAAAAAGTCAGTGAACTTGAAGATGAAAAAGTAGAAATTATCCAATCTGAAGAACAGAGACAAAAAAAATTTTTTTTAATGGTATTTTCTTAGTGACTCATGGGACCATATAAACTGGTCTAATGAAAGTGTAATTGGAGTCATAGAAGTGGAGGGATTGAATAAGGCAGTAAAATATATCTAAAAAATTAATGACCTAAAGTTTCCCAAATTTGGTAAACAAAAACAACAACAACAAAAACAATGAATCCACAAGCACATCATGGTCAACTGCTGAACATCAAAAATAAAATGAAAATGAGGCAGAACTATTCACTTAATTCAGTTCTCCAAACTTAAATATCTCTATTCTCAACACAATTCCCTATTTTTAAAATTACTTAGAGGATCCTATATGAGGGATCCTTGATAAACATGATAATTTAACCAATCAGGAAAGTAAAAAGCCTGAACTCAAATCAAAACTTGACAAACTTCAAATCCAGTACCCTTATGTACTACTATATTTTAGAAAGTAAAAAGACCATTTTCTTTTTCTTTTTAGAATTTAAGATGACAAATTACTTAGAAAAAGAATCTAAGTGTGGTTTGGCTGTTTTTTCTATGGAGTTTTTCAACTCTTGGTTGATACTGGTCCAAACACTGCCTTCACCCGCTCCAGGCCATAAGCTCCACACAAGTAGGGGATATTTTTTCTTCCTTACTCAGGGATACATTTATAGGGCCTAGAGGAGTGACTGACATATGGTAGGTAATCAATGAATAAATGAAAGAATGAGATAAAAATGAAAGCAAATATTTCCATGATGTTGGTTTATATCATATTTGGCATTTGTTTTGTTAACAAACCAGACATAATATTTTCAAGTGTTACCCTGAACTGTTGTAATGATCGTCTTTTTTTTAAACATCTTAAAGCAGTCCATACTAGATAATAAACGCACTGGCCCAAGGTCAGAATTTTAAATAGGTCAGTAACTGTTATTATATTCACTACTCACCTAGATATTATTTCACCTGGAGGGAAATAAAATGACCATCAAGTCTCTAGATCCCATTGATACCTCTAATTCCATTGGTCTATTCCTTCTGGGGCAGTTTTTTCCACAGTTTATATTTTACTTCCCGTAGTCCTGAGAAGTCTATAAGGTGACTTATTGTATCCAAGTTCCTTAACATTCCTATTGGTGCACTAATAGTTATGTGCATTGTTTAAAAATTAAGTGCATTATATTATCAATCAGAGCCTAACCAGGAAAGCAGAAATCACTTTAAGATTTTTCCACAGAAGTTAATTTAGGGAAATTATTACACAGGTGATGGAATTTCTAAGAACCATAGAGGGAGTGATAAGGTAATCCAAAAGTTAAACAACAGAAAAACACTACCATCTGTAGTATAGAAAGATGAAACATTTAGCAGTATTATTGCCTAGAGGGTCATCAGATGGAAGGTGGATCTAAATGAACCTATCAAGCAATGGAACTGAGGAGTTGGAGCCGCAGAGGAGAATTAACTTCTGAGAAGCTGCCTCCAGCAGAGACACAGGAGGAGAAATGTCCTGGCTTTTCTCTTCCACCCCATTCAATCTCCTTCCACTGTCTTCCTTTGTCAAAACTCAGCCAGAAGACAGCTCATATAAGATCCTGGGAAACAGACTGCATTGCTCATGCTCCCCCTCTAGTAGAGAGCTGAGCTGAAGAAGGACAAGGAATGGAGCCAACATGCCTAAGTGCCCAGCCACAGAACCTATAGGTACAGCGATTGTTTCCAAAATGGAAAGCACTTTCTCAAAGGTTGTATGTAGCTTCAACTATTCGATGCCATGTCTCAACGGTTCCACAATTCCAATCAGTTACTTTTTGGTGGGGGAATCTTTACAGGACTGACCATTAGAAACTAGAAAATTCTTTAAAAATAGAAATGACCTCATGCAGTTCTTGCTTATATCATCATGGAATTTTAGGTATTTAATTGAAATATGCCAACAAAATGACTTTTGATATATTCCATTTTCCAAGTTTATGAGCCACAAAAATCTTATCTTCCTCTAGCATAGGCTACAGCTGTAGTAGTTTCTTAATCTGAAAAAATGTAATGAGAAGGAAATACATCATGTTGTGAAAGCTTTTAAACTTGCATTGCTCTAGGACTAACTCTAAAGATTCTTTAAGATTCAGAAAAGCAAGAAAACCCAAGCGGAACTTATATGCTTGAATCCTTATCTCTGATATTGTGGATCATGTAATTGGATACTCCAGAAAATGAATATGTCTTGAAGTGGATGGAGTGTGTGATTAAATCCCAGAGTAGGGTGAGTATGATATAATAATGCTTGACAAGTGTTGAAGAGTTTAACTAGCAAGCAAGGAAGAAAATGGTTTCTTGAAGCATAAGGAGTCAGAACTTGAAGTACCAAAATGGGATTGGCAGATGGAAACATTTGAATGACTTTCTAGAAACATTTCCTAATGGAGTCATAAGTTAGGACAGTGAAATTGGTTTCCCAGAGGGAAGTGATTGGAGCAGAGGTTTTTGAAGTAAACAAAAGAAAGGACATCTGAGAATACACCATAGGGAATATATCCCTGGAGTCAGCTATTATTAACTCTTTTCTTTAGTTCCAGTAATGGCAATGTTCCATCAGCAGAGGGCTATTCAATGAAGTATATGTACACACACTATCCTATTCAATTCTCAGATGAGAAGTTAGGGTTCAGAGAGGTTAAAAATGGCTTGTTCAAAGTGCACACTTGGTAAGTGTTAGAGCTGTCTCCAACCCAGGCTCTCATTCAACCTTGAATACTCTTCTCTACTATAGTAACAGAGCCTTGAGATCAGGAAGAGTCACAACGAATAGAATCTATGGTTGATACTGAAAAAAAACATATTCTTGGACTTCATGTAGACTTATCTACAAGAATAGGAAAATACAGGCCCTTTCTAAACATCTAGAGAAGTGTAACAACCAGGGTTCTTGGTTTTAGAGAACAAAATAAACTCTGAAGAGTTTAGGCAGAAAGGGGTTTATTACAGAGCATGAAGTAGCTTACAGAATGCATCAGAGGCTAGAGAACTAAGTAGTCCTTAGAATTTGTGGGATCTGGGGCAAGAGTACAAGTAGATACTCACATAACATCTCTAAATATTAACACTTAAACATAAGCTTCAAACTGTTAAATGAAATAGGTGCTATGTTCCCACCTTGAGAAATTTACCTTCAAAATGACATTGGAAGGTCAAGATTGACTAGAATTCTCAGACTCCTTTGGGTTGCTCAACAAAGCATAGTGGCATGGGAAAAGCATGACCCCAGCCCCCAATCCAGGTTCCCAATCTTTCTCTTCCCATTTCTGGCTCCATTCTAAGCTGCAGGGGATCCTCATCGGCATATCTGTCGATGCTACAGCACACATGTCCAAGCTCTATGTATACTCCTGGCAACAAGCTGCCCTCAGACCTAAAGGTGTCCACACTGGCAGTATGGTTCACTCCTAGGAGAACGGCCCCAGGGTAGAGGCCCACAAAGGCTCTGGCAGAAAGCTCAGGGCTATTTGAGTAAGGAATCTGGGTCCATGTTCCCAGGGCACAATCTGGGGCTAGAAATCCAGTTAAGTATGTCCTGTTGACCCCACATACTTCTCAGCGATTTTTATTTGTTTGTTTTGTTTTTTGTGGGGGAGGGGAGGTAGCCAGAGGAGAGCCAGAGAAAGAGCCTCTAAAGTATTGGTCCCAGAACAGGAGCCCATCTTGCCTGGAACTAAGGGTGGAACCAAGCGTAGGTCCTGCTAGTTCAGGAACAATGGCCTGATGAATTGCCCAACCACACCAGGGACTTGTTAAGAGAAACCTGTCTGCCATAGACACCTGCTGTTCTGTGCCTTTGATGCCAGGTCCTGACCTGTAAAACCTTCCTCACTGCTGCCTCAGGAAAACCAAACACTTCTGCTGTAGTGTTTGCCCGAAGGTCCAGTCTCTTCATATAAGGCTTCTATCTCACATTGCTGATTTCTGCATTTCAAGTTTTGTGCAGGCATATCTGCTTAGTGGAACCTAAATCGGTGTGGAAACTTAGCTGCAAATGTAGTATGGTCTTTACAGCTTCCATTACTCAGGAAAACATATTAGAATTAGATTGAAATGAGTGACCACAGGAGACCAAACCTTTTGTAACATCTTTGGAAAAATCCATTTATTGATAAAAATGATAGAAATGACTTGGATACATATTGCTTTTTTTTTTTTCCTTCATGGCAAAACCACCATTATGGATTTATTGGTCGTGGTTATTTGGAGTACCCTGCTGTAAAGGATTCTGAGGGTTTCTCCTGACTCAGTGAGAAAAAGCACTGCTAATTTTCAATATCTGCCGTGGTTATGGGAGGGACCAGGGGTGATGCCCAGGCCAATTTTGGAGACAGGGCTGTTTTAGCCATATATAAGTTAGCATTGAGTTAGGTTTTGTTAAATGAATGAATAAACTATAATTAAGTGTATTATTAAGGTACTAAGCTAATACCCTAAGCAGGAATTAAAGTGATTCTGAGTTTTTTCACCCCATAATCCTAATCCATTTAATTTTATCTGTTACCACAGTGAGTTAGAGAAGAAAACAGATATAATAAAGGAGGATCAAAGGGGGTGACATGTGTAAAAGTTAAGGAGGCAGAGAGGTTTCTCATGTAACTGAAGGAGAGAAAAATGATAAATATTGGACAGAGGATCAAGATTCTCTGGACCTTCTTCCCAGTCTCTCCAGGGTTAGATAAGGTAATGCTACCTGCTGTAAAAAAAAAATCCCTATATTTCATGGCTTAACATGGTAGAAATTTATTCCTTTTCCCATAGTAATCTGATGTAGGTTCTTCTTGTCCGTGGGGGAAGGTGGCTTAGGTTGATGAAGTCTTTAACTTCAAACGTGAGCTATAATGTTGCCTCAGGCATCAAAAAGTAGAAAGCACATGGCAGAAGGAAGTGGGAGAACAAGGCGCTTCTTTTTAACCACTTTAATTCAAGAAGTGACATGCATCACTTTTGCTCGTATTTCTTTGGTGAGAACCAGTCATTTGTCCCCACCTAGATGCACGGATGAGGTTGGAACACATAATGTCTGTTTGGACAGCTGATTCCCAGCAATAGCTCTGTATCATTCCTACTCAAAGTATGGTCTATGGACCAGCAACATCAGCATCACCTAGGAGTTTGTTAGAAATGTGCATTTTTTTTAATTTAAAAATATTTTATTGCTAAAGGATGCTAACCATCATCTGAGCCTTCAAGGTGTCGTAAGCTTTTTGCAGTGGTAACATCAAAGATCACTGGTCACAGATCACCATAACAAATATAATAATAATGAAAAGGTTGGACATATTGCAAGAATTACCAAAATGTTCCAAGAGACATGAAGTGAGCAAATGCTGTTGGAAAAATGATCCCGATAGACTTGTTTGAGGCAGGATTGCCACAAACGTTCAGTTTGTTAAAAACTCATCTGCAAAGTGCAATCAAGCAAAGCACAAGGTGAGGTGTGCCTGTATATAAAGAAATGCACATTCTTGGGCTCCACCCAGGATTACTGAATTAGGCCGGCTGAGGGTGGGGCCCAGAAAGCTGTGTTTTAAGAAACTCTCCAGGACTCCCCTGGTGGAGCAGTGGTTAAGAATCCGTCTGCCAATGCAGGGGACACGGGTTTGATCACTGGTCCAGGAAGATTTCACATGCTGCGGAGCAGCTAAGCCCGTGCGCCACAACTACTGAGCCTGAGCACCACAACTACTGAAGCCCATGCACCTGGAGCCATGCTCTGCAACAAGAGAAGCCACTGCAATGAGAAGCCCGCACACTGCAACGAAGAGTAGTCCCCTCTCGCTGCAACTAGAGAAAGCCCACGTACAGCAACAAAGACCCAACGCAGCCAAAAAATTAATTAAAAAAATTTTTTTAAGTATATTTAAAAAAAAATAGCTCTCCACAGGATTCTTGTGTATGCTGAAGTTCAAAAAGCCCTGATCTTTGGCAGACCTCTTGGCACTTTTACCCTACTGCCTGTAGTGACTGCATTCCAGCGCACCAGTATTTGAAGCCCCTCCCTGCAGGAGGGTTATACTTCCTACTCCCTTAAAAGTCATCCAGGCAGAGGTTCTAGGGACCAACATATGCTTTAGTACTTCCTCTCCTTCCTTCTGTCACTATGAACTGCAGTGACCAGATAATAGCTCTTCTGTGAGCCTAGATCCTGGAGTGAGGAAGGCAGCCAACATAGAGCAGAGCTCAAGGTGACCTGCAGTGGACATGTGGCATGAGAAAGAAAGAGACATTTGTTGTTTTAAGCTTTGGACCTTGGGAGTTGTCCATCACTATAGCATTATCCTGACTGATATGCCCCCTTTGTCCAACACTGACCATAACTTTTTATGAATGGCTTTGTAAAGCTTTTCTCCATAGGGTTCTTTCCTCCTTTGTGCTATGCTAAAAAATTTGGCATGCTATTCCCAAGTGGATGGTGGTTCTTGGTGTTTGTACACTTACCATTCTTTCTCTTTTATTCTTTTTCACTCTTATTTCAAGTATTGATGGTGTCTAGAAACCTTGACCATTAGTACAGCAGAATTCTTATCTCAAGTTTGATTTGGCATTGGTGACCCTGATTTTTCCATTTTTAATATTTGTGAAAAGAATCACGCAAAACAACACCTATGTAGGTTCTTGCTCCATTTTCAAGGTCCCAGTCAATCTATTGTCTTTCTCTTCCAGGTTCAAGAGTTAAGCTCAATTGGGTGACAATGATTTGGTATCTTGAGATTCTGACTCAAGGGATTCAAAGACAAATTCAGTCACAAAAAGCTCAGACTGTTAGATTAGAAGGATGTCTTCTTACGTGGCCTGCTAAAATTGAATTTAAATTTGGTCAGCGCATACACTAACATATATTGCATATGATTGGCAGCAGGCAGTGGCATAGATAACTCTGGAGTCATATATTTGGGGCTGGGGTAGCAATGTGTGCTTTTATTTGGGGAGGTGGTAGTAAATTTACCTACCTAATTTTGTTAAGTTTAAGGTAGTATTAGTATAATGACATTGTGTTTCCGGAGTGTGGCTCCCTGGTCACTGAGGGGCAGGAGAGGCAGGAGGGGCAGGTCGCTTGAGATTAAAATTAGGACATAACCAACATACAGTAAAATGTTAACTATCCATCTCGAACATTAAGGAAATGAGTTGTTCTGGTTACAAAGTTCATATGTACAAAAATAGGTTCATTTAAACTATTTTTGGTGAACATCTTTGAAAATGTATATATATATCCAGGCTTTATTAAATAGAACATTCTAATTTGATCTTGTCTTGATGACTCAATCATAAATTATTCTAGAGGGCTGTAATAGAGCCTGTTGAGTGCAGGGCTCTGTGTTGGAGTTCCGGTATCAACTTTTCAGAGGTTTTCTGTCTTCTTCATCAACTCTTGCACTGCCAGCTGTCACTTTTTGATGCTGCCCGTGTGTGTCTCCCAGGTGATCTGCTGCCTCCAGGATACCTTGGACTGGGAAACTAGATAATCACGCTCATTAAAGTTGTACCTAAAATATAAGAAAATTGACTACAAACGTGAGCTCAGGAACATTCCTATATGAATAAAGTGCATGAGCTGTATTATATCACCTTAGCCTGATCAATAGCCTGACTCTCTTCCCCTTTCTCTTTCTCTTCCTTCCTTCCATCTTCCTTCCTTCTTCCCTTCCTCCCTCCCTCCCTCCCTTCCTTCCTTCCCTCCCTTTCTTCCTTCTTTCCTTTCTCTCTCTACTTCAGGAAACTGAGTGAAGGTTTCTTTTGTTTTTTTGAAATCAGGTCCATTTTGAACATGGATGATAGAATATTGACTACAGGTGGGATGTCATAGCTATATGAGGCTAATGAGAAACCTAGGCATAATGCTTTGCATTTTTAGAGCCCTTTAAACTGCTCAGAATGTTCTCCTTACTGGCATTTGCATCTGTCATTTTGGTATAATGCTAATATTGAATCACTTTTATAGTCATAATGGCTATAAACCTGTCTTAAACTAACCTTACTAATAAGCAAAAATGTCTTAACTTACAGAGAAGAAGTGAAAATATCTAACCTATTGCTTGTTTTATTCTTTCTAAACACTTGCCCTTTCTTTTTCTAGGCTGCACTGTCTTATGAAAAAGACCTAAAGTCATCACCTCTTGCTTAGTCTACAGGTACCTAAGGTGGGTAACTATTATAGGCCCCTCTCTCCTATTTGGTTCTATGCATGAAGGATAAGATGGGGTAAAAGTGTAGAGAAGGTACATAATTATGATAAAAAAGTGGTAGGAACACAAAGAGGGGCATTAACTCAATGCAACAATTAGAATTTTGTGTACATAATTCCTTCTGAAAGGCTCTTCAAAGCTCCCTCTTTGTTGGCAGTTATAGAGCTTTACATTCTTTGAGCAACTGGGTTGTTAAAATGTGTGTGATGATAAAGGAATTGACCCCTGCCAACCTGTACTTCAAATGGGCTTGTTTAGTGCTGGGAGAAATCCATTTGGCCACACACAGAAGAAGAGATGTGCCCCTTTCCATTCTTCCACTGACAGATGTGGAAGGTATGATTTATCACATAAGGCCAAGACCTTTTACGTGTTTGGAATCGCAGCGAACATTCCAGACCTCTTCTGTGCTCCTCTTTCTCTGTGTTGAACCATAATCTGCGGGTCCACTGCAGGGATGCAGAGAGAGCAGAAAAATGTTTTCGAGGTAGCAGCGGTAGAGGGTGGTAGATGACTTGTCAGAGCTATAAAAGCTGGGCATGGAGACTCAAAAACCAATGGAGCCCACCTGACTGGGATGGGGACGTGAGGGGCCATACAGAGTATGAAAGGAAACAACCATTAAATGAAAACCATTCATTATTTCCATATGATAGTATTCCTGATGGTGGACTCAGCCTCGGGGGCTGTCTTCTGGGCTCTAGGCCCCAGTAGAAGGCTAAGGGGCAGATGGGCTGCAGGAGCAATTAAACCCTACTTGGGCCTGTTTCATGGAGTATAAAGAGCAAGAGTGAGTTTGTTTGCTTGTTTGTTTTTTCGGCCGCGCCTTGGCACGCAGGATCTCAGTTCCCCGATCAGGAATCGACCTGCACCCCCTGCAGTGGAAGCATGAAACCTTAACTACTGGACTGCCAGGGAAGTCCTAAGAGTTGGTTTTCTATTCATCCATTCATCCATCCTTTCCACATAGAAGCCAGAATATTTTCCCCAACTGCACATTTGGTCATGTGACTTTCAAACCCTTTCCTGGCTTTTTCATCAGGGTGAGTCCAGGAGGTGTGGCCTCCCTGGTCCTGCGTAATGGGGCTCGGCCACTTCTGTGGTGACATCTCTTCTCTCTTCCTCCCACCTCCTTATACACCCTACACTCCTGTCCACAAGCTTTGTTCAGTAACTTGAAAGCAATCATGCTTTCTCTTGCCTCTGGGGCTTTGATAAAGTTGTTTCTTCCCCTTTACTCTCCATCCTTTGCTTTCATGACCACTAATCTTCCATCACTTCCCTCAGGAGGTCTCACTTTAGGGGAGTATTGGGTCCCAGCATTAAGTGCTCTCATAGCACCCTCTAGTTTTCCACCAGAGTCCGGGGGTAAGCGTTACTGTCTTTAATGCATCTGTCTTCCCACTATAACTAAACTCCTTAAGGGCATAGATGGTACCTATAATATCTAGCATAGAGTTTGCCACATAACAAGAATTTAGCAAATAGTTGTTGTACAAAAATGTATGACCAAGATTGGCAATCTACTTTAAAGATTGGGTTTTGTTGTTAAGCTATTTGTATCTGTATTCCAACATCATCATTTATTAAATGCATGACTTCGGACAATTTACTACACCTACCTGGCCTTGGATGCCTTGTCATTTTTTTTTAAGTTTTTAAAGTCCTGTTTATTGAAATTGAATTTACATTCAGTAAAACTCACTCCAAAATTTGACAAATGCAATCCTTACCATAATCAAAGTGTAGAACAGTTCTTCGACACACCCCACCCCAAAACCCTATGCAACAAACTCCTCCCTGATCCTTAGGATCCTTGTCTTTTAAATAGGAATAATGGTATATATTTCTTTGGATATAGTTAAATGAGGTAACACATGTCAAGCACCTAGACTAGTGCCTAGCACATAGAATACACTTAGTATAGATGGTTATAATTAAATGTCTTCTACATGCTCAGGGCTCTAGACTTAAACCTGTGGTGGAATATAAAATTCCATAATCTACAAGTCACTATAGGGGCTGACTTAATCCCTCTAAACCATATAGATGGCTCTCTAAGGTAAGCTGAAAATGAACATAGACTCTGGGAGACATCTTGCCCTCAATCTGGCTTAGGGGCTCAGGACTTCAATTTCCCTTCTGATCTGGCATGATCTCCTTAACAAGCTAACTCCTCCTTATTCATGAGGTCAAATCACCGCTAGAGTTTCTGTCTTGTTCCCTTGTGTCTTTATTTCTTTTCCAGGACCCTGGTACTTCTGAGAATGGGGCCTGTATTTGTCACCAACAGACCCCCCTTCTCATAGCCTGATGACTTGAGTTCTATTCCTGAAGCCCAGGCCCCACTGGGGCCATGTTAACTCTCTGTGCTCACCACCTATTTATATTATCTTTGTCTGGAATGCTCATCACCACGTTCTACCTGCCTGACTTTTTGGCCCCCTCTGCCTGGACTGCTACCTCTTCCCTGCATGGATTCCACCCCTGCTGGGCTGTCAGAAATATAGCCAGATCTGCCTCTCATTGTTTACTTTGCCCTATTTTGCATAATAAAGTCCCTCAAACTAAGACTCTCTTCTCAGTTTGATCTTGCCACAACCCAAACTCCTATTTAGAGAGTCCCTGCCATCAGAAAGCTATAGTATCTTAGAGGACATAATGTGTGTCCTTAAATGAAGAAGGCTGAGAGTCAGAAGCGCCTTGGAACATTGTTGGAAGTATTATAAAAATACTTTAAAAAGGGAAATGAGGACACTTATGTCCAGTGAAATCTATACTGACACTCCAGGAAAGAGTCAGACTATTAAACTGACTTGTTTTGGACAACAAGCAAACTGTTTCTCCACAGGGTGCTCATCATAGAATTCTTGACTCTCTCCCAGCCCGTGTTAGGAATGGAGAAATCCTTCCATTAGCACCAGTGTATGTAACTATGGGTGTAGGAAAGACTCCACCTTTCTGCTCCAAAACTTTATATGACTTGGCATCCATCTCGTGGAGAATGCCCTTTTGTGCCATCCAAGGGATTATAATTAAGATGACCAAATCCTTAGTCAAACCATATAGTCTTACATGGGCAAAATAAGTTGTTTGGATAGCAACTGAGGATGCAAAAGAATAAAGACACTGAGCTGGAAAAGAAAAACTGCCCACGCTATTTTCTCTGCTACATAGCCTTCACGGTGTTGTGGTAGTTTAATCAAAGTTGGGTGTATTTCTTTCTTTTTTAAGGAATTAAGTATAAAGACCAATAATTACTGATATAATCATTCAACTGACTGGAAATGATCTTTCATGTTTATTATTCTTTTCTCTCCTTGCAAATGTATTGGAAGGGAAAAGTGTTTCTCCTTCAACATTGCCCATTGAAGGCCACTCTTCTCTTTCAGTCAGTTACCTGGCAGTTCTGTTTGTATAGTATAAGAAAATAAGAAAGGGTTTTAGTGTTAGAAAGATCTAAGTTTGAACCCCTCCACCGTTTTCTAACTGAATGATCTTTCTCTCACTGACCCTCATCCATAAAAATGGAATGATATTCATCTCACAGTGTTGCTGTGAGAATTAAATTATGGAATGCATATGAAGGGTCTGGCACAGTGAATAGTACATATAGGGACATAATCAATGAATTCTTGCTAATTAGGGTCAGTGCACATGGAAGCAAGTACACTCTGGGAAGAATGATTTACAGTATGACCATATGTGACCACGACTTGGGGAAATATTCCTTCTCAGCAGTAAACTACCAGACCTTGTCCATTTACTCATTTTGGTGACCTCCTCTCCCTCTGTTTTTGCATTTTACCTCCACATAAACAAAGGTCGCTCCTGTGTAAATAACCCAATTGCTTTTATATTGACGATGTCAAAAACCGATGTTCATTTAATTTCTTTCTCAAATTCCTTCCTGTTAATTTCTTCCAGAACACATGGAGTAATTACCATTTTCTTATTAGCAAATAAGGTCCAAAGTCTTCCTACCTCTTCCTTAAGGTCCTCCTCTCAGTTTTTGTCTCTGTCATTGGTGCTATCATTTCTTACTCATTTGTTCATTTATCTTTTTATTTATTCCTTTTTAAAAATTTATTCATTCAGCAAATATATATTGTATCTACTATTTGCCAAACCTGAGTTGGCATTGGGGAGCTAATAGTGTCTTATAAGAGGCAGAATAAGATAATGTTTAAGAGTAAGTGCTTTGAAGTAAGAGACAGACCTCTGTTTGAACCCTGACTCCACTGTGTCCTAGCTGGATGACCTTGGGCAAGTCACTTCAAGCTCCCAAGACTTTAGTTCCTTGTCTGTAAAATGGGGGTAATATCAGTTTCTATTTTTCAGGGTTGTTGTAAACATAAACAAGACAGTTAATGAAGTATACTGCCTGACATATAACAAACATAAGCAGTCACTAGATGTTAGCTTTTGTGAGGATAATAATGTTGATTTTTAATGACCCAGTCCTTCATGGACCTTAGACTTTGGAGGGATACCACATAAATTCCCAAAGAGCCATTGAAGGTTTTTAAGCAAATTAATTACTGGGTTGTGATCATCTTTGATGCCTCATTTTTCATACTTCCCCAACCAGAGTCAGACTTTAAGACTAGTTGGTTTCCCCTTTGATTATGTCTCATAGATCAATCCTTTCTTCTCTAATCCCACTAAGAATCCCCCATTCATCCTAACTGTGATTTTTATTAGAGGTATCTAATTACCAAATGTAATTAAACTAGACTTATTTCTAAGGACTGGATGGTCCCTTGGGAATCATCCTGCATTGAAGAGGCTGGGCCATGCTGTGATAGAATAATTACATCTCTGACCATGGCTCTTTTCAGTGATTCAGACACTGACTTATTGAATTCTTGTATCGGTTGTAGTCTGTCTGCTATTCTGTTTAATCTGTTTGTAAGTTTAGAGGTGTCTATCTGGCTGAGATTTTATGGTATCATTATAAGATGAATCTGTTAACGAAGGATCTTTCAAATTTACCTTAATTAAACTTCTTCAAAGGGAACTTTTAGTACTGAGATGGCAAATAGATTCCATTTTACATACTGTCTGTTTCGATTTCTTTTACAGTGTAACATACCACCCTAAACTTAGTGTCCATTACTTCTCATGCGTCTACAAGTTGGCTGAATTGTTTTGCTGATCTGGGCCAGGCTCAGCTCATTTTGGCTAGGCTTTTTCAGGAAGGTGCAGTCAGTTGGCACGTTGACTAGGGATCATCCGATCTGCTATAGGTTCAGCTAGAACAACTTGACTCTTTTCTATGTGTCTCTCATTACCTCCAGTAGGCTAGCCCAGATATGTTCTAATGGCAGTGTCAGGAATCAAAAGAGGTACACAAGAACTATTTCAAGTCTCTGCCGGTGTCAGATTTTATTCCCCACTGGTCTAAACAAGCCCACGGTTAGAGTGAAAAAACATGACCAAAAAACATGGGTATAGGCAGGCATGGAATCCTAGGGCTCTCTAGTTCAAACAGTCTACCATAGTTTGCTTTCTGGCCACAATTACCAACATGATGTCACATGCAGAAGATGTTCACTTACATTCCAAGATCCTCCTAAACTCAAGTGGCATGATGCTTGAAGTCAAGGGTGTTTTGATCTACATCAGGTTCACATAATTGATCCAGAAAATTATATACTAGAAAAAGAAGTTATCTGCCCTATACATACCTACCGTATAGTGATGAAATTAGAAGATAATCACCTATAAATATTCTCATTTGGGAAGGGGGAAGGGTAGACTGTACATAGCAGTTACTGATCCATAGCAATTCTAAACATTTTATGGGCAAATTCTGCCAGTTTCCCTTACTCTGGAGATGGGGAATATTCTTTGGTTAGACTTCAGTTCTGCTCCCTGGAAATGGCTCCCAGTCCATTGTTCTCCATGGCTTTTGGCTAAGACCGCTAGCATATCATTTCTTTTTCACCCTCCTTCGTTCCTTCTGAAGAGAGTATTGGACAATATTCCTGCTTCCTGCCTATGGAGAATTGGGGGCACAAAAGTCTTTCTACAATTTTAAGACATTTTTTCTACAGTCTCAATTCCTTTTAATCTATACTAACAGAACATTGCCATTTCAGCTGAATTAAAAACATTGTGGATTTCCTATGAATATGATGTAATTTTACTCCATGAGCTAAAAGCCACAACTTTAATACCCTTATAAACCTTTTAGTATAGCAGAGAAGTTCTACTAGGCCCTGCCTTAATTCTTTCACAGATCTTTATAAAGGATCTTATGGCCACATCTGTGATTTGATCTTTTGTCCCCAAGCAGTGTTTTATTTTGAGACATTTTCTGCTTCCCAGAGAGGTTAGGGATGAAAAACAGTGCTATGTTCCCTGTGAGAAAATCATGAACCCTCTATATTTCTTCTGTTTTCTGCTTATAAACTAGCTCGTTTTTCTTTAGAACATCTCCTTCTTATTTATAGCAGTTTATCAAATACAGCCAATAAGAGCCAGTCCAGCACCTTGAAGGTTTTGCCTGGAAATCTCACCACTCAAATCCAAAAGTTCATTACTACATTTTCTGTCTCCTTAGCTACAACAGGTGACATTTTTACTCATTGTTTCACCATTATATGAAGGTGCTCAATGGATATTTTGAATTGAGTGAATAAATGGAAAAAGAAGCTTCACATATAGTGTTGCAACAGGGACTAAATCTTTAGTCAGGTATTCTTCAATCTGTTCAGATGTTTCTCTCTCCAGTTTTTAAACCCGCCCTATAAAATGCCCATCCTCTTACACCTTTTCTCAGATATTAGATAGGCATACTTGCCTTTTCCCTGTTATTTCAGCAGATGAGTGTTCTCATATCTACACCACAAAATTTGCTGCAATTTATGACTTGGCTCAGACCCTTCCTCTTTGGTCAGCTTTAGTCAAAAGTAATCTCATTCTTTTTTTTTTAATTAATTAATATATTTAGGCTGTGCCGGGTCTTAGTTGTGGCATGTGGGATCTTCACTGAGGCATGTTTAGTTGTGGCATGTGGGATCTTTAGTTGCAGTATGTCGGCTATTAGTTGCAGCACGTGGGCTTCTTTGTTGCAGCATGCAGGCTTCTTAGTTGCAGTATGTGGACTCTTAGTTGCGGCATGCATGTGGGATCTAGTTCCCTGACCAGGGATTGAACCCGGGCCCCCTGCATTGGGAGCGTGGATTCTTACCCACTGGACCACCAGGGAAGTCCCAGAAGTAATCTCATTCTTGTACTTAGTATTCATGTTATTTTGCCCAGTATGAGAATCAATCATGTTGATCTCTGACACCACAGCTAGGTTGAAAGCTGCTTGAGGGCAGGGCCTATGCATAATTTGTCTAAAGATTCTCTACAGTGTCCATCCCAGTTGCTTCCAAATAGTGTGTTTAGTAAATTTGTTAAACAAATGAATAAGTGAATGAGTAAATAAATGAATCAAATTTTCACCACACAAGGGCAGAGTCTGTCTATCTTGTTTATCCTTAGCTATAATATTAGTGCCTGGTACATGGGAGGTGCTCAATAAATATTTATTGAATTAAAAATGAATAAATAAAAAGCTAATTAATGAATGAATCAAAAATAAACAAACCCAGATTCATTATTCCTATTTTAAGAAGTTCCAGGCTACATTATAGTAGGAACTTCTTTTGTGATTAGTTTTAATAGTAATTTCTTAAAATGACCCAGGAACTCAATTCTATTATTATCCCAGTTTTCATTCTTGCTTGAAGACCTTTTCCCAGACAATGAGAATGAGGAACTGTGCACTGTGCTAACCAGGAGCTTCACATTTATAGTGAAATATTTCAAGGTTTCTAACAAGATGGATAGGACGCAGAAGTCTTTTCAGGCCAAGTGGGGCTGGGCTTGTCCTTGGAGGCAGAAAGGACCAGTGCCTGTGTCCTGGGTGGGGTGGGGTAACCTGGTAGATCTCAAAAGTCATTCCTTTGGTCCCAAATATCTCCTTTCTAGCCGAAACATATTCCCTGCCTTTGAGAGATTTAGGGTTCAAGGCATCATGGTTGTCAGACTTTATTGTCTAACTGAATCCCACTTTCCACTCTCCAAATATTCTAATTTAGCTGGCCTGGCTGGAGTAGGTGTCAGGAAACTATTTTATCAACCACCCCACTCCCACGAGTCTGATGTTGATGGTGTAGACACGCACTTTTAGAAAAATTAATTGTCTGTGTGTGTATGCACGTGTGTGTGTGTGCGCGCAGAATGCAAAAAAAATGTCGCAAGGTGCTATAGGTGTCGTGGTGGATGTCTGCGTAGGATCGAGTGGGGGCAGAAAAGAGGAAGCTGTCACCTTTTATTAGAAGTTTCTGGATCCTTGTTCAGAGTCTTGGCCAGATAAGCATTTTCTTTTTTGCAATAATTTGTAACTTTTTTAGGATCCGTGGAGGGAACAATTGAAGGACTAAGTCCTAAAAGGACTAAGACACGCATGAATGTTTCCAATTTTGTTAAGGGTACTTCTTTCCTAGAAAATCCCAGGAGGGTCCCTATCGTGTGTTACATATTTCTGAGAATCCTTCCTCTAAGCTTTCTGCTAGCAAAAAATAAAAATAATAATAATAATGAAAGTACACTATGCTGGGCATGTATCCAAGATATCGACAGGAGAGATGGAGGGATATGTGGGGCAGATCTGCTCCATGAGATTTCAGGAAAACTCATTCTCAAGCCAAGCAGTTAATGCAGTTTAGACTAACTGAATTTTGTCTATTAGAGTAACATATCTGATTGTGTGCCTAAACTTGAACTTGGCGCAGTGCTTCACTTAGGGCTCTATATCTGTCTTCCTCCTTTATCCCTGTGTATGGCAACAGTGGGAGACAGAGGAGAAAAGGTCTTAGTGAGTACTCAATAACCCTACTAACATCACAAAGCCTTGGGTAGTTGGGGATGTGTTTTATAAGCACTGTTAAGTTTCATCTCTTTTACTCCTGCTGTAATTATCTGTTGGAATTTTATAGGACTGTGGATGTTCTGAGAGGAAGGATTTAATCGTCAAGTACTTTCAGTCTAATTGGTTTTCAATTGGAAGAGAAGCCTTGGGTTTGGAAACTTGCCACATGTTAGCAGAGCATGTCAGTTCATTGCCCAGCTGTGGAGTTGACAGACATAAGAGAACCTTCTGACTTGGCAACATTTTTGGCGTTTAGTTGGCATATCTGTCTTCAGGTCTGCTCCTAAGGCTGTGTATTTGTCAACTGTGCCTAAGTTGGGCAGATATGGAGGCTTTTGCCAAGTCTCTTTGATACCTGACTGTGGCCATTAGTGAGGGCTGGGATGGAGAGCTGTAGCTATATTGCTATTCTCCATGGAAAGCCACGCTTGGGAATTTAATGATAATCAATCTAGTTTTCAACATCTATTTCACTGTAGTTTTGCATACACAATCAGACTGGCAAGCTAGTTATTTGTGTTGCTAAATAGAAAAGCCCCACTTGTGAGTCGGAAACTAAAGTCCAGAGAAACAGAAATGATTAAATAGATTGTTGGATATTCATATTATGGCTATGGCTGCACAATCATTAGTCATAATTTGAATATTAATTTATAATATGAAAATTGCTCACAATGGGTTATTTAATAATAGCTCTAGCATTTCATGTTTTCGCCAAAAAAGTCAATAAAATAAATCCCACAAATCTTAATATAAGTTAAGTGCAAGGATTCTGGGATGAGACTGGCCTGATTTAAAGAAGTTAGGTAACTTTTTCAAAGTTACTTAAGTGCTGAATAATTTTTTTGTTGAAGTATAGTTGATTTACCATGTTGTGTTGGTTTCAGGTGTACAGCAAACTGATTCAGTTATATATATATATACACACATATATTCTCTTTCAGATTCTTTTCCATTATAGTTTATTACAAGATATTGAATACAATTCCTTGTGCTATACAGTAGAAACTTGTTGTTTACCTATTTTATATATAATAGTGTGTATATGTTAATCCCAAACTCCTAATTTATCCCCTCCCCCTTTCTCCATTGGTAACCATAAGTTTGTTTTCTATGTCTGTGGGTCTGTTTCTGTTTTATAAATAAGTACATTTGTATCATTTTTTAGATTCCACATAAAAGTGATATCATATAATATTTCTCTTTCTGACTTACTTCACTTAGTATAATAATCTCTAGGTTCATCCATGTTGCTGTAAATGCCAATATTTCGTTCTTTTATATGGCTGAGTAATATCCCATTGTATACATGTACCACATCTTCTTTACCCATTTATCTGTTGAAGGTCACTTAGGTTGCTTCCATGTCTTGGCTAAATAGTAAGTGCTGAATAATTTTGAAAAAAGTTACTTAGTCTTAAGACTTTCTTAACTCTTAAAATTGGAATAATATTCATAGTACTTACTCTACAGAGTTGTTTCAGCTAGCTACCATACTAATATATTTTAAATGTTATATTCAGTGCCTGATATATAATAAAAACTTGATAAATGTCATTATAAGTACACACATAAATAAAAACATATATATATCACATATATGCACACAAGCACACACTTTCATAAACCTTCTCACATTTTGTCTTGGTAATCAGTTTTTCCTTCCCCTACAACCTTCTGCTATTAATGCTAAGCTATGAGGAGTGGGAAGGTATCACCTAGAATTGTACTTAAATATAAATCAAATATATGTAAATATACTTGAGATATGGCTAGCCCAAGTTGAGAAGTTCTGTAAGTGTAAAATCCATGCTAAATTTTAAAGACTATGGAAAAAAGATTTTGAAGAGTATGGAAAAAAGAATGTAAAAAGTATCATAGTAACTTTTAATATTGTTTACATGCTGAAAAGCTATTTCTGATATATTGCTTAGATGTGTTATTACATAAATAAAATCTGCATAGTCTTTTGGTAAAGGCAACTCTACAGACCCTCTATGACCACACTGAATGGAATACTCTTCCCAAACTATGTTCGAAGCTGCTGTTCCACTTTCTAGCCTTGCACTTTCGATTGTATACACCTGATGTTTCTATTTGGACCTCACTGTTGTCTTAAACTCATCATGTCCTAAACCATATTTTCATTTTCTTCATGACTGTGTATTATTTCTGACTTTCCTGTTTTGGTTCTATTCTCACTGCCCTCATGACCTCACCGCTACTTGCCGTTTACATGTCAGTAGACTTTCTTCTGGGGGCTTTTCTACTACTTGGTCCCTTTCAATCTATTTTTACCAAATCCAGATTCATCTTGCTAAAGCATCACTTATTTTTTAAAAATTATATTATTCTTCTTTTCAAAAACCTTCAATGACACCCATTTGGCTATAAGATAAGACCCACACCATTTATCTTGGTATTATTCTGATCTTCTCTCTAATTCCTTGGTCCAGCTTTCTATCCTGGAAAATACTAATTATTTTCTATCACTCAAATGCAACTTCTGGGAGTGGTAGACATGTACTAAGGTGCTTTGTATGCAGGAAATGGAGTAAGTTTTGCAAATTGTGAGGAGAGGAAGAGATTTCATTTTGGACATATGGAAGTTGATATGTCTTTCTGATGAATTAAAATTTCTTTCTCAACTAACTTACAAGAAGATAAGAGTCTCTCATTCTAATGAAAATTGAGATGCTGAGGATGTATAGAAAAAGAGAGTAAGTGGTCATTTGACAATTTCTCAAGATATGAGCCTTCTCATTGTACTACAAAAATTCACTAACCATAGGAAGGGGCTGTTTCAGATTCACAGTTACTGGGACATTTGCTCTGGGCTATTTTTTTCAGGAAAGAAGGAGGTTTGAGGTCTACCTTCAAAGGGAACATCCTTTGTAAGGTTACTGAGATAAATGGAACTGCCCATGGCCTCAGATTGTATTAATATTTCCCAGGTCTTAAACTTATAAAATTCTTTATGATTTCCAAATAATTTCATAATTATTAACTCATGGAATTGCCATTTTGGACAAAATCTGGACACAGAATTTAGCTGACCTACTCAAGGACAAAAACTATGTTTTGATATTAGCTTCCATTGCTTTGCATTTGTAAAATGCAAAAACCACTCATAGCCTGAACTGTCCAGTCTCGACCTGTCAAGAAGTAGATGTTTCCTGGTTTAGCTATAAGAATTAGGTTTTTACTTGCAGAGGTGAGTTTACCCTGAGAAATCCATGGCAAAGTTTTCATTATGTACACTATTCAATTATTATTTACATTGGTTTTTGGTTGAGGGAAAAATAATATCCTGCTAATTCTTACCTTTACAATTCAAAGAAGTTTGACATATGCAGTAATCCAACCTTCGTTTCTAAATGTTTATTTTTTATTATAAAAGTAATGAATGTTCATTATAGTAATATTAGAAAATGCAGAAAGGTAAAAAATAGAATTTATTTTTATTTTTTTATTGAAGTATAATTTGCAAAAAGTGAAATGCACAGATCTTAGGTGTAGAGTTTGATGAGTTTTGAAAAGTGTTCATACCTGTATGATCCACACCCTAGTTAAGATGTAAAACATTTTCACCACCCGGGAAGCTCCTTGATATCCCTTTCCTATGTATCTCCATGACCTCCATTCCCCACCCTAGGCAACCACAATTCTGATTGCTATCAGGAAGGCAGAATTAAACAACAACAACAAACTCAAGTTCTAACACTCACTGACAATCATTGCTTAGCGTATCAGCAGCTTTTGACATCACTGATCATTTCCATTGTAATACCCCACAAATTGGCTTGACTTTTGAGGCATGGCGCCCTCTCATTATTCCTCTCACCTGACTGGCTGCTACTTCTCTGTCTCCTTTGCTCAGTTTTCGTCCTCATCCTCATGTCTGATTGAACAGGGACAGTGCTTGTCTCTCTTCTACCTCTTCCCTACCTGCATATATTACTCATGGTCCCATGAAGTTGCATGACTTTCAGTGCCAGAATTTTTAAAATGTCATTACATTTTATAAACATAATGTTCAATGGCTACATTGTTATTCTATGGGGATGTGCAATGTGATTTACTTATCCATGCCTTTTTCATTGGACATTTAGGCTGTTATCTTAACTATTGTTAATAACACTGCAAGGAAGATCTTGGCACACAAAGTTACCCAACCTCCATAGTTACAATACTGGATAGATAACCAGGGGTTTCTGGGTTAAATGGTACAGACATTTTGAGGCTGTAGCTATATGTTGTCAAGTTGTTTTTCAAAAGGAATGGACTAGTATATATTCCCACCAGTATTACTAACAATAAAGAGAGATCTTTTCCCCTAAATGTGTTGAACTTTATTCAAAATTTTATAGGAGATATAAATGAAAGATCAATATATTTATTGGAATTTAACAAAATAGCTTATGTAAATTAGTTCAGAGTTTATTTGCTATTACTAATTTTATGTCAGTACAGATAGTGTTACTCTGCTGTACGCCCACAGAATTGGGATGCCATGTTGTGAAGTCATTTATTGATTTGTTGATTTATTTAATTTTTTTGGCCATGCCATGTGGCTTGCAGGATCTTAGTTCCCTGACCAGGGATCGAACCCAGGCCCCCAGCAGTGGAAGCATGGAGTCCTATCCATTGGACCACTAGGGAATTCCCTGTGAAGTCATTTATATGATGAATGTGAGTCTTGGAAACGTAAAGACATTGGTTTGGTTAATGGCTTAATCACTTAGTAGCCATGAATCTGGACAAATTGTTTAAGATCTTTGAGCCTCAATGTTCTCATCTATAAAATAGGGCTAATAAAATTTGCCTTGCAAAAGTGTTGAGACAGTTAAATGAGATCGTGTATGTAAATCACGTAGCATGAGGGTGGCACACATAAATGTTAGTTCCTATCCTCCCTACCAAATTTAAAATACTTTTCTAGGTTAAGATTCCCACCATGGCATACGTGGCAATAAATTGTGAGCAAGCCATTTCTCATGTGGCTTACTGAACTCCTATGAATATAAGAAAGATTTTATTTGCCTTTTTTTTTTTTATAAGAATGAACAAGCCAGGAAGAACTAGAGCTTTGCTCAGGACAAGGCAGACAGCTGTCATGTCAGGATGTGAGCAGTGTCAGTCAGGGATTGCCACATGGGCACTGGAACTGAGGAACTGGCCTGAGTCCTAATCCTGAAGGGATGGGGTTAGAGATGTGAAAGTATGAACAGGGGAGACAAGCTGAGGTGAGAACTGTGGCAGTCCCAGAAATTAGAACCAAAGGGGAAGCAGATGTTCAAGGTTAGCCAAGATGGATGTGGTTCCTAGTGGTGAGGAACAGATGAGGAGGCAGGAATCCTGGGAGTGAAACGCCTAAGTCATGACACCAACATTAGAGCCCACTTTTTTTTTTTTTTTGTGATACGCGGGCCTCTCACTGCTGTGGCCTCTCCCGTTGCGGAGCACAGGCTCCGGACGCGCAGGCTCAGCGGCCATGGCTCACGGGCGCAGCCACTCCCCGGCATGTGGGATCTTCCTGGACCCGGGCACGAACCCGTGTCCCCTGAATCGGCAGGCGGACTCCCAACCACTGCGCCACCAGGGAAGCCCAGAGACCACTTTTAAACACTTTTTCTTTGAAATAATTTCTAATTTATAGAAAAGTTTAGACATTAGTACAAATTACTTCTCTAGACCCTTTTTCAAATGCACCGATTTTGAACATTTTGTCATATTTGCTTTATCATCTGTGTATGTGTATATTTATATCTTTATCTATCCAGCTACTCCTCTAATCTTTACTCCTTAATACTCTAGTGTCTATTTCCTAACAACAAGGATTTTCTCTTACATAATCATAGTATGTGATTCAAATCCAAGAAACTGAACATTGTTAAAATACATTCCAACTTCATTTATTGGCCCAATAATGTTTTTTATAGCCTTCCTCCCCCCGCCCCCCATTATGTGATCCAGTTCACGATCACGAACTGCATTTAGTTTCCGTTAATTTAGTTTCCTTTCACTTACCATTAGTCTCCTTTAACCAGGAACATGTCTCAGCCTTACTTTGTTTTGCATGACATTGACATTTTTGAAGATTAAAAGCCAATTATCTTATTGTATGTCTTTCGATTTGGGTTTTGTAGACCTCATGTTTTGAATTTGCTTCTGAACAACAGTCTTCTTGCTAGAGATTTGCCATTAGCCTCCTTATCCAGTTAGGAGCTGGCTCGAGAATTGTAGGTGTAGCAGGATGTGGGGAGCGTCTGTAGCCCATGGAGATGAAGTAGCCAGTGAACACAGGTGAGGCTGTTTAGGTGAGGTGTAGCTCTTGGGTCTGAGACAGGATTGTAAGCCCGAGTCACAGGACCGGAAGGGACCTTGAGGGGTCACTAAGTCCATCTGTTTGGCCTTCAGCAGAAACACATTTCCACTCACCCAGACACGCCAGCCTATTTTTAAACTCCTCCAGGGAAAGCAATTCTGTGTGTGCTTCTTGCTAACTCGTACTGGTGCCGCTTGCCCTCACTGTGTGAAATCTTCCCTGTGCCTCAGCCTGATTCCTCAAGGAGCAGGTCTTAAGCTTCCTTCTCATTCTGTTTTTATGAAGGACTCACATGTAAGTCACAAGCGCTTCATTATGTTTAGAGAACTGTATTTTATCACTAGTCCCTCAGGTATGTTTTCTTTAGTCTAACCTAAGGAATAAAAAAAGGAACTTAACCTATACAAATGTAAAGTATTGTTACAATAGCAATAATGGTATTATAACATTATCGTATCAATAACTACACATTATCATAGCAATAATACATTTCATTTTATAGTTGGATTTTCCATGGACCTGACTACCAAGGGGACACTTTAGAATATCATTTCTAGTCACCTATTTTTTAAATTTAAAAATAACACATTTAGTGTAAAATACAAATTCAAACATTACAGAAGAATAAAAGAAAGGAAGTAAAATTCCTCTCTGTTTTCCCCCCTACCCTCAATCACATTTCCAAAACTTGGCTGCTAATTATAGTTTTGATGTCTGAAGTTCCAGAATTTTTCTGTACATACACAAACATATATGCATGAATGCATTCACACACTCACCCATACACACACGTGCACATACTCCTTTTATGAAAATAAAAATGGGATCATATACATGTATATTTCAGTTTGATGATATTTTTCTCAATATGAAAATGATACATGTTCTTTGTGGAACATATAACACAATCATAAAGGGGAAAACATTTTAAATCACCCATAATTGCACTGCTCACCTTAGGTACTGTTTGGATATTTTCTGATATTTTTCTATGTATATGTGTTACAGTATATCCTGCTTTTTAATATTGTTCTTTTCCTTGATCAACTTTGAGCATCTCAGGCTGTTTAATGCTTTTCTTCTTAATTTGGAGCCCAACTGGGATGTAGTTCTCTCGTGAAGTTAGGTTACAAGAGGCAGTGGGAGAAAGGTACACTCATGGAAAAGACAGCAGGCTGACAAAGAGCAGATGATCAGGCATGCAGAAAGAGTTCCCTCCTAAAAGGGAACACAGCATCGGTTACCCACACACCACTTGGTGAATAGGACTTCTGACAGCCTGAGACAGTGTTTTGTATGTGCAAGGCCAGACTCCCTTCATTCATGGTAAATTCATCACTATTGGCAGTGCTGGTAATAAAACATTGAATAAGATGAGCATAGGCCTTGACTTTTTTTTTTTGCAGCGTTTAGTTGTTGTTTGTTTGTTTGTTTGGTTTTCTTTTTGTGTGTATGCCACAGAAACCAAGGGCTATATCTCATCAGCTTATGGGTGTTTCTTTTTTGTGCCACAGAAACCAATAGTTAAATCTCATTAGCTTGTGGTCTACTTGGATTTTGAGATTTTTCTTTTCTTCTCTAGCTTCATATTGTGTAAATTCTGATGCAAAACTTACCATGGATAATTTTTCAAATCAGTTCTTCTTGATGCATTAAAAAGTTCAGAGACTGGCTTTATATGCTTTCTTGTTAAAAAGTTCCTCAGCTTCGGAATATCTCAGGAGGAGAGAGACTATGGAATGTCTTACTTTAGGGGTTAAGAAGGATTATGTCAGTCTCTGCTTTTTTCTCATACCTATGCCTGCTCACGCCTTCAAGTTGACATGGCATGGTCCCCAGTTCCTGAGTCAATTAAAAGGAAAAAGGGTGAATAATGATGTTCTTCACATTACTCTTTTCCTTTGAATAGAGTAAATCTTGGAATTATGTCACATATCACACTTCAGATCATATGGTGTTTCCTCCACTCTACCCCCATACCCATTTCAGTTCATCGGGCTTGGAATCTGAGTGCCCAAGTGATAGTTAGGGTTGCAACTGTCTTATATCTGTCCCCTTTCCTCAGTTTCAGTGCAGAATAGGGGTTCTGCCTGGGTCCTCTCTTTTTAGCTCGGTTGGTTGCTCTGTTTAGCACTGAGGGGACCCTCATTACACACTATCCAATGGGCAAGAACCCTGAGACTTGCCTCAGTGTTGGCAGGTATCTTGGTTCCATTCTCTTATGCCATGGACAGAGTTCCTGCTGCATGAATACCTCTCCAGTAAGTATATACGCACATTCAGTTAGCCTCCTGGGTCCCTTTCAGCCAATCCTCATGAACTTCATTTGTTAAAAATGAACAAACATTTATTGAATGCTCATTAGGTGCCAGGTGTTGCTCTAAATGTCTAGGATACATTAATGAGCGAAAGACCAAAATCTTGCTCCCCATGGATCTTGCATTCTAGTGGATGTTTTAAGAATGAAAGATTGTGATACTGAGGCTGGGACCATTGTGCCGCATCAGAAACAAAACAGTTCTCCCAGATGCCTTCTCTGGGGTAAACATCTGTAACTTTTATTAAACCCATTGTGTTTATTCTCTCCTTTGTTCTCGTATTCTAAGGTTTTAGATTTGTGTCTAAAGAGACCTTAGTTATGGCAAGCCTTACATTTATAAAAGGTTTTCTTCCCAAATATACTCAGCCATTACACTGAAAGTTTCAATGAGCCAAAATAATCCAAGTGCACATTTGCATTTGACAAAACTAACCGGTTCCTCTTTTTGATCAGTTAATAGATAGCAAAAGCCCTGGGTCATTGAAAATAAATGTGTAATATAAATGTTTGTGGCAGGTAGAGATTAAGATCATGACACAGTAAGAAAATAATCCTTGTGCCTGTGGAAATAATTTGAATTTGTGGGAGTGGGGTGTGGCTAAAACTTTCAGAAGTATAACTCCTTAAAATATGGATCCTCTAGAAACAGCTGATGAAAATAAACTTTAGCTCTCTTTGGGATTGTCCAAGATGCCCTGTGATTGTTTGTGCTATTTGTATTTTCTTTCTTCTATATGTTTTCTGGGATCATTGTGCTATTTTAGCTCTTACTTAGAGGTACTCCCTGTTGAGATGCTAAAATATCCTGAAAGTGGCAGTGCTGAATTTTTTGCATGCCCAGGAGGTGGGTAGTGCAGGATTGATTTGTAATGACACTTTACTGTAGAGTAAATTTTTAGCTGTAATGCTATTTTGGGCTGCTTGATCCCACCAGATTTGGAGAAGTTTGAATTACCTTAAATAACTAGAACACAGACACTCCTATGTTACCCCTGAGACACGCTCACTGAAGCATGGAAATTAATTCAGATATGCATCCAAGCTTCACTGAATTTTAATCTAAGTGTTTATAGGATTATTTATTGATATTTGGGAAATAAAAGTTATTCCATGATGAAAATCTGATTGAAGATGGCAACAAGAGCAATGCCACAGTTGAATGTTTGTGAACTTTCTGTCTTGGTCAAGGAAACTGTAGCAGATTAACAGTGGCTTCCCATTCTTTGTTATCCTCCCCATCAACACATGAGATCTATTTCCCACCTCTTAAAACATAGGCCACCCTGTGACTACTTTGGCCAATAGAGTCCAGTGGAAATGATGCTGTTTCAATTCTAGACATAGCACTTAAGTGGACTGTAAGTTTTGCTTCTTCATCTTGGAGCCCTGTGCTGCTGTGTAAGAAGTCTGACAACCCTGCTAGAGAGGCAAAGTAAAGAGACTCTGACACTGCATGGGGAGAGAAAGGAGCCTCGCTGAGACCCCTTCCAGCCAAGGACAGGCAAGTGGGTGAAGAAGTCAGCTTGGAAATGGATCTTCTACCCCCATTCACCCCAGCTGATACCATGTGGCTTAGAGATAAACCAGCCAGCTGATCCCTTCCCAAATTCCTGATCCATAAAATTGAGAGCAAAACAAAATGGTTGCTTTAAGCTACTAAGTTTTGGGCAGTAATAGATAAAGGAAACAGAAACGTTTTGTTGAAATTCAGGGTTCCATTTTTAACAAAGGAGGTTTTATTCATTCATCCATTTATCCACCTATCCATCAGTGAAATATTTACCAAGAGTTCACTATATCTCTGATGGTACTGGGCTAAGTTCACAAGGAAGTTCTAATAGAATTTTGGCTTTGTGCTGATTTAACCTCAAAGTATTGTCTCATTATTTAGGAAATGAGAATCCTCTTTTTACATTTTCCTTTCATTTATTTTGAATGTGCACCTGAGTGCCTACCATGTTCCAGGCACTGTATAAGTTGTTGACAAAACAATGGTGACTAAAATAATATGGGTTATAGCCTCATGAGGCTTACTTATGATGGAGAAATACAAAATAAATTTTTTTCTTCCAATCTATAGAATAAGATGACAACATAGACTTCACAGGATTTTCTTTGAAGATTAAGTGATATGATGAATGTGAAAGCCCTTTTAAGTAGTTATTCTTTATAAAAGTAAAAGCATTTACTGAGTCTTGATGATAGTAACAGTAGCAGAAGAGCTCAGAGACAAAGCAGATATTTAACACTCAAAGTGAAAACATGAATGTATGTAAGTGACAACTTATAGTAGGAATTGTGACTCGGTTTTGGTGGGGGGCCCTTATTAGACCTCAGTTGATCCAAAAAACTTCTGAAACTATATGAAAGAGGTTGTGTAGAAGTGCATTATTTTTGGATCAGAAACCCAACGCTTTCATTAGATTTTCAAAGGCGTGAGTGATCCTGAAAGGTAAATAGCCATTGATGAAGAGAATAAAGGCAACTGCAGTATGTTAAGCCCCTCTGGATGCCAACCACCTGCTCAGTATTCTCACACATGCTAATTTTTTTTTACTAATACAAAGCAGTACATGTTTATTGTGGAGTAACAGATAAGTGAATACTCCCATAACTGCATCATTTATACAGCATAACATGAACATCGTGGAGTTACACACACTAATTTAATCTACGCAATCTCTGTGAGGAAGAGACTCTCATTCCCATTTTACAGATTAGAAACTGAGGCTCAAAGAGGTTAAGTGAATTGTCCAAGTTTAGTAAACGATGGGCCTGGCATTTCAATCCAGCTCTGCCTGGTCCCAAAGGTCTTTCCACATATACCATGTGTATCAGTGAGAGTTCTTAGTTGCAAGCTATAGTAACCAACATGCTGGCTTAAGCAAAAAGGAAATGCACTGAGAAGATATCGGCACTGACAAATTTTCTGGGAAACATGGAGAGACAAAATCATTCCTACGGTTCTGATAGGGACTTACTAGGGACACACTGTTACCCCTTCCAAAACAAATGTCTGGGACGTAAGCTCAACGTGCCAATGTGTTTAATAGGTATTTAGAGAAGACCCAAATAAACAGATGCCGTCCTCACTTTTTCTGATCCTCTTTCAATGAAAGATTATATACTTTTTTTCAATCACTTATAAGACATATTTTAAACACCTATAAGAAGAAATAATGACAATATTGCTTATATTATTATAATCCTCAGTACTTCATAATTTATACCGAACTTGCACACATTTTATCTATTTATAATTTGATCCACCCAAGCAGTCTGGAAGGTTGATGAGGACAAACGTTTTTATCCGCCTTTGATAAGCAAGGAAACTGAAGCTGGTAGGTGCTACTTGATGTCCTCCAAAGCTCACATGGCTGCTAAGTGCTCTGATCCCCTATGTCTGGGGCTTCTTTCTACTAGATGTCCCATAGAACTCAAGTGCCTCAGCTGTACACAGGGCTGAGGTAGTTAGGCCCTCACCAGGCAGGCCTCCAACACTCTGCCCTTTTTACATGCCATAAGGAGGAGCTGGTTGATTGTACATACCTACAGACTGGGCATCATTGCACAGTGGGCAGCAGACTGGCAACTGTGATGCTTGGTCATTAAAACATAACCTGAACATAATGAAGTGAGGTAGATTGGCAGCACAATACGAATTTGTATCCAGACACAGATGTTAGTTTCAGGTGACAGGTTTTGCAAATGTATACATCAGTTATACTGGAGTTCCAGACGGGTGTTGTTGGGAATATAAGAGCCTTGGAAAGCCCCCGCTTAGCACTTCCCACAACTGTCCAGACTTCACCCTGAATGGGCAGAACATTGTGGCACCTGACTGCATCTCCCAGGGGAAAATGAGGGAGTTTTAAAGTGAAACTCCTTCAGTCTAATATTCTCTGGTAGCCTTTGTGGAAAATGCATCCTTTGGCTTCACTGGGGTTCACCGAAACTGGTGTAGGTTTAGGTGTTATTTTTGTGAAGCCTTATCTTCAATCTTCTGTGGGATTCTTTTAGTACCAAATGCAGAAGTGGACAAATGACCATGTTTCCTCTCTTTTTTTCATCCACATAACAGGCGCAGCTACCATTTATTAAGTATTTACTATGTAGTAGGGGGCTGTGATACATAATTTATATAATTATACTATTTAATCTGTACCATAACTCTATGAGGTAGTTATTATTCTATTCATTTAACTGAAATTTAGAGATGGAAAAAACTTGCCCAATATCTTATGGCTCTCAACTATCTTTGGAGGGACCTGAACCTAATCTTTTCTCCCTCTAAGGCCTGGAGCTCTTCACACCACTGCTCAGAGAGAAGATTCTGTGTCTCTTTCAAGTCAAAATTGGAGAGTTCATGGTGTGAAGTGTCCACATCTTAGAACTGTTGTTCCATAACTGCCTAGGGCCTTGCAGCAAAACAAAAGGTGCCACCACATAGAAATCCTGGAATACTATCTCACTTGGGTCCACAAGTTGATTGCCTTTACTACTTCTTTGATTCTCTTCACAACAACAACATGTAGCCTATATCTATCCAGAGAGGTTTCCCATCCATCTGTAGGACCATCTGTGGTTAGAAAAATATATTTCTCTTTACACCATTGTAGCTGCAGGACATTTTGGAGAGTTATCATTGAAGAAAGGAAGGATGTCCATTAGTGTAATGAAAAGTCAAGTGGACTGTTCAGAAATTCACTCTTTTATGCAGTCCTAGGATTCTGGACTTTTTAGCCAACCTGATATATTTATAAACCCCCTTCCAATGATCCAGTGCTATTAAGATGCTCCCACTTTTATTCTCCACCTGTTCCCTTTCTGTCATGTTCTTTACCTCAGCTCTTCATCCTTAACATTCTCCTCTACTGTGTCTTTATTAAACACAGGGACAACAGTAGTGTCTCCCATTACTTTGGTATTCTCTATCTAAAATGGTAATTAAATAATTAAATTAATTTTAATTAAATAATATGTATGCTTTTTTTTTTTTTTTGCGGTACGCGGGCCTCTCACTGCTGTGGCCTCTCCCGTTGCGCAGCACAGGCTCCGGAGGCGCAGGCTCAGCGGCCATGGCTCACGGGCCCAGCCACTCCATGGCATGCGGGATCTTCCTGGACCGGGGCACGAACCCGTGTCCCCTGCATCGGCAGGCGGACTCTCAACCACTGCGCCACCAGGGAGGTCCAGGACTCCATAGTTCCACTGCCAGGGGCCCAGGTTCCTTCTCTGGTCGGGGAACTAAGATTTTTTTTTTTTTTTTTTTGGCAGCGCAGCCAAAAAAAAAAAAAATTCATTAATTGTTGTCTAATTTGGGGAAATCAGTACTAACTGGCTGTCATATAGGACTTGTCAAATTTCAGGGCATTTCCCATGTTCTTTTGTGGTGGGCTACTCCTAAATACTCTTTGAACTGATCATATGTATTAACCATTCTTGCTGTGATACTGTATTGTGAATTTTATGTTATTTTCATCATCATCATTTTTTTTTTTTTTTTTTTTTTTTTTTGGTACGCGGGCCTCTCACTGTTGGGGCCTCTCCCGTTGCGGAGCACAGGCTCCGGAGGCGCATGCTCAGCGGCCATGGCTCACGGGCCCAGCCGCTCCGCGGCATGTGGGATCTTCCCAAACCGGGGCACGAACCCACGTCCCCTGCATCGGCAGGCTGACTCTCAACCACTGTGCCACCAGGGAAGCCCCGTATACTTTTACACAGTAAGTATGTATTACTTTATATGTAACTGTGTGTTAAGTACTAGGCTAGGTCCTTTATAAGAGGGGTCCCCAACCCCTGGGCCATGGACTGGTACTGGTCCCTGGCCTGTTAGGAACCGGGCCGCACAGCAGAAGGTGAGCTGCGGGTGAGCGAGTGAAGCTTCATCTGTATTTGCAGCCGCTCCGCATCGCTCACATTACTGCCTGAGCTCCACCTCCTGTCAGATCAGCGGTGGCATTAGATTCTCATAAGACTGTGAACTGTGCACGCGAGGGATCTGCATTGCGTGTGCCTTATGAGTGTCTAATGCCTGATGATCTGAAGTGGAGCTAAGGCAGTGATGCTAGCGCTGGGGAGTGGCTGCAAATACAGATTATCAGTAGCAGGGAGGTCTGATTGCACAGAGACCATAATAAATCAATTGCTTGCAGACTCATATCAAAACCCTATCAGTGAGTGGCAAGTGAAAACAAGCTCAGGGCTCCCCCTGATCCTGCATTATGGTGAGTTGTATAATTATTTCATTATATATTACAATGTAATAATAATAGAAATAAAGTGCACAATAAATGTAATGCACTTGAATCATCCCGAAACCATCCCCCGCCCCCCGGTCCGTGGAAAAATTGTCTTACACGAAACCAGTCCCTGGTGCCAAAAAGGTTGGGGACCACTGCCTTGTAATATCATTTTCAATATTCACAAATCTTTATGAAATGGGCTTTTGAAAATCTCAGTTTCACAGATGAGGAAGCTGATGTCCACTGGGGCTAAAAATCTTGCCCACGTTCCTACAGGCAGAAAGTGACAGCCAGGGAGAGACAAAGCCAGGACCAGAACCTGTGTCTCTCTAAAGCTTATGCATTTTTCACAATGCCATATTACCTTTTAATTTCAAGACCAGTAAAATAGTTAGTAGTAATTTCTTATTTCTTATCCTACCGTCATTATTGAAGTCCTAACTTCTTTTGGAATCAAGTTGCTCCTATGATCAATTTTAGGAATTGGGAAATTGTATAGGTTGAAAGATCCCTTAAATGGATGTTACCCTCTAAAGAGAAAAGCTCTTTAAAGCTGTTGGAATCTGGGCTGAAATAACCAATTTCTATCTATGCTCATGTTAGAAAGGCTTAACCTAGAATAGCTTTTTGAGTGAAGCATTGACCTCATTTTTCTTCTTCTCCTAAACAGAACCAGTTGGAGATAAGTATATGTTTATCCCTTGTCATTTATTGTTGGTGTCCTTAATGGTTCTATAGATTAGCTGCTTTATGCCTTTATGTGTGCATAGAGAAATTTCCTTTGGTTTCTGTTGGTGTTAATTTCCAGATACCATGATTGCTAAGTGTCATGGCAAAGACCAATGAAATTCTCTCTGGCACTGTGAAGCCCATTTATTTATGTGTCATTGAAGTGTTTTTCAGTGAGCCTCAGAGATGTCAAGTTTATTTTTCTGTAATAAGAAAGGTTAAATAAGCACATTTTAACCCCATTATTATTTTGTAACATGTACCAGTTTGAGGCTTCTTTCTTACAAGACTGTAAACTTTCAAAGCTGAGACTATATCTCTGTATCGTGGTGCCTAGCACAGGGCATATGATCTGTGTTATGAAACTTAACTTTTGGTTTCCTTTAACATACTGAGAAGGAAGGAAAGACTTGCAAGTGTACAATTAATGGGGCATTTACTTCTCCCTCAACAACAACCCTCCATGGCTTTATTTTGGAAGTGAGTAATGATTAATTCATTCAACAAATGTTTGAATATCTATTATATTTTGGGAACTGTGATTGGTATATGCTCTCAGCTCTCAAGGAGCTCAGAGTCTGGTAGGGAAAAATACCTCAAACGATAAATTACACACAACATGGAGATGTGTTTACAGTGCCGTGGGGCACAGAGTAGTGAGGGGCTAAGTCTTCGAATTGAATGAACAAAGATGGAGGGGATATTCCTGCTAGATAAAGGGGAATAAGTTTCCCAGTTAAAAGGTAGAGCAGGCTTGAAAGTATGGGTGTCAACAAAGTATTTGGATAAACTGGAAACGTTACTGGCTTTAGAGTAGAATGGTAGAGATAGTGGGAGAGGTGGTAGCTTGGGGCTAGATGGAATCATGCAGGGCCTCGTGTGCTAAAGTTAGGAATTTGGAATTCCTTGTATAGGCAAAGGGGTTAAGGGAAGAGGCTCAAGAAGTTAAGTGAGAAAGATTACTTTCCTTTTTCTCTTCAATAATGGCGACATAAAATACCAAAGAAATATTTACTAACTCTCTGGTCAATCAGGAAGGGCAGCAGGTGAGATAGGACGGACACCATTAGATAATACGAAGAGAAAACCAATTCCATTTATTTCCCCATAGTTTTGATTAGCATTTTGCTTCTCTGATTGACGTTAACTCATTTGAACAATTGCAAAGTGGGGCTTTGGACCAATCTTTTCAGGAAGATAGACAGGAACCCCTGGCATTTTCTTCTTTATGTTTTGTTTTTATTGAATAATTCACTAGTCATTTACCAGGAGGAGCCCAACTATCCATCTCCAGAATTTCCTAAGGGATTGCATCCTTGGCCCTCATTCACATGAGCAGCCTTATTAAGGATTTCATGTTTTTTTTCTTCTTCCACATGGTCTCAGGAGAGGAGGGAAATCCTGTTTGTTATACAATGTAACTCATTGCATAATGGGTCATTGCAATTTCTGCAAAGACAGAGGCCAAAGGAACTTGGAAGGAAACAAAAAATGGCATCAAAATGTGATGTGTCAGTGGAAAAGAGAGAGTCAGGGAACCACAGAGGGAAAAGAACAACTATTTTTTGCTTTCTATGTCTCATCAGTCATTAATTCTAAATTCTATAAAGTGTTAATGGGATATAATTTTCAAAAGAGAAGAGGATTGGAATTTTAAAACATATAAGCAAAAAAAGTGAGAGCTATCTTTTGAAAAAAATCCCTTTGGATGTAATTCAGTTCATTCAATTCAACAGATATGTGTTGAATTTTGCCTGTGTGTCCTTGAGGATTTCAGCATCTCCTGGAAGAATTGCTCATGTGAATCACTAGCTGTGCTACCATGTTGTAAGTTAGAAAGATGTATAAATTGCTATGAATACATATAAAACAGGGACACTTAATTTTGCCTTTAAAGTTGGGTAAGGGTTTGAAGTAGAAATACTTCCTTTCTTACTTAAGCTAATGCTTGAAGGATGAATTGGAATTTTCCAGAAATGAAGAAAGTGTATTATGCGAAGAGGGAAAATTAAGGACAAAGCTTGAAAATGGAATGGAAGTATATAATACTCTGTGGAAACTGCTCAATTTCTTATGGTCGTGGAATCTAGGATGTGTGAGGAGAACCTTGGGAGGATGTTGGAAGGCAGAGTATCAGTTAGAATCCTCTGGTTACAAGCAACAGAAACTGATGGAAGAACTCATGCCAAACATACACACACACATCACCACCCCAACACACACACACGCAGACACACGTGCACATGCACACACAGACAATTTACTGGAAGCATACAGTGCTACTCACAGAATCGTAGGAAATGCTGAAGAGCCAGGATTCAAAATAGACAGGAACTGGGGCGTCAGAAACCAGTGGTGGTCTCTTCAGGCAGCCTCATGAGGTGAATCATTTTCAGTGAATTCCCTTAAACATCAGAGCTCAGTGAGACGGCATCTGATTTGTTACAACTTGGACACCTCCTGGCTTGAAGAGATGAGACCCCCTTGATAGAGAGTACCATCAAGTTAATGGTACTGATGGGAGAAAGTTAAATTTCCTAATCTATTTGGTTGCTATTACCTAAATAGATGGAAATAGATACTGGCCAGAACAATGACAAATGTCCATTAAAAGTAAGATGGAGCTGACTTGTGAAGGGCTTTGTATGTCAGTTGAGACTTTTGAAGCATATTTTAGAGGTAGAATCAACAGGGCTTCATGGTCTGTTGTCTCTTGGGGGGATGATAAGAGAGGAATCAAAGAAGGCAACAGAGTTTTGCCATAGATGAATTCATGGATAATACAAAATGTTATTGAGATAGGTGTTATGGGAGGGTAATAAGTCTATTTTGAGAAGCCTGCCAGATATGTAAGGTAAGGATGTGGAAAAATAATTTTAAAATACATATCAGACCTACCTAAATCTGAAAATTTCCAGAACAATCCCATGAAGTTTTGTTAAACATATAGTAATCCATTCACGTCTTATCCAAAAGTTACTGCTTGATCGCCTCTCTGATCTAGAACACCACTCAAAATAAGGAAGGAAGTGAAAAAAGACCTCTGAGTCATCAAAATGGATGTCAGAGGACCTGCCCGTGCTACTGAAACATTTTGATCACAAGAAATTCCCTCAAGGACTTCTCTCAGAGACAATTCATTTTACTCTAGAAATGATTATAAAGATTATAAGTATGTGCGCTATTAGTTTATAGAAGATTAGGAGCAGCAAATTATAAGTGACTGTGAATGTGGGACATACTGATAACTGCTGAAAATGATAGCCTGGTATTGAAGAAAGAGAGAAAATATAAATTTTCAAATACTGAAATGCTCTAAAGCATATGAGTCTGGAACACTATAACATAACACTATAACATGGAGGAAAGCATTCTTCTGCCAATAAATAATCCTTAGTCCGGATAGGATAAGTTATACTGTAGTAACAAACACTACCAAAATCTCAGGAACTTAACGCCTTCCTTCCACAAGGTCTACTTCTGGTCTGGGTGGCTCTCTCAGGTGACTAATCTCCACGTAGAGGCTCACTAATTTAGGCTACTGCATACTGAACACTTGACTCTCAACACAGTATCACTGAGTGCTGTGACAGGGGGAAATTATCCTTGGAGGGCCTCCTTCCTGGCTATTAAGTGTTTTGCCCGAAAGTGACACACACACATCTACCATTGAGTAGGACTAAACATATAACCTTGTCGAAGTGCAAGGTTGGGGAAGGCAAGTGTAATTCTCTCTTGTGCCAGAAGGAGTGTAAAACTAGATATGGATGAGCACTAAAGAGCTTTCCTGCCGTCATTCCTGTACTACAACCTCATGTGGTAATTTGAGTTTATAACAATGCTGGAGTCATCTCAACAAAGTTCAATCATGTTTGATTATATTTTACTTTAAAAGAAAAGAAAGACTATAAGGCATTTATTTCATTTTATTTGTGAAATGGTGCAGAAAGCCTAAGTCCTTGTAACTCTGTCATCATCTGTCTGTGCAAGACCTCCTAAAGTATTTAACAAAAGATTCTACCAATAATGATGAAAATAAATAAAAAGGATTTAACCATAAGAACAGAAAGACCTCCGTTACCTAGAACAGGAGTTGGCAGACTTTTCCTGAAAAGGGCCAGAGAGTAATTATTTTTGGCTTTGTGGGTCTTATGGTCTCGGTCTCAGCTACCCAATTCTGCCGTTGTACTTTGAAAGCAGTTATAGACAGTATGTAAGCAATAGGTGTGTTCCGATAAAACGTGATTTACAGAAATAGCTGGTAGGCCAGATTTGACCCATGGCCCGTAGTTTACCATCCCCTGATCTAGAATATTTCCTTGTGGACACCTTTGTGGGAACCTTAGGGCTCCTCAGGGCACCTTTTGAAAATTATGAAATGTGGATCCTTTCTAAATCTACTATTCTGCTCTAGTCAGATTGGACGACTTTCTGTTCCTCAAACGTTATCACATGTCTGTGCTTTTATCTGTGTTCTTTTCCCTCCTAGGAGCTCCCTCTTCTTCTAAGGTCTACTCCTACTTTGGGGGCCAGATCAAGTTCTGCTTACTCTTTGAGACTTCCCCTTGAGGCCCTATCACCAGGGAGAACTATTTCCTCTGAATTCCAAACTATCTGGCTCAGTGTCTCACTGCCTTATTGTTTTTCTCTGTGGCTATATTGTCTATTTCCTACTGGATTTTAAGTTCCTGGAAGGCAAGAAAAATGTTCCAAATTTAATCTTATGACCTAACATAAAATATTTACCTTTTACCCTTCTTCCCAATCACAGCCAAGCTTCTAGAAGATCTGGCCACACTGGCTCTATTTCCTCCTCTCCTGTTTACTCATCTTTTTAATGTCATCTTACCTCCCACCTTCACCACTACGCTAACACTGCTGTTGACAACACAGCCAAGGAACTCTTTCCTGCCAATTTCCAACTGGCATTTTCTCATCAGAAATTACCTATCCACTACTTTCTTATTTGAATCTTTCAGCAGCATCACACTAATGGCCCTCCCCTCTGAAATAGTCTCTTCATTTTACTCCCTTGGTACTATCATCTCCTACTCCTCAATCCCTATTCCAGACATCTTTCTCAGCCTCCTTGCTGAGACCCTCTTCCCCTTCTTGCCCTTCAAATATCAGTGTTCTTTAGGGGGTCCTATGCCTTTATCTCTTTGCATTTGCACATTCTTCCAGAACAGTATTCTTACACCTGTATCTTCAATTAACGCTCATATCCCGATGACTCCTAAATCTATTTTTTTTTACTCAGGCCTCCCTTCTGAGCTCCATACCTACAAATTCATTGCATATGAGACATCTCCACTTGGATAACTTAGAAGCCTCTCATATATAATCTCTCTAAGGCTAAACCCTTCATCTTTCCTTTCATCCTATATTTTCTCTTCGGTGGATGGTATCACCATCTACTTGTTGCCAAATCAGAAATTTGGCAACCATCCTTGATGCATCTGCTTCCATTAAGATTCTTTTTAGATTTATGTTTCTCTCTACTCACCTGCTTCTCTCTTGGCTCATCCCGCATAACAGCAAGATTCTCCTAACCAGTATCCCCTGATCTAGACCTCCTGTCTAGTCATCTTAATCCATTCTACATATCACAAACAGAGCCATCTTCTAAAATGCAAATCTAATGCTCAAACATATTTGTAGCCATCTTTGCTTCAAGATGATTTTCATTCAGTTTAGCGCACATATATGTGCTGGGCCCTACACAGTCTGATCTGACAGCCTCTCAGCCTTCTCTCTGGCCACCTCACTTTTGGACTCTGCCTAATTGGTTTTTTCAACACCATGCCTGGAATCACCCCTTCCCATCTTGTGCCTGGTTAATTCCTGTTTTACTATGAGCTTTCAGCTAAAATACCACTTCCTAAAAGAAGTTTCTCTGACCCTGTAATGCTAGCTTAGGTGGCCATTATCAAAGCTATTCACAAATGCTCTCATTTTTCTCCTTTTGGGCACACGGTTGGATTGCGTGCTCATCCAACCTAAAGTTGGATGTGATCATGTGGCTTTCTCTGGCCAAAGAAATGTAAGCAGAAATAGTGTGTACCACACCCAGGCAGGAGCCTTTAAGAGCCAGTGTATGATTTGCAGTAGCCACCCCTCTTTCTCTCAAGGCAACTGCCTTACTCTAGGTGGTTGAAGGCTCTGTTAGTCTGGGTCCCTCACTGAGAAGACTCGAGCACAGCTCTAGCCATCTAGCAGAAATATGAAGTGTACCCAGTTGTTGTTATAAGCCACTAAGATTTGGGGGTTGTTTGATGTCTTGACTTAATCTAGCCTATGTTTATTAATATAGTGCTCCTTCCTGTATAATTTCATAGCACTCCATACTTCTGCCTTTACTGTACCTTCATATTCTCAATCGACTATATGCTTTATGAAGATAGATTATGCCTGTTATTTATCTTTTTATCTCCAGTACCTAGCAAGTGTCTGGCACTGAATAGCAAGGATAATAATAGCAAACATTTCTATAATGCACTTTACACATATTCATTCCCTTATTGTCTGCAATAATTCCAAGAGGAAGTTTCTATTATTATCCCTATTTTACAGATAAGGGAGTAGAGTCACAGGGAGGTTAATAACCTGCTCAAGGTTACACAGCTAGGAAGTATCAGAGCTGAGATTTGAAGCCAGGCAGATCTAGATCCAGAGTGGGTACGCTTAACCACTCTGCTATGCTTCCTTTCTCAGTAAATGTTTATGGACTGGCTGAAGCTAAATGAGTGGATAAATTGGTGCTTGAGCAACTACATGTGTTTCTGTACATAGAAAACCTTTCTCATCCTCTTCCTCTCTGTCTCATTCAACACTACACATCCTATAAAAGTCAGCTCAGTTATCAACTTCTCCAGGAAGCTTCCTTGATCTCCCCAATGTTAGATACCCTTCTACTGACCTGCATTAATCCACCATGCATACCTCTAATATTAAACTCAGTTTAATAAAGAGTTCAGAAATTGGATGAGATCATGTAATGAAGAAAATAGTCATCTTCACTTGAATATTGGCTGAAACCATCAGGCATCAGTTAATAAGAGAAGCACAGAGACCGTGGCCACACTGCAGGTCAGCCCTGTTCCTCAAGATGTATGGGGTGCATTTAGTGCAATTTCCAGCAAAGGCAAGAAAGCCTTAGAGGGTGATTGTTTCCAGTAACTAGGTAATTGTGTGTTCCAAAGCTAGTCCCAACCTCACTGTTTCCATCTGACTAAGGTGCTGGGCTCTTCTCCATACATTCACAAGGTGCCCAATTGTCTACATATTTGCAACAACTCCAGAACCTCATTCACCCTCAGCTATTTGTGAATTTTTACCCCTCTATTCTGCCACAGGTTGAGTGTATCCTTTTAAGAGCTGGTGTGGGGAAAGCATGCCCTTGGATGTGGGTAAAACAGAAGTATTTGGGCTCCGTAGTTTGGATACTGACGAAGCTTAGGCTTACCTCTCGGCAAGATATATGGAGTTTCAGTGTGCTGGGGAGGAGGGGGTGCAGAAAACTACCACAGCAGACGGACTTTCTGCCCTTGGGACATTTTAAATATCTTAAGTCCTTTTTGGGGAAAGTGTATATGAATTTCTTCCCTGGTGGCCTGGCCTGAAATTTCCCTTTCCCAGACTCTGGCAGGCTGCCTGTAGGATTTCCCTAGATAAATTTTCTAAATGATCATTAAGCCGTTATTCTAGTTACTGCAGAGGACATTGGATGGAGAAGGCACTATGGAGAAGTGAGATATGGCCGGACTCATGTCAACCCTCTAGACTTCTTCCTCTGGTCATGGTGGGCTTATGGAACGGTGGCAGGGCATAGGAGGGTGGGAGATGACAGATCCCGGGTAGTGGCAATGTAGAGATTTGAAGAAAGGATTTTGGTGTTTCAGAAACATTTTTGTTCTCAGCTTAAGCAAAGATCAATCTGATAACACCTCCGTAGGCAACTCCTACTCTGCTGACTCAGGAAGAGCTCAGCTCTCAGGACTCCTAACTGCCCCCCACCGCCCGCCCCCCCACTCACTCTGCATGAGTCTAATCCTCCTTGGCACAGCCTCTGTTGTCTAACCTTTTCTCAACTGCTCACATCCCATTAGGTCTTTGACCCTTTGTCCAGAAGTTCTCGTCAATGCTCTTCTTGCGTCACTCACCTACATACATCACAGAGGGTCTGTAGCTATCTTGTCCCTCCCCTCCCATTTGCCATCTGGATTTGGCTTCACCCACTCAGGTACTGAGTGTCTTCTCTGAACCAGATGCTTTATTAGGCAACAGGCACACAGTGATGAAAAGAGAGACTACAAGAATTGTATGTTCCAATGCGGGGTGTGGCAGTGCGGGGAGAGACAATAAGCAAGTAAATTAATTTTCTGGGTGCAATATGCACTATGAAGGAAATGTGAGGATAATATGATATAGAACCGTGGGGAGTATTTGAGAGGCATGGCCAAAAAGGGATCTCTGGATGGGTGACATTTTAGCTGTGACTTGAAGGAGAAGGAGCCAACAATATGAATTTCCCTTTTAAAGTATGGATACTTGTTTGTTGCACTTCACCATTCTGCATAAAACAAGATCTAGGAAATAGCTCTTTCACTACTGGATGACCTAACTTGTAGACTGTGCCTGAACCTCCACTTAAATGATTGCACTTAAAATTCTCAACATAAAACTTAAACGACAAGTCAGCCATTTCTTTCCAGTGCCGCTAATATCCCCATGTATCTTAATACTGTTTCACCCCAAGTAACTTTCTTTCCCATCCTACCTCTGATGCTAATTGGCTCTGGAAATTTTGGACAAGCCCTTAGCCTTTCTTCATCTTAATTCCTTAGTCTATGAAATAAGGAGATTACATGTTTATCAAATAAAGGTTGATATCATAATGTCTTAGCCTAGTGCATGTCATCTTAAGAGACCAAGGGGTTGTTCATAAATCTGTGAAGAAATTCTATTTCTGTGCAATATAGTATTATTTAATAATACAGGCAGGTGTAAATTGCCGGAATACTCAAATTTCTCTAAGTACGTCCGTAGTGTAGGTCTCCTGGAGGAGATCATTATGGACTTTTGCATATAATTCCTTGAGTTCCAAAGTCAGTGAAGGGAGCTTCCTTATAGGGACATTCAAACTGGCCACAGACTTAGCACACGATTTACATATCATTCCAGGGCCCTACCTCACTTACCCCTCTTAGTGTATCTTAATGTCTTTCGATCAATGAGCATTTGATCATTGGTTGAATGAAAGATTCATTCCTGGTTGAGTGAAAGATTGAATCCCAACTGGCTCTCACAGGTAGAACTCTATTTTGCATGGCAGATGCAAGGCCAATCTTAGGAAATAGATAGAAGATCAGTTTGAGAATTGATTTTAATTTCTACCACTTTATAAACATAATGCAACCTTTTCAAAAGCTCCAGGGCCTTTTAAAAGATTTTAACAGAGAGATATAGTAAACATTATTTTCCAAATTTATTCAGTTCATGGGTTTAGTCATTTATTTAGTCATGGATGTGTGTGTGTGTGTGTGTGTGTGTGTGTGTGTGTGTGTGATCTTGCATTTCTAGTGCTATGTGGCACAATATTTGGGCAATAATATTGTAGACGGTATTTAGTTAGGTCAGTTTCTGATACGTGGCTTCTACCTTTGAGTCACCAGTATTTAATGTAATAACCAGACTCATTTTGTCTCACTACTGATTGACCTTAATTCACCAAACTCCTGAATTGAAAATTGTTAGATTCCCTCCTCAGGAGGGAGCAGAGGGGTTCAGTTGATTTTTGAATCTTTAAAGTATTTTCCACATTTAAAACTGTTATATCTGTGCAATAAGAAAATGTATTAAAGTTGGCTTGTACAGGTTTTCTCAGTTATTTGACCAGAAAGCATATCCTCTTTTTTCTTCACTTAAAACCTTTTAATATGTCATGAAAGATACTCCGGGGAACTTTGCTTCATGCAATTATACCTTGAGAAATGTTGATTTGAATTAAGCACATTCCCAGGGACACTTTTATTCTGTGTATTATTTTTTTTCTCTGTTCTTGACATTCCCCCCACTAAATTTGGGGGCAGAGTTATTATATATTGCTGGGAGATTGTCTAACATATTACATATGCTTAATAAATATTTGCTAAATTATATTGATATTAAAATGAAAATAATATCATTGTTATCAGCGATGTTTTCATTTACTTGTTAGTGTATAAAATATTCTTCCAGTATGTAGGAAAGTACAAAAAGAATTTTGAGTGTACAATTACTGTTCAAAAAGCATTCAGTACTTTTGATTTGGTGGAGAACAATCCACTGCCTTAGGTTGGTCACAAATTTCAGGAAAGATGGTCATAGTGTTTTTTGTCTGGACATGATATTTTCCAGTCACTGTGCTTGGTTTTTTGGACAATGGAGGGAAATGGTTTTTCTTTTATTTATTTATTTTGAAATAAATTTTTCAGTAACATATGTGCCTTGAAGATACATGACATAGACTGAACTTTTGCTTAAAAACCCCAATGTTTATTTAACCTATTAGTACCTTGTCAGATAGCAACTCTTTAGAAACATTTAAAAAATAGTCTAGGAAATAGATAGTTGTATTGTAACTATACAATGGAATATTGCATAGCAGTTAAAATGAAAATACTGGAGCTATATATGTCAATAAGGATAAATATAAAAAATTTTTCATTATGTCATGTTGCAGAATGCTATAAATGGTAACGTTTATTGAAATTAAAGCAAGGACTTGTACAAAACAATACCACTTAGTGTTCTTGAGGCATAGTGGCCATTTTCTATTAGTGATTTTAAAAGCACATACTCCATTCTGAGTCAGCATGCATGGATTTGAATACTGACTCTACTACTATTGGTTGTGTGATCTTGGGAAGGTTATTTCATCTCTCTGTGCTTCAGATTTCATCTGTAAACTGGAAATAATAATGCTACCTATGTTTTGTTTATCATGAGGATAAAATGAGTTAATATTTACAGAGCACTTATAAAAATGTCTACACACAGTAAGCATTATGTTTGATCTCACTATTATTATTAGAAAAAGTATTATAATGTGCATTGATACACACAAAATTCATGAAGTGGGATGCATCTAGACAGGAAGAGAGGGGAATGGGACAGGGGATTTCAATTTTATCTGTAATATTTTATTTTCTAAAAAAAAGAGAAAAGGTCTGTAGCCTCTATTAAAACATAACATTTCCTAATTTTGAGTGTCAGGCTCATGAACACAATCTAACTTACTTGGCATACATTTTTTGAATTGAAAATTTATGCACAAACTTCAAAAAACTGCAAAAGCAACAAAAGAAAAGAAAAATAAAATGGAATCACCCTGTAGACTGTCTTATTAGAGAAGTGGAGGGTCATCACTACTAGTGATGCAACTTGTAACAGTTTTCAAGAAAGAAACAATCCCATAGTGTTTAAAAATATCTTAGAATCATAGAAATTTAAACATTTATGCAGTGAATGATATTTTTTCTACTTAGCCCCCATTCCCTTTTCTGTTGGTAATTGCATATTTTAGAGATTGCTAGTTGTCTCTCAGAAGTTTTCTTGTTACATAGTTACAGAAATTTTAATTGGGCCAAAGGCCATCAATAAAGTCTGCATTTCCTGACTCTTGCAGCTATGCATGGTCAGTTCTGGTGAATTGAACGTGAGCAGAGTTTAATGTGAGATTTTTGTAACCTTCCCTTCACTTTCTCCCCCTTCCTACTTGAGGGAATAGGACCACAATGGATGGAGCTGGAGCAGCCATTTTAAGCCAAGAGATGGAACCTATTTATTAATAATGGCAAAGCAATAAGATTAAAATAATTCTCGGTCCCTGATGTCCTCAAGAAAGAGAAGTGCTACATTGCTTGAACTTACGTGGGAGAAAGAAATTAACTTAGTTTTAAGCTGTTATATAAATTTTGGGTTTCTGCTACTGAACCTGAAGTGATATCTTAGCTACCATAAGTGCCCCATTTTGTTTAGGGAATTATTCCTTCTTTCCTCTTGGTTTACAGGTTTATGAAAAGTACTTGTTTCATCTTTGGCTTGAGGAGTGGGCTTGTGGCCCAAGCCAGGCCAGTCTATATCAATGTTGGAGTTGTTGAGAAAGAAAAGCTCTCTTTCCACTGGGGCTTCCAAAGTTTAAGCTTCAAGCCTAGACTGTTGGTAGCCATTTTGTGAACCCAAAGCAAGAGCCTGCTTGAGAGTGGAGCCAACTGAAGAGCAGAAGTGAAGGAGTGAGATCAATTTCCTACTACATCTTTGAGGACTTAGATCTAGTTATGATTGGGATTTTCTGCAACTAAGATTCTCAGTTGCCTGAACTAATAAATTCCCTTTTTAATTGCTTAAGTCAGTATGTATTTGTTTCTAAGATTTTAAACTAAAAATTCCTGTATAGTGCAGGTATGATGCCATGTAACCTTTGGAATCAGTAACCCTAACTTTTTAGAACATTTTTTCTATATCTACTATGGTGTAACCACATCTTGGTTCACATACCCCAATCTTAGTGACTTACAACAACAACTTATTTTTATCACTTGTGTTTCTGCAGTCGAATGACCTCAGCTGGTAATTCTAGCTTGGTTCTTCTTGTGTGTTGCAGTCAGATGGCACCTGGGGCTAGAGGCATCAGAAGATGTCCAACTGGGCTGGAAATTCAAGATGGCATCTTCCCTTATAGGTCAGACTTGTTACATGAGGCTTGCTCCCCGAGAGTAAGCATACCAGAGACCAAGGCAGAATCTGCAAGGCTTCTTATGACCCAGCCTCAGAAGACCTGCAGCATTTCTTGCACTATATCTTATTTATTTCAGGAAAATCAAAGTCCCAACCCAGATTCAAGGGGACAGGAACTCACAAGGGCATGGATACTGAAAGATGTGATTCATTGTGGGACATTTTTAAATACTAGCTGCTACCAAAAAAAATTTCTTTTTCATTTTTATGCTCAGGAAAAGTCCAGCTCCCCTTTGTGGTCTGAATCAATAGAATAACTGATCATTACTCAGTTGTGAAGCAAGGTTTGAGCACAAGTGGTTGAAAGAACTTATGGGGTTTGCGTACTTCTGACTGTAGCCCTCTCTTCATGTGGGTGTTACAGCCTTTCAACTCCCCTCTCCTGCAAGATTGCTTTTTGGCTAAAGCTTTTGTCATCTCTGGAATAGAACATAACATATTCTGAATCAAGGTCTGGATACAATATAAGCTGCTCTGAGGACGTGCTAGATATTTCTTTATAACCCCCACCCCTGTAAACTTCAGCATCGTTGTTTTTAGAGGAAATGTTTCCAGCTGGTAGATTATAAACCTCCTGGTACAGCTGGAAAAAACTGTCCTTGATCATAGAAAAAGAACTGGCTAGATTCTATGCTAATCAGAGCAGACCTCATTCTCTGTGTGTGTGTGGGGGAACCTTTCAATGGAACACTTGAGGCAAAAGCTATTTGAATGATTTTTCTGAATGACGTAAGGTTGGGCTCAGGAGAGGCAGATCAAATACGGTGAAAGAGACTAAGATGTTGAAGAAGCATGAATGTCCAGCTGGGATTCTTGCTAGTCACAGGCTTGCAATAGAAACTTTGAGAAAATATTGCCTTTTTGAAGTACAAGTTCTCTAGGGAAAGAAAAGCAATTTAAATTGAGACAATGAATAAAAGAAATGGTTCCCCTAATTAACAAATGGAGAACCTGATAATAGATTTATTATAAGTCTTTGTTCTCTTATTTACATCAGCTATCTGGAGCTAGAGAAACTTGGCATGCTTGGGAGCTCACCATTGAGAGATATCAGTTTGGGGAGTTAATCGCTTTTAAAGTACTTAATAAAGTAGTCATCAATCTGCTAATAAAGCTGTAATTTACCCAATTTCTGACTCTCTGTCTCACAGGGGCTCAAGCATGCCATGTTGGCCTTAGATTTCCAGGGGCATGCTGGCCAAGGTATTCTACCTGAGGTTTCATGAGGTGAGGGAAGTGAGTTGGGGTACATCTAAAGCAGATTTCATGAGGGAACTCAAAAGTCAGAATCCCAGAGATATCGGAGACAAATGTCTAGTCCAATGGTGCTAAGAACAGGATGAGAGCGCATGTGGATTGAAATGAGGGAGAAGCAGGACGGGAAGCAGCAAGGAGACTTAGGATCAGTCCCTGAATGCAAGAAGTGCTTGTATCTCACTTCACACGCTAGCAGGTGCGTGAGCAATAATAATAATAGTTATTATTATATTACAATAGTAGCAAAACAACAACAGAATAACATTTAATGAGAAATTACTATGTGCTAGATACTGTTTTACATGTTTTAAATGGATTATCCCATTTAATTTTCAGAACAACTCTATGAGGAAGGTACCAGTACTATTCTTATTTTATAGATGAGGAAACTGAAGCCAAGAGGACTTAAGAAGGTTGCCTAAAGTCATACATCTTGTATGTGGGGAGCAGAGCTGGAATTTGAACTTACCTCCATGTGGCCACAGAGCCCAGGCTATTAACTGTATGATTTAGACACTGATCCTCAGATGATTAGATCCACTTACAGCTTGCACATGGACTTTGAGCTATGAAAGTAGATCTTAAATTTCCTGTGACAGCCCCCTTTGAATATTCTATACAATTGCCTCCATAAGTACCCTCATACTTGCTGGAAAATGCATCTTTACTTATTTGCGTAATGGTGTCACCTTTCTCTAAGGATCCTGTTCTATGAATGACAACCCAAACCACCACATTGTTTAAGAAGACACCTATAACTAGTATGTTGCTGCTCATTTACTTAGGGATGGGGCATATGCAGCCTTCCACTTCTCCATTATATTTACTTTTCTGATGAATTTTTTGTTATTTCTGGAGCCTGAATTGACTAGTCATTGTGCTGGGTCAATAGTTTCTAGATTTGACCTATTACCATAATCATCTGGAAGTCTATAAAAAGTACATATTCTTGGTTCTCCAGGCCAGGCCTCCTGAATTTTAATCTCCAGGAGAGAGTATTGCAATCTGTATTTTTAATAGTTTTCCCTCTTCAGGTAATTATAATCTGTTTGATTTTTCTCCCCTCAAGAGCAGAATCTCATTCAGAATCTGTAAGTGTAAGAATAAGTGTAACCTGTAAGAATACTGTAAGTTATTGACTACATCAAGGCCTAAGGCAATATGGGAATTATCCTACAACCAGGCTGCATGGGAAAGTAGTTTGAGAACCAAGATGTCTCTGAGGATTAGTACTGTTCTAACAGCAGGATTCCCTCTGCCTCTTCCCCAGACTGATGGTGTACCATTTCATGACCCAACTTTTCTTGCACATGCCCCCTCTTTTTTGACTTTTCCTCCAGATATAAACTACTTACCTCTCTCTCTCTTACATTCAAAGTTGTGAGTGAGAAGATCTGATTGGTATGTTTTGTCATTCTCATCCTCATGGCAGAACTCTTAAGTCCACCTCATAGCCTTCTAGTTGGCCTACATATTCACTGAACGTGGAAAAGCTGCCCCTCTCTGTTCCAGTCAGGTGTGACCAAAGTGAAATGGTGATATAGTAATGCACGTTGCCTCCTACTTTGAAATTAATGATACAAAACCAAACAAACACTCAAATAAAAATGACAACCTCAGTAGGAATAGTGGGTGGGAAATCTAGAAGCTGAGGCTTTTGCTGGTGTGCTGAAGCTTGATTTATCTGGTGTACACTATTCCTGCTTAAGAAATAAATTCCATGTTGATATCACCTCAAACAAGCAGCCTCTGTCCTGATGGTGGCAACAGAAATTTGGCCTAGGGAAATAAAAGTTATGTCTGGGACCCTTGCTCTTATTAAAAATGTATGGGTCAGAGCAAAATCATTGGGTCATTGGATTCTGAGCCCATTACTCAGTGTTGACAGTGGAAATTAAATCCTTGGACCACCTGGACAGCATTATGCCTTTTTACCATGTTGAAGTTAATATTTCTTTCTTCTTTCTTCCTTTATCTCTCTTTTTTTCATTCTTCTAAAAGACTTCAACATTAAGAACAGACTTAGACACAGGAGTTTTTCTGTGCCCCCAAGAAAGAAAAATGTATACATATGGAACATTCTGAATGCCTTGTTGACCAGAACTTAATTCACTCCAGGCTAATTGATTGACTCTCTAATGGGGCACTGATCATTTATTTTGTATAGTTAATTTCTTCATGATGAGCCAACAAAAGATGGACTGTTCTGGAATCATTCCAGTGCTTACTGGTTCTACACTTGTGTGTTTCAGTTCCTCTGAGGAGCAGACACAAATACGGCATTAGATGAGTAAGACTTTTATTGGGAGAAAAACTGAGAGAAAACTGGGAGACTGCATTAAACTGGCTGAACAAGATGCAGGTCTGACCCTGGGTGAAAGAGAGAGGGAAGGTAGGAAAGTGGTGGAAACATCTTAGACTGCAGCGTCATCCAAATGAAAGTTAGGCAAGGCAGTCAGGGAGTCCTCAAGCCAAGGCTGACTGTCTGAGGAGTCCCTTGTCTCCTAGGAATGAGCCAGCCTTAAGGCCTCTTCCTTGCTCAGACCTCAGTCATTGGCTGCGTGTAGCCCATGGGCCTCCATGCAAATGGATTGATGGAATTTAGAGCACAACATCTGGACCACCAGTCCATTGTACTTCCTTCAGTCAGAGATCTGAGAGGCACATTCTCATAGCCACCACAAAACCCATTCTTATAGGGCAAACCAGAGACATTTGTATTTTTTTTTTAGGAGAAGCCCAAGGGTATGGCAATCTTTGGGTCATTCCAAATAGAAAAAGTCTAAGGAAAGCAGCTCTGTTCAAGAGCCATTGGTCTTAAAATACATATTTTATTGTAAGGCAGGCATGGCTAGGCCAAAAATCAGGAGACAGATGCCATAGAAAAAATAACTTGTTATACTCACAGATCCCAAGAGGAAGGGGCATGTTATGCCATGGGGTTCATATGGGGAAGCACCAGGATTGGTCAGGAGGCAGAGGGAATGAGGGGAAAATGTGGGCAAGAGCTTTTATTGTGGTTTCTGTGACAAGGAACGGGCAAGAGAGGGTAAACAGATTTAGGGTTGGCTAGTTTGAATAATTTGGGTGGTCTGTGGAGCATAGGAGCTGGGCCTAGTTTTCTGTTACCTGAATCTGGGGTGATTAGGGCAGGGGCATTGTGGCCCTGAGTGCGAGAGCTTGACAAAGTAGGTGGTTGGGGGGGAAGGGTTCTGAATTGGTTGGTTTGCATATGAAAGCTGTGCTTGCAGGTCAGTCTTTTACTGTCTCTAAGAGGTAGCTAATTCTGGGAGGGGCGATCCCTCTCCAGTCAGCAAAGCTCCAACTTGTTAAAGCATCAAATACAGAAAATAGAAAATATGGTCATTACATCATTGCCTCCTTCTCTTTAGAGATTTGGGTTTAATCTCTAACATCTCTGGTGAAGCCTGGGATTATAATGTTGTAGACTGATCCAAACATTAAAAACATTGTACCATTCCCCATCCTGCTTACTCCTGCCCCTTGACCTCCCAGGTCTCTATCTTAGGTCAAGTTCTTGACATTTGTCTATATCAAGCCTGTGATGATAATAATAACCACCAACAACAACAATGACAATAAACCACACACAGAGAAAGTCCATTAGAGAACTAGCTGGGGAGAGGGTCTCAAGGAGAGACTGGATGTAATTCCAAGGGCTAAAAAGCAAAGAAAATATTGTAGAGATCTTAAAGAGGAGAGAAAACAAAAATTCTGCCAAGTGCCAACAAAATGAAATAGGTTCTCCTGTAGTTGAAAGAGGAAGAATGAGCAAGAAATCCTTGTGAAGTTACAGCTAACACGGGCCTTAGAGAGGTCTGGAGACCAAGCATTCAGTGGAACACATAAATTTTTCCTTAGGTGTCTATTTTCCCTTTAGACTTTGAGCTCCAAGGGAGTAGGCTCTAGATCTGTTTACCTGGTAGATCACAGTCTGGCACATCATAGGTTTTAAGTAAATGTGGGGGGATAAATGGATGAAGAAGCAGATGAGCTAAAAAACTGCCCCAAGATTTAAATTAGGAAGGAGAATGTAGCCTAAAATTCCTCCAGGAAATGCATGTAGTGCTATTGGATGAGGGTGATGTGAATGACATTCACTGAGATGAGATGAGATGAGATGGTTCTCAAATGGCTGGAAGTACCCATGTCTGCATGTTACACAGACACTATTGTTCAATGTATGGGTTACCTAGGAATTTCCTTCCCTCTGGTATTTTAATAGACTTTTCTGGAAAGAATATTTGTCTTGAATTACAATTATTCCCAGGAGTACCTGGAAAATGGTGATAATGCCACCAACACTCATGAAACAAATCAGCTGGGAGAATGCAGTTAAAATTGCAGTATCAAAAATGCTGCCTGTTAAGCCAATCCTGGATAATTAGGGCTTCCTGTTTCTAGGGTGAGCAAATTGGATGATGTTGTTTTCCTGTCCATCAGTCAAGGAATATTTATTACATGTCTAACCTGTTTCGGCTGTAATGCCCAATGGTTGACAGATGTTCTGCCGTGCTCCACTCCAGCATCCATGGTAAACTTGGACATGTTCATGATATGAGTAATCATAGCTCTTTTCCTCCTAGAGCTCAAAAGAGGTCCCAGAATCCCTCTCACCATGGTATTTGGAGTATCAACTATGGGCCAATCAGAGTCAGGACTCAGAATGTCACCTGAAAATGGAATACAACGTTCTTCAAAAGACAAAGAATGACATTAAACTTCTCTGCAATTTCACTTTTGCTTCACCAAGCTTATCTTCTTTCTTGACCTGGCCTTACCCACTCATCTAATTACACATTATACCCTGGCAGGGTGTTTGCCTTCTATCACTGTTTGCTTAGTGAGAACCAATGTTTCGTTCAAGACTCAACTTCTCTGTATGACCTTCTCTCAAGTTTTAATACCACACCCTTTTCTTTTCCCTAATCCCACACCACAGTGCAGAATTGACATCTTCTCTTCAGTGCCTCCACTCTACTTTTATGGAAGATTCTAGGAGCCTGTGTCATGTCTTTCCTTCTCTGTCCTCCCCAGTAGCAGTGAGCTCCAGGGCAGATATGGTCACATACATAGAGAGAAGCACACATATACATGTGTATACATCCATATACACATATGTATGTATATATGTATGTATGTATGCTTTAGCATTTATGGAATAAACTACCATAGCATTGTGTGCTTTTCTAATTATTAGGGATAGATTTTATAAATATTTATTTCCATTTTTCTTATCCTGTCCTACCCCCTTGTGATAAATACTAATTTAAGGTTTCCAATCATAATTTTCCTTTCTTTAATCCAAAAAAATAACCAAAAATTTTTTATTATATTTTATAGCTTACAAAGCATTTCTATAATGCTCCTGTTAGGTAGCAGAACGAGTATGATTCAACTATTTGGTTTATTTTAAATAACGAATTTATATTACTTTTTAAAGAGTTTATGAAGTTTTTTTTCTAAAACTACATGTTAGAAGCACTTCTAAGAAAAATAGCAAGAGAACTAGATGTTGCAAAGTCCTCTGTAAAACAAGTCACTAAGACTACAATTGAAAAATGTGAGCAAGCCCCCTCGAAGTATTGTAGAAATAAATAGATATTCATGAATCTGGCTGGATGCATGGACGTGATTAAGTAAGCTCCTAAAGATAGCTGGAGGTGACCCAGGCAGCAAAATCCAGCTTTTCTGGCAGAATATTCACAAACAGCCTGACAGTCTGTTTGTGTCAGTAGATGGCAGGTTAGTAAGAGATGAAATTATGAGACTCCTGTTCTAGTCTGCATTCAAGGATGATGCAGCCTGATGGGTCTTGCACCAAGAGAAGAGCAGATGATTTTAAAGTTCAGGCAAGTACTACGTTTTTATGAGAAAAGTTCATATTTGGTTTGAAAATGCTGTTGACTCAGAAATTCCCTGTATGGAGGATTTGGCCAGGCAGTAAAGGCTGAACTCTCCACGAATATGTCAAATGAGGGTAAGTGGTTTGTTGTGACAATACAATTTTAGACTCCTATACACTGTTGGTAGTATTTGATCACTGACCCTTCTGGGTCTCAGAATGAATGCCTCATATCTAACACATGGAGACCATGAAGGAAACACGACTAGCTGGAATTACAGAAGACCAAGGCGCAGAGTTCTTCCATCCCCTCCCTATGTCTTATTTAACAAGATTGTTTTGATTGAACAGGAGCTGGGTTAGCAAGAAGTCTGCAGGTCACTTAGCAGTTGTACTTCCTTTCAGGGACTGCAGCAAGGTCCAGAGGTTCTCAAAGTAGGTGGAAACCTTAAGGCTGCCTTGACTAAAACTCTGAATTGTCTAAGGAAACTTGCATGATCCTCTTAACCAACTTGGTGGTGAGAATAAGGTCACTTATTCTTTTTTAATATTCAGGCTAATCACTGGATTAATTTGAGATTTTCCTTTATAAATTGTCCAAGAATTTTACTTACTCAGTCCAAGGAGTCCAGTCCTGCTTTTAAACTGCAGAAGAATAGAGACCTGGAAAAACGGTCAGTCCAGTCGCAGGACCTAGGTACTCCCTAGGTTGCTTCTGTCACAAGCACATGGTTTGCTGTTGAAAAATGGTCTTCATAGTCTGATGCCTCCTTGCACCCTGCTGCAGTGATGCCATTGTGTGTCCAGATCCTTCTGCAGGCAGCTGTCACTCTTCAAGAGTGAATTTCTTCACTCCCTCTAGTGTTAGGCTCTGTGAAGAGTGCTCTTTTTTGGGCTCCCAATGTTGCAGTTCTCTCTAGTTGGTATTTTCTGTACTTAAAGAATTCCTTGGGGCCAGGGAGGCTGGCTGGTCAGGAGGGAATTCCAGTCTTGACCACGTGCTTTTCCAGAACCAATTCTTCCAGGATACCCTTAGATGACTCTCTCATTGCAGCTAATAAAACTGAGCTCCACAGAACTGAAGCGATTTGCCCATTCAGTGAGTGGCAGAGCAATGGAATGTGTGAGCCTGCCTCTCAGACCAGCGACAGTTGTTTCCTCCTGCTGCCATCCAGGCTGCCTGCCGTCCTCTGGCATGTGTACTTGTTGGGAAGCAGTGATCTTCAGCTGCGCTTCGTGCAGGAGCCCTATGCTGATACCTTCTTCTGTGCTCTGTTTGCTTCTGCAGAAACAGGCTTGCGGGGCATAGTAAACAAAGAAAAGAAAATGAATAATTTATATTTCACTTTCTCACAGAGGCTCCCCATTGGGTTGCTTTCTAGGGAAGATATTCCTGGGTTGCTGTCTCAGAGTGAGAGCACGTGCCAGGCCCAGCCCATTGTCCCCCTTTTCACCCTGAGATATTACCCAGACAGAAATATCAGGCTATGGGGTTTGATTATTTTCTTTTTATTTTGGTCCCTGGAAAAGGGAATGCTTTTTATCATTCATTGGTGAAACCTCACTTTCTTAGTGTTTAGTTGCTGTCAAAATGACCTAGATGGTGGGTAAGGCAATATTGGTGCCTCTAACAGGACCACCAGAACTCTTACTTGATATCGTATATGAGTTTGCCTTCAGAACTTGGCTGTGGGGTGCTTGTATTCATCTTCCTTGCACACTAACTTCCAGCAGTCAGAATTATAGACTGAGTGTTGAGACAGACCTTAGAGACTTCTTTATTCCACTTTCTTCCTGCCCACTCTACTAAATGGGTTAATCAGGATACACACTATTCTTTCCTAAAAGAAACTATGTTGTCTGCACAGCATGTTGAGTGCCCAGCTCTGGGCTTCTGTTTTCTTTACAACACGACCTCATTCTACTCTGGACACTGCTGCCAGGATCAGCTGTAAGGACCTGACCCAAATGTAGGCAAAACTTCAGCTAACTGGTGGTCTATGACATTGCTTAGTGCTGAAAACTCAACCAAACAATGATTTTTATGGGATAATCAATTCCTTTTCTGTACTGCACTTTACTGTGCTGTAGAACAAATCATTTTGCAAGAAGTGGGAGCATAGAGAAGGACTAGGATAGACAGGAGTGAGCAAAGTTATGAGTAAGTTAAAGCTATGACAAAGTGGAAACTGTGCATAAGTAGAGAATGGTATTGAAAAGAAAGTCAGGTGGTAATAAGAGGAGATGCAAGAGACAGAGAAACAGGCAGGGAGGGTAGCTGAGAGCTTAGTCACACTAGTGACAGCCTACCTGAGATGAAAATCCCCAGACTTGTGCTTCTCAGGTCCCTAAAACTTCAACAAATACAGAAAAACTTTTTGTTCCAATTTCAAGTACGGCTATGTTGCAATTTCTTTTCTTGAATATCTGGCAAATTTTTCTTTACCTTATTGCCACACTAATCCTTATAACAAACACGAGTTAGCCTGAATGTAACTCTGTGTCTTGCCACTTAAAATAATATAACAGCCTTCATTTCTCACTTCATCCAACAGAAGAACATCCTCTGTAGCATTCCTGGCAAAAATTTGCCCATTTTTTGCTTAAAAACGTATAAGACTGAGGTTGCTGTACATCACAAGAAGGCCCATCTCATTTTTAAACACTCTGGAGGGTCAATCCTGAGACCATTTTCCACTAACAGTCCCTCATAAATTTCCAGGTTCAGCTCAACCCCACTCTTCTTTATGGAATTTGTTGAGGATTAACCTCAAGCTGCTCTTAGCCTTCAAATTTATTAGCCATTTTCTTTTTTTTAATTATCTTTTTACATCTTTATTGGAGTACAAATGCTTTACAATGTTGGGTTAGTTTCTGCTGTACAACAAAGTGAATCAGCAATAGGTACACATACATCCCCATATCCCCTTCCTCTTGAGCCTCCCTCCCACACTCCTTATCCCACCCCTCTAGGTGGTCACAAAGCACCGAGCTGATCTCCCTGTGCTCTGCAGCAGCTTCCCACTAGCCATCCATTTTACATATGGTAGTGTATACATGTCAGTGCTACTCTCTCATCTTCGTCCCAGCTTCCCCTTCCCACCGCCCTCCGCCATGTTCTCAAGTCCATTCTCTACATCTCCATCTTTATTCCTGCCCTGCCACTAGGTTCATCAGTACCGTTGTTTTTTAGATTCCACATGTATCCATTAGCATATGGTATTTGTTTTTCACTTTCTGACTTCACTCTGTATGACAGACTCTAGGTCCATCCACCTCATTACAAATAACTGAGTTTCATTCCTCTTTATGGCTGAGTAATATTCCATTGCATATATGTGCCACATTTTCTTAATCCATTCATCTGTTGATGTACATTTAGGTGGCTTCCATGTTCTGACTATTGTAAATAGTGCTGAAATGAACATTGTGGTCCATGTATCTTTTTGAATTATGATTTTCTCAGGGCATATGCCCAGTAGTGGGATTGCTGGGTCATATGATAGTTCTAATTTTAACTTTTTAAGGAAACTCCATACTGTTCTCCAGAGTGGCTATAACAATTTACATTTCCCCCTACAGTGCAAGATGGTTCCCTTTTCTCCACACCCTCTCTAGCACTTAATGTTTCTAGATTTTTGATGATGGCCATTCTGATTTGTGTGAGGTGATACCTCATTGTAGTTTTGATTTGCATTTCTCTAATGATTAGTGATGCTGAGCATCTTTTCATGTGTTTGTTGGAAATCTGTATGTCTTCTTTGGAGAAATGTCTATTTAGGTCTTCTGCCCATTTTTGGATTGGGTTGTTTCTTTTTTTGATATTGAGCTGCATGAGCTACTTGTAAATTTTGGAGATTAATCCTTTGTCAGTTGCTTCATTTGCAATATTTTCTCCCATTCTGAGGGTTGTCTTTTGGTCTTGTTTATGGTTTCCTTTGCTGTGCAAAAGCTTTTAAGTTCCATTAGGTCCCATTTGTTTATTTTTGTTTTTATTTCTATTTCTTTAGGGGGTGGGTCAGAAAGGATCTTGCCGTGATTTATGTCATAGAGTGTTCTGCCTATGTTTTTCTCTAAGACTTTTATACTGTCTGGTCTTACATTTAGGTCCTTAATCCATTTTGAGTTTATTTTTGTGTATGGTGTTAGGAAGTGTTCTAATTTTATTCTTTTACATGTAGCTGTCCAGTTTTCCCAGCACCACTTTTCCCCATTGTATATTCTTGCCTCCTTTGTCAAACATAAGGTGACTATATGTGCATGGGTTTATTTCTGGGCTTTCTATCCTGTTCCATTGATCTATATTTCTGTTTTTGTGCCAGTACCATACTGTCTTGATTACTGTAGCTTTGTAGTATAGTCTGAAGCCAGGGAGCCTGATTCCTCCAGCTCTGCTTCTCTTTCTCAAGATTGCTTTAGCTATTCAATGTCTTTTGTGTTTCGATACAAATTGTAAAATTATTTGTTCTAGTTCTGTGAAAAATGCCATTGGTAGTTTGATAGGGATTGCATTGAATCTGTAGATTGCTTTGGGTAGTATAGTCATTTTCACAATGTTGATCTTCCAATCCAAGAACATGTTATATCTCTCCATCTGTTTGTATCATCTTTAATTTCCTTCATCAGTGTCTTATAGTTTTCTGCATACAAGTCTTCTGTCTCCTTAGGTAGGTTTATCCTTAGGTATTTTATTCTTTTTGTTGCAGTGGTAAATGGGAATGTTTCCTTAATTTCTCTTTCAGATTTTTCATCATTAGCATATAGGAATGCAAGAGATTTCTGTGCATTAATTTTGTGTCCTGCTACTTTACCAAATTCATTGAATTAGCTCTAGTAGTGTTTTGGTGGGATCTTTAGGATTTTCTATGTATAGTATCATGTCAACTGCCAACAGTGACGGTTTTACTTCTTCTTTTCCAATTTGGATTCCTTTCATTTCTTTTTCTTCTCTGATTGCTGTGGCTAAAACTTCCAAAACTATGATGAATAATAGTGGTGAGACTGAACACCCTTGTCTTGTTCCTGATGTTAGAGGAAATGCTTTCAGTTTTTCACCATTGAGAATGATGTTGACTGTGGGTTTGTCATATGTGGCTTTTATTATGCTGAGGTAGGTTCCCTCTATGCCCACTTTCTGGAGGGTTTTTTATCATAAATGGGTGTTGAATTTTGTCAAAAACTTTTTCAGCATCTATTGAGATTATCATATGGTTTTTTCTCCTTCAATTTGTTAATATGATGTATCACATTGATTGTTTTGTGTATATTGAAGAATCCTTGCATTCCTGGGATAAACCCCACTTAATCATGGTGTATGATCCTTTTAATGTGCTGTTGGATTCTGTTTGCTAGTATTTTGTTGAGGATTTTTGCATCTATGTTCATCAGTGATATTGGGCTGTAATTTTCTTTTTTTGTGACATCTTTGTCTGATTTTGGTATCAGGGTGACGGTGGCCTCGTAGAATGAGTTTGGGAGCATTCCTACCTCTGCTATATTTTGGAGGAGTTTGAGAAGGACAGGTGTTAGCTATTCTGTAAATGTTTGGTAGAATTCACCTCTAAAGCCATCTGGCCCTGGGCTTTTGTTTGTTGGAAGATTTTTAATCACAGTTTCAATTCCAGTGCTTGTGATTTGTCTGTTCATATATTCTATTTCTTCCTGGTCCAGTCTTGGAAAGTTGTACTTTTCTAAGAATTTGTCCATTTCTTCCAGGTTGTCCATTTTATTGGCATATAGTTACTTGTAGTAGTCTCTCATGATCCTTTGTATTTTTGCAGTGTCAGTTGTTACTTCTCCTTCTTCATTTCTAATTCTGTTGATTTGAGTCTTCTCCCTTTTTTTCCCAGTGAATCTGGCTAATGGTTTATCAATTTTGTTTATCTTCTCAAAGAACCAGCTTTTAGTTTTATTGATCTTTGCTATCATTTCCTTCATTTCTTTTTCATTTATTTCTGATATGATCTTCATGATTTCTTTCCTTCTGCTAACTTTGGGGTTTTTTGTTTTTCTTTTTTTATTCTTTAATTGCTTTTGGTTCAACGTTAGGTTGTTTATTTGAGATTTTCCTTGTTTCTTGAGGTATAAACTCTCCTCTTAGATCTGCTTTTGCTGCATCCCACAGGTTTTGGGTCATTGTGTTTTCATTGTGATTTGTTTCTATGTATTTTTTGATTTCCTCTTTGATTTCTTCAGTGATCTCTTGGTTGTTTAGTAATGTATTGTTTAACCTCCATGTGTTTGTATTTTTTACAATTTTTTTTCCTGTAATTGACATCTAGTCTCATAGCATTGTGGTCAGAAAAGATGCTTGATATGATTTCAGTTTTCTTAAATTTACCAAGGCTTGATTTGTGACCCAAGATATGATCTATCCTGGAGAATGTTCCATGAACACTTGAGAAGAAAGTGTATTCTGTTGTTTTTGGATGGAATGTCCTATAAATATCAATTAAGTCCATCTTATTTAATGTATCATTTAAAGCTTGTGTTTTCATATTTATTATCATTTTGGATGATCTATCCACTGGTGTAAGTGAGGTGTTAAAGTCTCTTACTGTTATTGGGTTACTGTCAATTTGCCCTTTTATGAATGTTAGCATTTGCCTTATGCATTGAGGTGCTACTATGTTGGGTGGATAAATGTTTACAGTTGTTATATCTTCTTCTTGGATTGATCCTATGATCATTACATAGTGTCCTTCCTTGTCTCTTGTAATAGTCTTTATTTTAAAGTCTATTTTGTCTGATATGAGAATTGCTACTCCAGCTTCCTTTTGCTTTCCATTTGTATGTAATATCTTTTACCATCCCCTCACTTTCAGTCTGTATGTGCCCCTAGGTCTGAAGTTGGTCTCTTGTAGACAGCATATATACAGGTCTTGTTTTTGTATCTTTTCAGCTAGTCTGTGTCTTTTGGTTGGAGAATTTAATCCATCTTCATTTAAGTTAATTATTGATATGTATGTTCCTATTACCATTTTCTTAATTGTTTTGGGTTTGTTATTGCAGGTCTTTTCTTTCCTGTGTTTCCTGCCTAGAGAAGTTCCTTTAGCATTTGTTGTAAAGCTAGTTTGGTGGTGCTGAATTCTCTTAACTTTTGCTTGTGTGTAAAGCTTTTGATTTCTCCATCAAATCTGAATGAGATCCTTTCTGGGTAGAGTAACCTTGGCTGTAGGTTTTTCCCTTTCATCACTTTAAATATCTCTTTCCACTCCCTTCTGGCCTATAGAGTTTCTGCTGAAAGTTCAGCTGTTAACCTTATGGGGATTCCATTGTTGCTTTTCCCTTGCTGCTTTTATATTTTTTCTTTGTGTTTAATTCTTGTTATTTTGATTAATATCTGTCTTAGTGTGTTTCTTCTTGGGTTTATCCTGTATGGGACTCTCTATGCTTCCTGTACTTGATTAACTATTTCCTTTCCCATGTTTGGGAAGTTTTCAACTATAATCTCTTCAAATATTTTCTCAGACTTTTTCTTCTTCTTCTTCTGGGATGCCTGTAATTCGAATGTTTGTGCACTTAATGTTGTCCCAGAGGTCTCTGAGACTGTCCTCCATTCTTTTCATTCTTTTTTCTTTATTCTGCTCCCCAGCAGTTATTTCCTCCATTTTGTCTTCCTGGTCACTTATCTGTTCTCCTGCCTCAGTTATTCTGCTACTGATTCCTTCTAGAGTATTTTTAATTTCAGTTATTTTATTTTTCATTTCTGTTTGTTTGCTCTTTAGTTCTTCTAGTTCCTTGTTAAATGTTTCTTGTATTTTCTCTATCCTATTTCTGAGATATTGGATCATCTTTACTATCATTACTTTGAATTATTTTTCAGGTAGTTTGCCTATTTCCTCTTCATTTATTTGGTCTTGTGGGTTTTTGTCTTGCTCCTTTCCCTGAAAGATATTTCTCTGTCTTGTCATTTTGTCTAATTTACAGTATTTGAGCTCTCCTCTCCCTAGCCTGCAGGGTTGTAGTTCCTCTTGCTTCTGTTCTCTGCCCCTGGTGGTGAGGTTGGTCCAGTGTCTTGCATAGGCTTCCTGAGGGGAGGGACTGGTACCTGCATTCTGGTGGGTGGAGCTGATTCTTTTCCCTCTGATGAGCAGGGCTGTGTCAGGTGTTTTTGGGGTATCTGTGAACTTAGTATGACTTTAGGTAGTCTGTTTGCTGATGGCTGGGTTTGTGTTCCTGTCTTGTTTGTTGTTTGTTGTGAGGCGTCCAGTGCTGGGAGCTGCTGGCAGTTGGGTGGAGCTAGGTCTTGGATTCAGATAGAGGCCTCCATGATAGCTCTCAGCGATTAATCTTCCCGGGGGCTGGGAATTCTCTAGTAATCCAGCATCCTGGACTTGGTGCTCCCACCCCAGAGCCTCAGGTCTGACTTCTGGTAGAGGAGCCAAGACCCTGCAGTCATCCCGGCAATAAAGGGGATTAAAAAAAAGAAAAAGACTAACAAAACCCCAGACAAATGGTAAAAAGTAAAATCAAACAAATAAAAACATAAACAAAGAAACATGCCCATATAGGAAAGAAACAAAAACAGAACCAAGTAAAACATAAAGCAAGAGAACAACCAGACAAACCAAAGAACCCAGGAATGAAATCCAGCAATTAAAGAGAAACCTGACAAAAACACAAAACCAAAAAACAAAACCAAAGCAGAGTGCCAACTGAAGAGTGAAGCAGAGACAAAAATGATTAAAAAAAAGCGGGGGGGGGGGAGAAGAAGACAGAACAACAGAAAAGCAACACAGAAATATAAATATAAAAAAATAAAATAGAAAACATATTAAAGAAAAGACAAACAAAGCACCAGAGAAATGGTAAAAACAAAATCAAACAAACAAAAACAGAAACAAGGAAACATATACACATGCAAAAGAAACGAAAGCAGAACCAAATGAAACAAAAAATAAGAGAACAGCCAGACAAGTAGAAGAATTCAAAAATGAAATCACACAATTAGGATCAAAACTAACAAAAACACAAAACCTAAAAAGAAGACCAAAGCAGTGTGCCAGCTGAAGAATAAAGCAAGGAAACAGACAAACCAATAAAAATTATTTAAAAATAATAATAAAATAAAATAAGAGGGAAAAAAACCACAGGATAACAGAAAAGTAAAGTAGAAATGGAAATATTAAACGAATTAAAACTATATTTAAAAAAAGAAGAAGAAAAAAGTAATGGAAAAGAACACAGATCAGAAAGGCAAAGTAAAAATAGAAATATATTTTTAAAAATTTTAAATATATTTAAAAAATGAAGAACCCAACAGACTAAATTAAAAAAATAGTAAAAAACAACAAACAAAAAATAAAGAAAAAAACCCCAAAATAAATAAAAAGCCAGAACCAACAACAGAATGAATCAAAACATAATAAAATTAATAGTAATAATTATGTTTCCCTGGGGTCTCTGCTGTAAGTGTCCTTGCACACGCAGTGAGCCACAGCCCACCTCCGCCTCCCCAAGAAGCCCTCCTCTGCCTCTGGGCTGGTCTCTGGACCTGCTGTGGGCCCTGTGGGAACCACTCAGACTCTGATGTGGCCCAGTTCCTGCGTGTGCTGCCCCAAAGTCCACAGCTGCCAGAGCTAGACCGTTTACATCTGTGGGAACACTCATTGTTGGCTCAGAAATTCCATAGACACTACTTAGCTTATCGTGGGGATTTAATCTGCAGCTTGTACAGCTGATGGAAAGATTTTTGACCCTCTTCCTTAGTTGCCCCGTCTCTGGGGTTCAGCTTTGGCCTGAACCTCTGAACCTCTGAACCATTGGCCCCACCTCTGCCTGTGGTCCACCCACAGCGGTCTGGTCCTGAGGCTGCCTTGGAGCTCTTGAAAGGGTATGCCCCAGTGAGGATCAGGCACAGAGGTGGTATGACTGCTTGGATCGTGGGAGCCCCAGCGGTGCCAAATGCACAAGGAAGGCGGCAGCCACAGCACAAGAGATATGGCCCTAGTGAGGGCCTTTTCTGGCCCCCGGCATAAGGTGCGTGAGGGCCATCCCTGGGGGGGCTTTTTCTATTGCTCGGCAGACAGCCCTGAGCAGACTTCTTTTACTGTCCATAGGCAGGCACTAGTGTGTGGGGAGAGAGGCTACAATAGTGGCTCCTCCCCCTATGTGTGACTCAGCAGTGCTCCTGCTTCCAAGGCAGTCCAGTCTTCCTCCATAGGCATTCCCTGCTACAGATTTCCTCCCTCCCATCCCCTCAGTCTGTCTCCCCACAGCCAACAGCAGTGCTTGCTCCAGGCCTCTTCTCCAATCCCCATGCTCCAGCTCCCAGCTCCCTTCAACACCTGTGAACACACATCCTACTCCAAGGCACGTAGGGCTGTGGTACAAACCGTCTGTGTATTTCTCACTCTGTCTTATCTGCCACAGATCGGCCGCTTCACCCTCTTGCAACAGCCTCAAATGCTTCCCTTCTGTCCCAATTGATTTCCCGTTGGAGAGGGGGTTTCCCCGTTGGAGAGGGGGTTTCCCCGTTGGAGAGGGGTTTCCCCGTTGGAGAGGAAGTTTCCCCGTTGGAGAGGGGTTTCCCCGTTGGAGAGGAAGTTTCCCCGTTGGAGAGGGGGTTTCCCCGTTGGAGAGGAAGTTTCCCCGTTGGAGAGGGGGTTTCCCCATTGGAGAGGAAGTTTCTCTGTTGGAGAGGGGGTTTCCCCCAGTGGAGAGGGGGTTTCCCCGTTGGAGAGGGGGTTTCCCCGTTGGAGAGGGGGTTTCCCCATTGGAGAGGGGGTTTCCCCGTTGGAGAGGAAGTTTCTCCGTTGGAGAGGGGGTTTCCCCCAGTGGAGAGGGGGTTTCCCCGTTGGAGAGGGAGTTTCCCCGTTGGAGAGGGGGTTTCCCCGTTGGAGAGGGGGTTTCCCCCAGTGGAGAGGGGGTTTCCCCGTTGGAGAGGGGGTTTCCCCGTTGGAGAGGGAGTTTCCCCGTTGGAGAGGGAGTTTCCCCGTTGGAGAGGGGGTTTCCCCATTGGGGAGGGGGTTTCCCCATTGGAGAGGGGGTTTCCCCATTGGAGAGGGGGTTTCCCCATTGGAGAGGGGGTTTCCCCGTTGGAGAGGAAGTTTCTCCGTTGGAGAGGGGGTTTCCCCATTGGGGAGGGAGTTTCCCCATTGGAGAGGGGGTTTCCCCATTGGAGAGGGGGTTTCCCCATTGGAGAGGGGGTTTCCCCGTTGGAGAGGAAGTTTCTCCGTTGGAGAGGGGGTTTCCCCCAGTGGAGAGGGGCTTTCCCCGTTGGAGAGGGAGTTTCCCCGTTGGAGAGGGGGTTTCCCCGTTGGAGAGGGGGTTTCTCCGTTGGAGAGGGGGTTTCTCCGTTGGAGAGGGGGTTTCCCCGTTGGAGAGGAAGTTTCCCCGTTGGAGAGGGGGTTTCCCCGTTGGAGAGGGGGTTTCTCCGTTGGAGAGGGGGTTTCTCCGTTGGAGAGGGGGTTTCCCCGTTGGAGAGGAAGTTTCTCCGTTGGAGAGGGGGTTTCCCCGTTGGAGAGGGGTTTCCCTGTTGGAGAGGAAGTTTCCCCGTTGGAGAGGGGGTTTCCCCGTTGGAGAGGGGTTTCCCCGTTGGAGAGGAGGTTTCCCCGTTGGAGAGGAGGTTTCTCCGTTGGAGAGGGGGTTTCCCCGTTGGAGAGGAAGTTTCTCCGTTGGAGAGGGGGTTTCCCCGTTGGAGAGGAAGTTTCTCCGTTGGAGAGGGGGTTTCCCCGTTGGAGAGGAAGTTTCTCCGTTGGAGAGGGGGTTTCCCCGTTGGAGAGGAAGTTTCTCCGTTGGAGAGGGGGTTTCCCCGTTGGAGAGGAAGTTTCTCCGTTGGAGAGGGGGTTTCCCCGTTGGAGAGGGGTTTCCCCGTTGGAGAGGAAGTTTCCCCGTTGGAGAGGGGGGTTTCCCCGTTGGAGAGGGGTTTCCCCGTTGGAGAGGGGGTTTCCCCATTGGAGAGGAAGTTTCCCCGTTGGAGAGGGGGTTTCCCCGTTGGAGAGGGGGTTTCCCCATTGGAGAGGAAGTTTCTCCGTTGGAGAGGGAGTTTCCCCGTTGGAGAGGGGGTTTCCCCATTGGAGAGGAAGTTTCTCCATTGGAGAGGGGGTTTCCCCGTTGGAGAGGAAGTTTCTCCGTTGGAGAGGGGTTTCCCCGTTGGAGAGGAAGTTTCCCCGTTGGAGAGGGGGTTTCCCCGTTGGAGAGGGGTTTCCCCGTTGGAGAGGAAGTTTCCCCGTTGGAGAGGGGGTTTCCCCGTTGGAGAGGAAGTTTCTCCGTTGGAGAGGGGGTTTCCCCGTTGGAGAGGGGGTTTCCCCATTGGAGAGGAAGTTTCTCCGTTGGAGAGGGGGTTTCCCCATTGGAGAGGGGGTTTCCCCGTTGGAGAGGGGGTTTCTCTGAATTCGGAAATCTCTCCTCTGCTTCAGCTCCCCTGCCCCAAGGTGCAGGTCCCACTTCCTCTACTCCTCCTTCTCCCTTCCTTTTTTCATCCTACCCAGTTATGCAGGATCATTATAGTCCTTTCCAGTGTCCAAGGTCTTCTGCCAGTGTTCAGCCAGTGTTCTGTGAGAACTATTGGAAAAATCTGAAACCTCTAGTCATTGATTAAGCTGTAGAGCTTAAAGTGGTACTACCCTGTGAAGAAATTACCTTCGTCTTGCCTTGGTAAAAATGTTAACTATATACATTTTAATTCATACTCTGGTTTTATCATCAATCTATAAATCTAAAGACTACTCACAGAGATGGTAATGGGGGACTCTGTACCTACCATGACTTTCTGCCTTTAAATTAGACAACCTATCACCATATCATTCAAACAGGGCCAATAGAAGACAAATATTAGGTGGGTCTGTGGCCACAATTACGGCAATTATCTTGCCTCTCTTGATTTACATGTCTCTGTTGTTTGTGTTGACTATCTTTCAGTTTCTGCCTACCTCCAGAGCCTCTTGTATTTGTCTCCAACTTTTCCATGTCCCAAATTTGCCAACAGATCTGGTTTCCCTCCTTTTGATGCTTGGGACACCTGGGAACATCTCTTGCATTCTCTGGCTTGTTCTGTTCCTGGATACTCATGGTAACCACCATTCATTCTCCAGGAACATAAAAGCCATGAAGAGTTAAGTGAATCTGGTTACGTGAAGCAAGTTCAGTATGCTGTCATTGCTACTTTACAAATGAGCTTCAAATTCTTGGGAGTCCCCACGAGGCCATGGATGGCTTAGAATAGAAAAGAGTTTGGGTTTTGATTTACCTTTGGCTTGTAAAAGGATTAAATCCGATTAGCTCCTACGAGGCAGCAAACAATATGGACCCTGCCAAGAGAGTCGACATGGTTAAGACTCAGACAAGGTAGGAAAACAGAACAGAGGTCTTGTGTTTGGCAAGCATTCTTATTACCTACTACAGGAATGTAAACTTGTGCTCTTTGAGCTCTACCCTTTTAAACTTTTGCTTATTTCTCTTGTGTGTGCACGTGTATGAGTCTATGTTTGTTTGCTTTTGTAATATCTTTACAAAATTCCAGCCATGAGCAGTTGAACTAAGAATAAAAGAAAGGGTCATGCTTCCATTTTGTTTTAAATATTGATTATTTAAATAAATATATGTTAATACTTGCTATATGTCATGGCTATACCAGATGCTAGGGTTAACAGGATGAATTAAACAGATACAACCCCTGCCCTCACAGGATGTACAGCACATAAATGCTCTGTAGGACAAAGAGGAGGGAAAGCCAGATTACCCAAAAAACCAAAGCATGTAAAAGTTACAGAATCCAAAGAGGGAAGCGATATCTTAGAGGCTAAAAATGGAGGAACCTTTGTATATTCCCATTAGCTTCCTTTTCTATGAGAGTTGGCTTTCTCAAGAGCCCTCTTAGTTGGGCCCTGAGATTTTATTCAGTTATTCTTGTATAGTCTTGCATTCTGCCTGCTTTGCACACAGAAGGTTTTGTGATAATTCTAATATAGGTTCCGTCCAGTTTCCATCCAATCTCTTTTCCCTTCTCTAGGTCCATGTTCACGAGTCTCTAGTAGAAATGAATGATGTGGCCTTAGAGTATTCTTTCTTCTTTGTAACTAGTCTTTGTGGGCAAGTTTCTCTTTCTGAAAGATGTAACCAGTGATGTGGCAGTAAATGTTTAATTACCAGCTCTACAAAAAGTGTGTGTGTCTGTACAAATATAGATATATATATGTTTATAAATTTATTAAAAATTTTGGGGGGGGTGGTTGTAGGATGAATTGGGATTGACATATATACACTAATATGTATAAAATAGATAATAAGAACCTGCTGTATAAAAAACAAATAAAATAAAATTCAAAAAAAATTTATTAAAAATTTTACTGATACAAAGTATGGGCATTACAAATAATATAATATACAATCATCTTTATCATAGATTCCATAGAGTGAACTGATTCTCACAGTATTTTTCTTGATTTTTGCTGAACTCTTTTATCCTTACCCGATCTACTGTTGCAATTGAAGAATGAGTGTAGTTCTGACATGAATGTTGCTTGGTATTTTCATTTACATTAGCTAATAAGATGAAACTGAAGAAATGAAGACATATGTTGGAACTTTACTAATTGGCTAATGACGTGTACAACTTATTTGCTGAATTGGATAAAGGTTTTAGAATACAGGAAGGTTATTTCCTCAAACAATTATAGACAACCTGCTTTAAAGTGTAATCTGCAGTATTAACATTTTCTCCATTACATTCTTAAGTCGAGATAGTCAGCAAAACAATAAATCAAACCCTGACTTCTGGCCTTTGTTGATTTCCGTGCTGTGACTATTCCCACCATGGCCAATTTTAAGTTACCAACATGATGACATGGGATGTAGAGTTGGGGGGGGATGGTAACAATGCACCATTACATAGTATTTCCACCTCACAACTGCAATAGATATAAATAACCTTGAGAACATATATAATATTGAAATGTAGTAATGGGTTTTGGGAATGTATAAGGAGTGATGGGTTTTGGGAATGTATTGACTTTGTTTTTAATATTGCTTAGTTCTAAATTTATGTAATAAAAATTTTTATAAATTTTTACATATTTGGCGAGCTGTGTTTATGAGCTCACTGAATTCCTGGAAATTTAACAAGTTGGTTCCAGCATACCACTCAATGTAACCCTTTCATTTTAGCAGAGTATCCTCAGTCTTAATCCCCCAGAGCAAAATGAGTAAGGGTACTACAATCCGTGGTATGGCTTTGCAATCATTATTGTTTCACATCTTCATCCCTGTTTTGAGAGTTAATATTTTAGAATTCCAGTTTTCAAGCTGTGAATAAATCTAATTTGAAGGCTAGGAAGAGACTGTGGATGTGCTTTCTTGTTGTAAGCTTTTCACCTTGCAACAGTTTCGGAAAGAAGGAAGAGATCCTGGGTCCAGTTTGCACACTCATAACTTCCTGATGCATAGGTCTTGTTCCCTGAAGAGATTCTTTTCTTTTCGGTACGCGGGCCTCTCACTGTTGTGGCCTCTCGCATTGCGGAGCACAGGCTCCGGACGCGCAGGATCAGCGGCCATGGCTCACGGGCCCAGCTGATCCGCGGCATGTGGGATCTTCCCGGCCCGGGGCACGAACCCGTGTCCCCTGCGTCGGCAGGCGGACTCTCAACCACTGCACCACCAGGGAAGCCCCCCTGAAGAGATTCCTGAAGCTTTGTCCCTTTAATGGGAGCAGAGTCCCCAATAATGAGTTGTGGCATATGGGGAGGACAGGGCTTCCCTGGCCGAAGAGGCAAGGTTTAGGCAGGAAGAAGAGAGAGGAGGAATAAGGTTTCTTTTGCTAGTGTTTAGAATGTTTCCGTAATTTCAATCTTGAAAATGAGGGATCAAGGAATGTGCTTATGGATAGGTAGTTTTGGCGAAAGAGTATCACATTATTGATAGAATATAATCCAGATGTCAGCTAAGGTTAATACCCTTTGAACTATTTACATGATTGATTTAGGGTCCATGTGGGCAATAACTCCAGAAGGAGAGCAACCCTGCTGACACCTTGATTTTGGAAACCCATTTTGGCCTTCTGACTTCCAGAACTGTAAGACAAGAAATATGCATTGTTTAAGCCACTGAATTTGTGGTAATTTGTTGTTATAGCTCAAGAGGAATCTACTACACTTATTTTTCCATCTGTAGGGATTTCATGGAGAGATTTTCCCATGAACATAAAAGGCAGCACAGGTTTCTGCTAGGCCACTGTCCAACTGTTTCAATTGCTGGGAGCACCACAATGTCTCCACCAGACTCAAGCTGGATTTTACTCTCTGATCTCCCGCACATCAAATGAGACAGCCCCCAAAGTCACTGAAGCGGCCAGGAGGATCTCCTTCCATCCTGGCCCAGAACAGCCCAAGCAAAAGCCTGGCAGTGGAGGATCTTCTTCGAAGCCGCTGCTCAGGCTGCTGTGCGGAGCCTGTGTGACAGCTCCATTAGAGGGGTGTGTCACACAGCCATTATCCAGTCACATCTTAAGTGCAGCCCGCTGGGCTCAAATACCACTTTGGGAAGCAACAAATAATTTTCTGTTATTGCCGAGGGTCGCTGCTAGTCTCCTTCTGCTCTTTGGCACTTGTTTCGACAGCCCATTGCTGTTAGGAAATGAAAACCCAGCATTAAACGTTTAATTCTGAAATATATTTTCTCAAGAGGTGTTCATTTGAGCTCCCTGGATTTTGAAAGTTTTTTTTTTCACCCTTGGCTGCAAGCTCTCTCAGCCCTAGGCACCCCTGCTGCTGGTCATTGAAGGATGAAGGATGAAATGATTGCTTTCAAGAGTGGGTAATCACTGGTCTCAAGCACTCCATCAAATAGCATCATCAGCAGAGGGCAAGTGGGGAAGCTGTCTTCACTCCTCTGATGGCTGGAAGCTGTGGCTGCTACCTGTAGTCAGGATCCCCCACTTTCTCCTGCATACTGGATACGAGTTACTGTGTAAGCAATTTCTGGTAGAGTTAGGAGACTAATTAGGCCTATTTGAAGGATTTAAAAGTGTGCTTTGGCGACATTCTAATCTATGTCGGAATTGTAGTCCTTTTACTTCCTCGCTGTGGATCTCAGATAAGGTACCTCTCTGGAACCTCAGGGTTCTTGCTTGTTAAATGGTAATTTTATTTCCCTTGGAAGGTTGTTATGAAGATCAGAGGTAATGTGTGGTGTAAGATGCTTAGCACAGAACTGAGTAGCTGCTCACAAAATCCTGATTTTCCTTATTAGTAAATATTAAAACAACTTCTGCGTTAATCTCCTCTTCCATTGATTATTAGCTTATTAGCTCCATTTTTCAGATGAGAAACAGCCCAGGAAGTTTTAGTGACTTCTCAGGTTGTGAAGAGTGTGCCACTGACCAGAGCCCGATCCTCTGGCTCAGTGCTATGCACAGCGCAGCTCAGTGTCACCTGGGAGTTTGATGGAAATGCAAGTTCTTCGGCCTTGTCTATAAAGTCAGCATCTCTGGGCACCGAACCCAGGAAGCGATGTTTTAACATGCTCTCCAGATAATTCTTAGGCACACTAAAATTCAAGAAGCACTGTTTGAACTTGTGATTCAGATCTCTTTCCAATATAGCATGCTGCCTTCTTAGTTCCAGCTCCAAACTGGGCCATCATCCAGGACCATCTAATCTAAAGCTCATCAGATGGTGACCAACTTGGGACTCAATTGAGATCAGCCTCTCTCTCCTTTTTCTCTCTCTTTCTGCTCACACATAGGCATACTCAAGTGAAAGTAAAAATGCTGCTGACCAGCCCCAAACCAGGAACTGTATTAGTTGTAGAAGAAGGGGCCCTAGTAGGAATTTCTTCCCATTTGTTTCCAAGACTGGTTCTGCTGGAGAAATACAGTGGGCATAATGGGAACTATGTGCTTTGAGCTCACTGCACGTTGCCTGGTGTTTGACAAGACGATTGAAGACAGCCAACCTATTTGGTGGGTGGCAATGGAGGGAAATGCTGCTGACTCATGGGCCTGACGTTGGATATTTATATGACTAGTTGATGTTCATAGCTCCTCCATCTGCTTATTTCATCTAGCCTCGGAGACTTCCTCTTGGCCTTTATATGAAGACCAATAACTTTGGAGACTGTATAATAGTGGCTGAGAGCCTGAGCTTGAACTCAGGCCGACCTGGGTTTGAATCTTTTCTCTGAAGCTAGCTATGCAACCCTGGACCCAGTGTTTACTTCCGAGTCTCAGTGCATGCATCTCTTGGGGGGAGGGGTCAGCAAACTTTTTCTGAAAATTGCTGTCTCAGCTAGTAACTGCCACCATAGCATGAACATAGCCATAGATAATACATAAATGACTGGTGCAACTATGTTCTAATAAGACTTTGTTTGTAAAATAGGCAGTGGGCTGGATTTGGGCTGCAATTTATAGTTTCCTAAAGCCTACTCTTGAGGAGATGATACTAGTGTTTCTTTTTAGACTTATTATGAAGATTAAATGTCATAACATATGTAAATCTAGTCCCTGGTATCAAGTAGGTATATAAAAATTGGTATTTATTAAGCTGTATCAAAATGACACATCGGTACATATTTAAAATGAGAGTTCTAGATGATAGGACTGACCACTGGATAAGGGCAAGATTATAAATCTTGTTTTTAATTTAAAGGTCCTAGCTCTTCCTCCCTGCTAGGATCTAGAGGGATTTATATGCATATGATGATGATGATGATAAAATAGTAATAATAATGATGATAATAATAATAGTACGTATTAAGCACTTACTCTAAATCTGGAATTATTCTAAGTACTTTACCTGTACTTTATTTAATTCTCACAAACAACCCTATTAAGTCTGTAGCAGTTTTAGCCTCTTTTATATACAAAGAAATCAAGGCACAACTTGAGTAATTTGCCCAAGATAGCACAGCTAGCAAACAGCAGGACTGAGATAGGAACTTAGGCAGTCTGGTGTCAGAACCAACCCTCCTAACCAATCTGCAATACCGCCTCCCTAATGAAACTCAAAGCCACACTGCCCCATGATACACACTGAGTTCTATGGAGAAGAAACGCCCCAGGGGATGCTCTGCCTACCTGGCTTTCAGCTCTGAGCTCTCTGTGGAATGCTCTTGCCTGCGGTTTCCAGCTCCTTTGCCGCCTCGCCCGTCCCATTCTCCATCCAGTCTCTACTTAGCCATCCAGTCTGATGTGCCTTTGGGGGATCTATTCGTGGCTCTGCATCCTGGCTCCATTTCCCTTGGCTTCACAATATCACAGGCACTTTCATAATGACACTGACTGTCTTTGCCGGCTCCCACCAGCACACTCACTTCTTTTTTACCAGAACGTCCTGCTCTTCTTATTGGGAACTCAATAGTTCTGAGTGGAGATATGACAGACACAGAGGTGAGACTCAACCCCAAGACATCAACTAGGATTTCCCCAAGATACGTAGCAAGGAGTTTCTACAGAGTCTGGTGTCCTGCCTCAGGGTCTCCTGGCCACTTCCACTGGTGGTCCTGTGTCCCAGTTAGTGCTCTACCTGTTCATTGGTCTTAGGTATCTCTGATGGCTTATCGCTCTCTTCCAGGCAAATGGAGGGCTAAGCTGGGGTCTAGAGAGGGTCTATCCTTGAATTCTTTTCAGATTTTCCTTTGCTGTGGTTCTGGGTCTCTGGTATAAAGTTTGTCCTGGTATATGATATCTTACAATCTAAAGAGAAATTCTTTGTCTCCTTCTCCCCACCCCCACTCCCCTCTCTGCACCCACACACATCAAAGGGCCATAGCTGGCATAGGCATTCTTGTTTCAGCCATTTATCTGGAGGACAGTATAATTAACTATGCCTACTCTTGTTGAATGCTAGAAAATAAAAGAAAAATAGTTTAATTATAACGTCAGGATGCTGAGTAGTAACAATGACAAAAACTACATTTACAGGATTCACTATGTGCCAGGAATTGTTATAAGGTACTGGAAGTCTTTTCTTACCAATGACAAATTCATTAGTCAAGATCAAGTGCGACTCAGCATTAAGAACATAAAAACCAAACGGCCAAGAAGAGGGAACATTCAGAAATTCAGACTGGTTGTTAGGATGAGGGTGGCAACATTAAGGTCAGGGGAGGAGTGAGAAGAGGTAGGGGCAGAATAAATTATATTGTTGGAAACTCCAATACATGTTGGGCAAATACCTGGGTGAGAGGGTTACAGGGAGGAGAGAGGGTAGAGAATAGGAAAGGTTTAAAGTTAACTTTATTGAACACATAATGTATGGTATGTGTTTCCTATACAAATTTTCATTTAGTTCTCCCCTGACATCACTATCTTAGTCATCTTGGGCTGTCATAAAAAAATACCATAGACTGGGTGGCTTATACCACAGATCTCATTTCTCACAGTTCTGGAGGCTGGCAGTCTGAGATCAGGGTGCCAGCATGGTTGGGTTCTGGCGAGGGCCCTCCTGGCTTGTCGATGGCTTCCTTCTCAATGTGTCCTCACATGGCCTTTCCTCGGTGCGTGTGCATGGAGAGAGAGATTTAATTTTCACTCTTCATCTTCTGATAAGGCCCCCAAACCAATGGGATTAGGATCTCACCCTTATGACTCATTTAATTACCTTCGAAAAGCCCTGTCTCCAAATGCAGTCTCATTGAAGGTTACAGCTTCAGCACATGAAGTTAGGAGGGACACAACTCAATCCACGGCAAACACTATGAGAAAAGTATTATTAGTTTTAGTTTATAGAGGAGAAATGAATGCTTAGAGGAAGTGATAACTTGTCCATGGCTTCACATACATCATATGGTAAAACAAGGTTCAAACCCAGAAGCTCTGACTCCTGAGCATTCCTACATCCCAGGCCACTTGGGGGATGGTGCGGGCAAGTTCCTGGAGCCCTTAGTGGTCCTAGGGGCTGAGTTAGTCCTCCTGGACCTGCCCCTGTGTTAATCTTTCCCACCTGGGCTTGGCTTCTCAGGTGAGGAACTTGGGAATATTTTTTTCCTCTCTTTTCTTCTCTCTGCCCCTCTTAGATTATTGGTTCAGGCAGATGGCCTGTCACTTTGTAGAGAAATTGACAGGCCCTGGAGATACTGAGTGGACTTCTGTGAGTTTCTTCTGTCTCTGCCAATGAGAATGAGCCTTTTGCTTTTTCTCTTTCTCCCGATGCTGCTAGGATTGTTAACGAAGCCTGCACCTTTCTGGTGGCAGAGGTAGCCATCTGCCCTCTAGGCCATCTATCTGGTTGGCTGGAAGTAACATCTCATTGTCTGTGGCAATAAATCCAAGCTGGGAGCCTCTCTGACTGAAAGAACTTTTACAATCTCAGCTGTCTTCTCCATAATATATCTTCAGAGTGTCTTTTTGCCAAGCCAGAAATTTGAGGGCAATAACTTATCTTTCTCTATCCATTCAGCTTGGAAGTATGCACATGGGCATTGTTCACCTTGTCAGGAAGAATCAGCTCTTTCATGAGAAAAGGAGGATGAGAAAGCACCCAGCTAGGTCATCCATGGCCACATTCTTTAATGCTAGCTGTAGACAGGCTGGCATGGAAGACTATGGATAGATCTGCAAATAGACCTCTAAGAAGGTACACATAAAATGTGAATTAACAGAAGAAATATAATGTCATTTCCCTTTATCTAACTGGCAAAGATTTTTAAAAAAACACCCAGATATCCAGTTTGGGTGAGATTACAGTGAAACACCCACTGCATTTATTTTCACAGCCCTTCTGGAGGGCATCATGTTTCAAAGGCCTTCAAAAGACACCTACCCTTTGAAACAAGTGAATCTACTTTAAAAAATGCATTCTAAGAAAACAGTCATTCATCTGCACAAAGATTTTACTAGGAGATATTCATGGCAGCATTTATAATAGTGAAATTTGGTATAACTAAATGCTCATATTTGCATAATTAAGCAGTTTATAGTACATTAATGCAATCAAAAATATGTCAGGTACATATTAAATATTTGTTGACCTAGAAAGATATTTATGATATATTTTTAATTTAAAAAAAAGGTTACAAGTTAGTATACACAGTATAATCTATTGTACATAGTGTATGTGTTATATGTATTTAAAGTTATATGCTTAAGTTGTTCAGTAGTGATATATAGGTATATGATTGCAGTTTTCTTTGCCTTCCTATATTTTTATTAAAAATTTTAATACAGTAAACGGGTCTCACTTTACTAACAACAACAACAAAAAGCTTATTTTAAAGTTATAGAAAGAAACAATTGCCTAGAAAGTGGATAGGACCACAGGCATAGCTATAGAATCTACCTAATGCCCCATCACCACCCACCCACTTCTCTTTTCTCCATCTTATTCTATTCCTTCCTTCACACTCTAGTTCCTTTCCTTGGCTGTCTGTGGCATTGCACAGTTGTACTGCATGAAATTTTAGAAACTTTTTGATAAATTGTCTACAGTTTGGAAGAAGGAAGACATTTACTAAGACAATTGGAACCACAAGAAAGGAACAACTTATCTTTATTTGTATCACGAAAAGCTAGAATTTTTAACTCCTTTGGGTACAATGGAGAATCATAACTAACATCTGAACTCTAGCTATTATACACAATGAGGACAGGGCAAAAGGCAATTTCATAAATTATATTCTTACCTTGTCTGGTAGCCCTAACCTTATACACTTATTTATGTAAGGGTTAGCAACTTAGTAAATATGCTTATTTCACCAATATTTTCTTTTTTTTTTTGGCCATGCCACGAGGCATGTGGGCTCTTATATGCCCGACCAGGGATTGAACATGTGTCCCCTGCAGTGGAAATGCAGAGTCTTAACCACTGGACCGCCAGGGAATTCCCTCACCAATATTTTCATTTCCTCTTCCGGAACAAGTCTTAAAATGTTTTGAGGTTAAAGCAAAATAACTCGCTTTTAAAATTTTAGTTTTGAGAATAGAAGTTTAAAATGAAGCACTTTCATGAGCTAACTTGTGCTAATTCAAAATATTAAGTAATTGTGATAAAACAAGTGATAGCAAATTAAATTCTGTCACTGGCTTTTTATATTCTTACATTTATTTAAAAATGATTTTGTGTCTCTGAAGAATAACACAAGCTACAGTTTTGAAATAAGAGTGTTGTGTTGTTTTCTGTCACTTCTATTTTCTCACCTGGAATTAATTTAAATGAGTATCAGTTTAGCTCTCCCCAGGATCTAATTTATTTACACCCACTAAAATTAACTGGGCTAATTTCATTATGTCATCATTGACACTATGATGCTGCGCCATTTGGGGAGTTGAATTCTCAGTTCTAAGATGGTCTCTGGAATGTGTAAATCTGAGATGCCTGAGCTGTGGTTGTGCTCTGTCCAGCTTGGCTGGATTTTGTATTGTAATGGAACTGTAATTCTTATGACGTGATTTCCATCCACTCTGATTGCGGTCCTTTAAGTCAGCCAGATATACCCAGATACTTCAACTAATTCTAAATAGCTCTGACCCCACAAGACTGTATTTGTGGGTATTCCTAGACCTACTCTCCTTATTCCCTCTTTTTTCCATCTCTTGCTTCTCTATCTTAACTCTGATCTGTTGGCTTTTAGGATTCAGTGTTTGTATTTGGTAGTGAATCAAATGCCAAGAAGACCTTCACTAAGAGATGTTAATGTGAATAAGCTTCGGGATAACAGCTACGTGGCATGACTGCAACCCTTCCTCCCCTTCCCTTACCCCGGGTAGACATTGCAAATCAAACACCGTATTCTTTTTCCTGCTGAGCCTGGATGCAGTCTCAGATCATTCCCAATAGTGCTCCTTAAGCAGTCATTACCAATACAGTGGGTGAGATATGTGAGATAAAATCAACTTGTCATTTCTGAACTGATCCTGCCAGCTCTTCTTGCTTTGGGCAGCTGCTAGTATAATATCCTTCCTAAATTTACAGCCTTTAAAACCCAGTTCCAGCACTGGCCTCTTGATTGGTGCCTCAGCCCCTTCCTATGCAGTGTATATCTTTGATTAATTGAACTTGTAATTTTAAAACAAGAGTTTCCAGGTCTCAAATCCTTTCCTCAAAAGCTTCCTTGGTATTTCAGAGCATAAATTGCTAAAGAAAATTGTCAGCTGTTGAAACACACACTCCTTCACTTCCAAATCCATTCAACTTTCACCTGTTATTGATTGGATATGTTCCATGCCAGATATTGTACTGGCACAATGGGGACACAAATAGACTGGATAAAGTCAGTACCTTTAGAAAGCCAAGCTCTCTAGGAGGGGGTTCAGAAATTACCACAACATGAACAGAACAGGACATGTGCTTGGAAAGGGAAACTGAATGTTGTGGAATCTCAGAGAGGGATATCACTTTCTACCAATGGTTGGGGATGTGGATCATGGGAGAAGTAGCAACTGAAGTGTATGTTGGCTCTCCTGATTATTAGGTGTATGACCTTGGACCTGTTATCTCACATCTCTAAGCCTCAGGTTCCTCAATTCAAAGTGAGGATAATATTGGTAACTCTACAGAGGATTGCAGCAAGGATTAGATGAAGATGAGAAAATAAAGAGAAACTCAAGCTAGGATACTGTCAGTGCTCAATAAATGTTAACTCTCAGAATGCCTCCAGAATTAGACTAGGAGAAGAAAGAAAAGTGAACTTCTGTATACTGGTCACTCTCTGCAGTTGACCCTGCTCCTGACTTTTCCTCCTTCACTGTATGTCCCCTTTCAGAATTGCTAGCAGTTGTGCTAATAGTAGTAGTGGAAGAGGAAGAAGGAAGAGAAGGAGAGGAAAGAAGAGGATAAAGTCAAAGGAAGCTTGCAATGGATAAGGATCGAGGAAGAAGATCAGTTTTCTTGCAAAACTGTACTTATCTTTTCAGTGATGAGTAATGAGGTGGAAGAGTTGAGAGAGAGGTTTTTGAAAGGGGGCTGCCATCTGGTCCACGGGAGATGTCAACTTCTTTTCTTACATGCTCACATGTCTTTGCAGGTGTGGTGGTTTTAGAATTGTACCCTTCCTAAACCCCAAGAGACCTCTCAGTGATCGTTCATCTCCACCCAGTCATCATCTGTGGCCTTGGACCCTTAGGGTTACTTTTACATTAATTTCCCCCTCAAACCCATCTCTCTATAGTGCTCCCAGACCAGTTGCCCTACTGTTGGCCTCACGTATTTTGCAAGGATAATGTAAACATTTACTGCCATGGAAATAATTCTGGTGTCTTAATTGTGTATATCTCAATCTTGGCCGCACCTTAGAATCATTAGCAAGTCAGGGTCTCCTCCCTCCGGGATTTTGATTTAATGTATCTAAGGTGAGACCCTGGCTTCAGTCATTTTAAAAGATCCCCACGTGTTTCTTGATGTGCCGTTAGGGTTGAGTGCCACTAAGTTAACTGAATACATTTTTGAGAGGAAAACCTCAGCCGTAATTTGCCTATTAATTCTAACATACAAAAAAATTGAAGAAAATTAAAGGAGGAAAAATGTCCTTATTTGTTAGAAAAATATTTGCCTTTTAAAATAGCAAGGCTAAAAAAACAGCATTCACGATCCAGGCTATGCATAAATAGATCATTTTTGTCGCAAGGCTTGGCTTATTTGGAGCGCTGTAGAAAGACAGAGAATGTCCAAGGATTTGAAACTGGTCCCAGGATTAGAAACTTGGAGGGATTTGTGTTGACTTATGAAATTAAAACATGGTCTGAGTTTAGCAAAGGTAATTTCCCAATGAGTTATTACTCAATATTATCTTCACACATTAAATCTTGGCCTGCCTAAAAGGGAAATTGAATAACCTTATGGAATCTTTAATACATAGGGGCTGGCCTGGAGATACACATAGGCAAACAGCTCAGACTTGACCTAAAAAGGGCTAGGGAGACAGATCGTCTGTATATTTTGGCCCACTTATTTTACAGATGAGTAAACCAAGGGCCAGTGAATAGGAGGAGTTGTGTAGTAATGCAAAGCTGGGGCCCAGCTTTTACCTTCTGGTCCATTTTTTCATGTTGCTGAATTAAAGATTTAATGTTTATTGAATATCTGATATGTGCCTGATTCTAGCAGGGGCCCTCTTACTGAAACTGGGAGACAGGATAGGAGCTTGGATACAAAAATCAGAGAAAAAAACCCAGTAGTAATTAAGACCCTCATTCTTTCATATATATTACAAAACTTCTTTTGGTCATGCCGGGTGCATGGTCTGAGCAGGGCCAATGGCAAGGTCAGTGTTGTTGAGTCACCTGGGCTGTTGACTCTTCTGATAAAGAGTGATAGCATCAGAGCCTGGGTGGGTTTGAACCTGAAGGTCAAGGTTAAATGGCACCAACAATTGTAAGGATGGAAGGACAGAGTCTGGCGGGTCCTTCCTATGTACAGTCAGGAGGCACCTCAGTCTCATCCTTACTAACTCAGACCTACAGGAGAAACATCTCCAACCTTTTCCCAAAGTAAGACTCAGCCAGGCAACTCCTTTAGGAAGAAGATTGCCACATATAATAAAGGATGCCTGTTAAATTTGAATTTCAGATAGACAACAAATACTTTTCAAAGTATAAGTATGTTTCATATTGGCCCCAAATACTTACACTAAAAAAGAGTATTTGTTGTATATTCAAAATCAGATTTAACTTGTGCCTTCTATTTTTACTTTCTAAATCTGGAAACCCTATCTGGGAAACTCCTCTGGACCTCCTTTCCCCATAATCAGGCTTATTTTCCTTTTTTCTTTATTCACATAGGATTGAGTACATGGTACCACTATTAGCTATTAATACTTCCCCTCTCCCCCTCATTTTGTTGTATAGAGTACAGGCTTCCAGGAGCCTGGCACAAGTTGGCATTCAGGAAAAGTTGATTGGATGGATAATGAATGGAACAAATGTGTCTGAACCCAAGAGTGTGCCGGCTCAGGGCAAACTCCTTCCTGATTTGGAAGAAGCAATTCCATGTGCAGCTGACACTGGTGTTACATGAAAATATTTCTGGGGCCAGCCTAAGTTTTGTTATTCAGAACCACCCTCTTAGTCTGGCTTCTAGAAGCTCCATGAAGCAGCTTGTGATGCCTCCCCACCCCATGGTGGGTCTGGGGTTGGCTTGTTAGGCCAGCAGAGTTGAGAAGCACATGTTGTGGCAGACATTTCTCTCATTGCTCTTGAAATGTCCAAAGGCTCTGTCTGCCAGCTGAACCTCAAAGCTGCAAGCCATTGAATCAGATTCCGTGGGGGGTAGTGAGTGCGTGGTTTCCTTTGACTTTATGTTCTTGCTGTGTGACAATGTCAGAAATGTTAGAAAAGGGAACTGGAGACCAAAACAAACCAAAAAACAACACAAAACAAAACAAAAACAAAAAACCCTTGAATGTTGACCCCCATTGTCATGAGCAATTCGTGATTCACTTGCACTTTGATACCTTCTGGAAAGCCTATGTCATGTCTCCATTTGTGATTTTCAGAAATCAATTCTTAGCTTTTCACTTTATGAGTACAAATACAGGGTTCATGGGGTTCAGGGTTTACTCGCATTATCTGGGGACGAAGATAAAAATGTTAGTCCCTTCTTTGAGTAGAGAATGCTGTGATTTAATGTATGTAAAGCACCTAGCATGGTGTCTGGCTTCAGTAATTGGTAGCTGAAAGTCAGTAAGGAATTTTTAGGTACATCAGGTACTCGATGAGGTAGGCACACTATGAGATCGAGCAGCTCAAGTATACGTAGTTAGTATAAAGCAGAGCTAGAACTAGAACTCAGTTCTGCTGATTCTTAATCCCATAACTGTTTCTTCTCAACAGTGATGAGTCCTGAATCTCCTGAGTGATTCTGGAGTCTTTGTTGTAAACTAGGGGAGTCCATTTGGAAACCATTCTTGTAAATTCACAAGCATAGACCTTCACTTTGGGCTGTACTAAGGACATAGGCATCTCCTAGTTCTCTGCTTCCCAAATCTGGCAACTCATGCACTTCCTCTCCTTCTCCCACCATCCAATGTGAAGGAATGCTATGAAATCAGTCGATATTTGGACTCAGTGGTTTTTACTGTAAGCTGTTAAGTTTAGGGGTCTTGTGACAGAATAGAGAGTGAGCCTCCCCAAGCTTAGTTCATCATATGGTCTCTGTTCATCATGTCGCATCTTAGCTTTTGGGCCCTGAAGACTAAGAATGGAGCATCAATAATTAAAGGTACAATCACAGCTGAAGGTTCCGTTAAGTTATTTTTCTCTAACCCTGACATTTTATGAGTCAACAAAGCCAAAGCCATCAATATGAAGCAGATTATTTTTAGCAGTTTCTTAACCAGTGTGCTCTAGCTTTAAATTAAACATTGACGTTGGTTATTATTAAAATTCTGAAACTTGGGCAGAGAGGAGCCCACGTTAGTACAGTAAACACTGGGCTTTCATTACCTTGTTTTGAAAAACATCTACTCACTTGCTGTTCGCACCAAATACAACTGCATAAAACTAAGAGATAGTGGATTTGCTAAGGATTAGTTGTTCAAGGTCAGAGTCTGAATGTGTGCGTGTAGTTTGCAGGGTTGAATATTACTGTGGGCTTCAACCTTTTCAGATCTGCAATATACTAGCATTGGCATTATCTTATTATCATTCGATTCTGTGAAGTTTGTCCCATTTTCTGATCAGCACCAAAAATATGGTGTTACAAAGTTTTAAAGTAAATTATCACTTTTGCTTTGAGAATTTTGTTACATCTTTCACAATATGAGATAACTAGGACAGCCTCTGGTAGCATGGAACTAGGGTTGGGAATCAATTTCTGTAGCATGATGCAGTGGAAAGAACACTGATCTTGGAGTCAGAAGACTTGGTTTCTGCCACTTACTAGATGTGTGTCCTTGGGTGAATGTCTTAAGATCCTAAATTTCTCATTGTTTAATTGAAGGGATCTGAGCTACAGCAGTAATACCCAAACTGAGTTCTACATATTCACTGAGATAACTGAGATCTCTCAAAGGAGATAACGTATGACAGGTCTTTGAGACGCTCTCAGTAGTTTAGAAGGGCTGGGGCATGGGTTGTAGGAGGACAGCAAAGGATAAAGGAGGGAAAGGGAAGACTGGATCTGGATCTTCAGTAAGTAAAGTTGGGCTGGTCTCTCTAAATTGTGAGTTCTCCCCTAATGTGGACGCTGGGCTAGTGATGAGTGTCTTCATTGGCAAATCTGCCCCCCCCCCCACTTCCACATCATTTCTGGCTTGTCCCATCCAATCATGAGGAATTATTCTGTACATCTTCTTTGCCAAGTCAGAGCCTGGAAGTTTATATTTGCTCGCATGTTTCAGTTATTCACTGAAAACTCAAGAATTTCGAATAATTTCCAGACAAATCCCTTGGAAAAAAGAGAGGGTGGGAGAAAAGCTCAAAGACCCATAGTCTTTGAGCTATCTCAAAACAAGCTATCTTTCTGAAAACCAAGTGAGGCCCTCACACCAGAATCCCTGATGTCTTTAGTTAGAGAAAATCTTAGGCACAATCCAGGCCTAAAGAAGAGATTATGCCAGAAAGCTCAGTGAAAAGGAAAAATACATTTAGGCATGAAAAGCCTTGTTGAGAAATGAGCCCAAATATAGCAATACTTTCTCTCTTTTGGACTCTGCCCTTCTCCCCTTATGGCTCACCAATTCCTCAGACATTGGCTTCTGAATGCATGGGAGGCTCCAAAGTTTTTATTAATGTTATTTAGTCATGTGGCATAATTATTGATCCTGGCACGAAGTTGACTCTCAATACTGTGCTGCAAGAATGAATGAAGAATGAGTGAGCAAAAGACCAAAGGAAATCTAGAAACAATAAATGCTGGAGAGGGTGTGAAGAAAAGGGAACACTCTTGCACTGCTGTTGGGAATGTGAATTGGTACAGCCACTATGGAGAACAGTACGGAGGTTCCTTAAAAAACTACAAATAGAACTACCATATGACCCAGCAATCCCACTACTGGGCATATACCCTGAGAAAGCCATAATTCAAAAACAGTCATGTACCACAATGGTCATTGCAGCGCTACTTACAATAGCCCAGAGATGGAAACAACCTAAGTGTCCATCATCGGATGATGGATAAAGAAGATGTGGCACATATATACAATGGAATATTCCTCAGCCATTAAAAGAAATGAAATTGAGCTATTTGTAATGAGGTGGATGGACCTAGAGTCTGTCATACAGAGTGAAGTAAGTCAGAAAGAGAAAGACAAATACCGTATGCTAACACATATATATGGAATTTAAGAAAAAACAAAGGTCATGAAGAACCTAGGGGTAAGACAGGAATAAAGATACAGACCTACTAGAGAATGGACTTGAGGAAATGGGGAGGGGGAAGGGTAAGCTGTGACAAAGCAAGAGAGTGGCATGGACATATATACACTACCAAACGTAAAATAGATAGCTGGTGGGAAGCGGCCGCATAGCACAGGGAGATCAGCTCTGTGCTTTGTGACCACCTAGAGGGGTGGGATAGGGAGGGTGGGAGAGAGACGTAAGAGGGAGGAGATATGCGGATATATGTATATGTATAGCTGATTCACTTTGTTATACAGCAGAAACTAACACAACATTGTAAGGCAATTATACTCCAATAAAGATGTTTAAATAAATAAAAGACCAAAGGAAACACAGGTGACTATCCCGGGGGCTATCTGAGCCACCACTAAATCTATAGGCTTCTTAGGGACAAGGGTTGTGAATTTCACTGACCTTTGTGGCAACCATGTGCTTTATGGGCACATGGTCGGTGCCCTGCTGGACACCTGTGGGGCTCAGCGAATATTCAGTGAACACTTCAATGTCTTGGTTTGTGTCCTTCCTGGGTTGATAGTTTCTACATTGAAACAGCACTAAGGGAAAGCCAGTACACTCTTTGTGTGCCAGTAGATAATGATGTAAACATGAAATTGAGTCTCAGCCAGTCCCCTGACTCTCTAGTCTGCCTTTACCTTTGTTTCTGATTTGTGCAATTTGCATACCTCTCCCTGAAAATTCAGGTCTTTCCAAAATATGAGCCTGGATCATTAAAACTGCAAGATTTATTCTAATCTTTCCTCATTCAGTTCCTCTGAACTTCCCTCTTCTCTGTCTTGACTGCAATTCCCATTTAACTCAGTTCAAGGGAGCCAGTACCAGGCACTGCCTCTGTATTTGACATTGAACTGGGCATTGAGGGCAGTAAAGGGGAACATGAAGACTCAATCTCTGCTCTTCAGAATTTTGTAAACTAGTTTGGGGATGAATGACACAAAGTTAACAACTGGAGAACAGTTAGCAGGCACCATGATAAAAAGGGAAATTGTATTTTAGAGTTCAGAGAAAGGACAAATTGTAGCAAAGTGGAGTGAAATCTTACTTTTCTTTAGCTTTCTACCCTTCAGAAAGCTTCTCCTGGTGGCTCCAATGGATGCAAATATTAGTGTTTGCCTCATGCACTAAGATTTTTAACTATAATGACATTTTGTCACACAACATAAATTCTCAGTCCCCATGGAAACTGTAATATAAGGATGTGTGTTGGGGTGAGAGGAGCTTAATTTCAATCAGTGCCAAGAAAAAGAGGGAGAATGACATTCTATACACTTTGAATGTCCTTCCACATGTCCCTTTTTTAAAGAAAAAAAATTCATACCCTTTCTCTAAGGATATATATATATATATATATATATGTATCTCACTGGATCATAAGCCCTTTGAGTGCAGGAACAATCATTTCTTATTAATATTTCTTCCAAATTCTCTTGCTCAAGGATCTGAAGAGGTATTCAATAGTGTTGGTTGAATTATCTATATATCCAGAAACACTGAGCAACTATCTTAGTGATTATCAAAGAAGACAATTCCTCAAATCCCTCAAATCTCCTTCCTGACTCTATTTGTCCTTTTCCTTTGTATTGACCTCACTAAAATTCCTTCAGTTTGTCCAGATATCTTCATAACTTGGAGATTCACTCATTTATAAAAGCGCTGCCTCCTTCCCAGTGTCCTTTCATTAGAGGCAACAGTTCTGGGACTAATGATCTATGAAATACCTAATATTCAATTATTGATGCATTTCAGATTCTTCATGATACAACATGGTACCCGCAAGCAAGGAACACTCATAGATACCCAGATATTGTGCATGGCCTACATCCTGCACCGCCTTGCCTTAACAATTGTCTTACTCCATTTCTCAACTTTTTCTCATCTTGGCTACTTCTTATTCCTTCTCTTATGACTTTGTATTCCACATTCTAGGAGGTAGAGATATTCAGAGTGTTGGAGAGGGCAGGGTCTGAAGTCTGTCTGCTTGGTTTTACGTCTTGATTCTGCCATATAACCATGGGCAAGCTTGTCTGTTCATATGTCACAGGGTTGGTATGAGTAGTAGGTGAGATCTGGTATATGTTATTTTGCCCCTCATATGACCTCTGGCTCCTGTGATTCCTATTCATACCTGTCCTGCGGGTCTGCTCACCTCAAGCAGGCCTGTTTGATCCCACCCTGCCCTTGGACCCTTCCATAGTACAACTGACGTTCCCCCCAGGTTTTTCTTGTCCTCTCCAGCTAGGTAAAGTGGGAAAGTTTGTGTCCAAGGGACCTTGAGGAGTGTTTCAGCTATTTAGTGACTATACACACATACACGCAAACATGCTCACAAGATAATTGTCATTATAACTTCTAGGTGTGGCACTTTCATCCTTTCTTTTCCCTAGTAATAAAAAGGTCTTTGTAACTAACTATGGAAATGGTGTGATTTCCAACCTAAAGAAACGTTAGAAATGTTTCAGCAAAATCTGAAAAAACAGATATATTTTTTCCTTTAGTTCTCTTTACTTTCTGGATAATACTAGTCTTTCAATTCCCATGCCTAGATTTGACTCCAGTCAAAATTGTGGCCGGTCCCAGATTCTTCCCATGACCTGAATCTTGGTAATAGTTAGCATCATCATCTCTTCCCAGCTTCTTAGCACTTGATAAAATAATTCTTAGAGTGACCACTGAATAAGTGACCAGACACCATTTTGAGTTGTGACTTCACAGTCTGGAGAAATTATGAAATAATCACAAAGAAAGACATGTTGTCAAGTTTCAGGGACCAGGAACTATAAATATAGGGGACCCTCCAGAACTTCAGTCTCTGGGTTCTTTGCATGGCTCAAGTCTGGGAACTGGGGCTAAAGCTTCAAAAATCATTTGGGAAAACTAAGAAGAGAGGGGAATTCGGTGAGATTCTGACAGTCTGCCAAATTAGAATCTAACTTTGCTGATGCATGTGGTATTCCAGGTAGAGCAATTGTCCTTTTAGTTAAAAGTAATAAATATATTTTTGTTTAAAGGGCAGGTGGTTGGGTTTGCTATTTTTTTGCCTGTGGCCAGCCATAATGTAAACCAATGTGGTCTGGATGGGAGAAAATAATCAAATACCACATGAGGTTCTAATCCCTTAGAAGCAGAGGCCCATGATATAGAAACTTAGGTGGTGGCTGTGAATGGTTACACACAGCTAAGTGGCAGAGCCAGGATTCAAATGCAGGGCCATAAGACTCCAGACAGTGTCTGCTTACTACTATTCTACACTGCCTCATTCTGAAATTGATTCTAGAGCTGAGAGTGACCTCAGTCAGCTTCCAATCCTACCACTTTACTTTAAAGAGAGGGAGAGATGGGCTAAGAAATGCCCATTTACTTGAATGAAAATCTCACCTTGTTAAATACCTACTCTACATCTGGAGTAGGAGAGGAGGCTTGAAGGTGGTCCTTCTGCATTGGCAGTAGGGTTTCCATATGTAATTTCTTATGTATTTTTCATGGATGCCTGATCTCTTCAAATCGATTTGATCCTGTGCATTTGTATTGTGAACAACATTTTTTGAATGTGCTCTTCTCTTTTGCTTTTCAGTGTATATGACTTTCTCCCCAGTAAGCCCAAGAGCTACATCTATTACATGTTTCAGCAGGAATGAAAAGAAAGATAATATTCAGCTTCTGAATATCCCCAATTAGGGTTTTTCAAAACTTCAACAATACAGTAGTCCTTGTGCCCCAGTTTGTTGAGAGAAACTAATATACTAGATATCTTATCCTCACATTCCTTCATCTTGCCTTTTAATGTATTAAGAACATGGACTGGTAGGCTCAATTATAAAGTTGTATAGAGATTTATAGGCATCCTGAATATACAGGAAGAACAAGGTAGAAATACTCATATCAGCTAGAGAGATTTGGGGAGAGACAGAAGCAGCAGGTGGCCAGCCATATGTCCCACTCTCCCTCCTTTAGAATGAAATAGCAGAATATTAGATGAGTAGGAGGGAATGCTGAAGGGTGAGAGATTTCTGCTCCCTTTTCTACTTAGGATGGTGGAAGGTGACTTCCTCATAGGTCGTCTCCTCCACTTGAAACTAGGCATCACAGTATGGTTAAACAGAGGGAGAGCATGAATGCAGCCTTCTCAAAACATCCTTATTTCCTATGAAGCTTGCGTAGGACTCAAGGAATTTCCCCCATGTCCCTGGGATCATATATGGAAGTTACTTGAGATTTTGTCTGGGGAGTTTTCCAGAAGGGATTCCTGGCATAAAGAAAAAGTGGTCCTGAAGTTGAGAACTGCATGGGAGTTCCAGCTGGCCCTCGATGGATTCTGCAAAATCATCTGTAGTCAAGTCAGCAGGGAAGGTACCATACGCTAACAAGCCAAAAGAACAGACCATGAGTTTCACCAGTTGCAAACTTGAGAGTGAATTTCACAGAACACTCAGGAATAAGATGAGTCTCATGTCAGTGGTCATTAGTCTAGGGGACAACCCATACCAACCACTCTACAGTAGATATGAGCAAGAATCCAGAGGGTACCACATGCACCAAGGACCTGGTCTCTCCCCCTCTCTTTTTACCGTGGTTACAGAGACCACAGACTCTTTAAAACCAAGATATCATCTTGGAGCAGAGCTGAATGAAGAAAGAGAAATCTGAAAGACTAAGAATTCTATCCCAAAGGGACTGATCATTTACTTAAAGATAAAGTTTTTATCAGAGACCAGCAAACTTTTTCCAAAGATAGATACTAAATATTTTAGACTTTGCGAACAGTATGGACTCTATTGCAACTACTCAACTCTGCTCTTGTAGCCTGAAAACATCCATAAACAATATATAAATGAATGGGCATAACTGTGTTCCAATAAAACTTTATTTAAACAAATAGTGGGATTACAGGTGCTAGTTTGTCAACTTTTGGTCAATATTATTAAATCAAGTTAAATTTTTGGATTCAACTGAAGGTAATTTTCTCCTACTACCCAAAAGGGTAGGAACTTTGGAGAAAAATGAAATTAAATGTAGAATTAATTGGTATTTTCTTTGCACATGTCTGTGACATGTGAATAAAATTGTAATTCCTCTCACATTGAAAGGGGGGAGGCAGTCTTAGTGTAAAGAGGAATGATTTGTGTTTTCCCCTTCCCCAAAGCCTTGTGATCACTAGGAGTGTTGAGGGCTGTGAGATGACAGCAAGTTAAGCTCAAAGTGGGTGATGAAATAGGGAGGGAAAGAGCAGCTGACCACAAAGGACAGAGAAGAGATTCTGCATCTCCTGGTCTCTTTGCCAGGAGCCCTGGAAATAAAGGAAAGGGAGGCCTGGCAAGGGAAAGCACTCTGAGTAACAGTCACAAATTATGATAATGGTAGTGATAAAAATAATAATTACCACTACAATTTCAGTCAGGATGGGCTATGTTACATTGCTGTAACAAACACCTCTGAAATCTCAATGGCTTAAAGAAAAATGTTTTATATCTCATTAATTCTCCATGTCTGTTGAGGGTCAGCTAGGAGCTCTCCTCCACATTTTCCTTGAGCTCCTTCCAGGACTTGGCATTGAATGGGTCACTATCTGGACTATCATCAGTGGTCCAGGAAAAGTGGTAAAGTACAAACTGGCCATTCCTGGAAGTGACACACCTCACTTCTCACATTTCATTGGCTAAAACTAGTCATATGACTAAACCTGACTTCAGTGGGGCAGAAAAAAGTCTGATCATTCTCTAGGGAGGAAAATTTATTACTAATGAAAAGTAATTTAATATCTCTCAACTACTATTACTGGGTGACAACATACTGAGCATTGTGCTAAGCACAGCCTAATTTTGTCCTTATTCAGAGACCCTGTAAGATATTATCAACATTTTACTGACGAAATGAGGATCTTGGGAATTAAGTAACTCATTTTGTCCAACCAATAGATGGTAGAGTTAAACCCAGGTAGGTCTGATTCCATAGCTTGTACTCCTAAGTACTACATTATACTACCCTGATCATTTGTAGTATTAGATTAAGGATTGCAACCTCAAATGTGTTTATGGGCTAGGCAGTTACTACAAATTTATGAAGCAGTTTGGATATACTTCAATTTTGGATTGGGCTGTGGCAAACTGGAGAGCCCATGCTGTATCTAAAAGGGGCAGTTGTAATTCGTTTTAAACTGTTGCTATGTAAAAATATGCTTATTATTGTCAGATCTCCAGATTCTTTATTTTATTGTTTTTTATAAATTTATTTATTTATTTTTGGCTGCATTGGGTCTTCTTTGTGGCACACGGGCTTTTCTCTAGTTCTGGCGAGGGGGGGCTACTCTTTGTCACCATGCGTGGGCTTCTCATTTTGGTGGCTTCTCCTGTTGTGAAGTGCGGCCTTCAGTTGTGGCTCGTGAGCTCTAGAGCGCAGGCTCAGTAGTTGCTCCGTGGCATGTGGAATCTTCCCGGACCAGAGCTTGAACCTGTGTCCCCTGCACTGGCAGGCAGATTCTTAACCACTGCACCACCAGGGAAGTCTCCAGATTCTTTAAAAAGTCCTCAGAAATCTGGATTTTTATGTGTAATTTCCTGATTTCAAAATATTAAAGACAATCCAAGATTTTTAAAAATTACAGGCTAAATAAAATAAATCTGTGAGCCAAACATGCCCCATAGGCTAATAGTGTACACTCTTAACTAGGTTTTCTGGTGGAGTCTAATTGGTTCATTGGGGAAACACAAAACTGAGGATAATGTACTCAGATTATTAGTTAGTTTAGGCCCAAGTCTATGCGTGACCTCTGGTAAGCAGCAGAGCCAGTGCAGTGTGGAAAGGCTGAATACTGAATTCAACTGATTGTCATCAAGATGCATAAATGTGTATATATGTTGTGGACATGACTCTGTACACATATTTGATTTTGAACTAATTCAAATGTTTAAATAGCCATGGAGCAATTTTCATTTGTAAGCTGCTGTTGTGTAATGTACTAATTCCCTCTTTCTCTGGCCGGTGTGGAGCTGACATCATTCACTGGGGAGCCTTCCTAAGGAGGCAGATGTTCAGTGCCCTCCAGTTCAGTTCGGGCTGCACCACCAGACTAAGCAGACTCATGGTTTGACATGTGTTAATTACAACAGAACAAATGGAAAGGCCATTCCCAGTTTCAGGTAAAGCTGATCACATTGGCTTCTGGTGTAAACACTCAGGACTAGGCTTGGTAGAAAGTTGGCTGGATATGGCTTTTCCTGGAAAGGTGATAGCTGGAGTTTTTGAAGGAATTAGGAAAGAATGTAACTGGTGACTTCTTACCTGGGGATCCAGGTATATGTTTCTTGAGGGAAGATCTATCACTTTCATCAGATTCTCAAATAGGTCTTGCACCTCCATTATTCTCACAATCAAGACTTTCAAGCTGAAAAATCATCAAGAAGTGTATGGAAATACCACCCCCTGCCCCCCGCCAACCCAGACCATCTTCCTTAAAAAAGCATCTAAGGCAGGAGAGTTCACTGACCCCAAACATAAGCTGTAGTTCCCTGATGCTTTTCTTTACCTAGAATTCTCTTTCTGGCCATCTCTGTCTAGCCAATTCCCCTCCTTAAAAAAAAACAACAACAAAAACCCAAAAACTAATCTATAAAGCATTTCCTAATCCCCTTACAGGATGTTTTCAATCCCTCTGAGCTCTGAGAATATTTTCTTTGTAGTTTTATGATGACATTACTATTCTGCCTTTCATAATTGTGTGTGTATGTGTGTGCATGCACACACACATGCATGTGTGCATATATATCGTTTTGTAACATAATAGTAAACTCCATGAGGGTAGCAAGGATATCTTATTCATCTGGAAATCACAGGTGGTTGCTAGTACATGTTGGATACTCAATTTAGAATCTGCCAACTTGAATTGAATTTTGCTTTCTGGTTGGATCTGAAAGTCAGTTGGTTGGTGTGGCTAATTAAATACTGTAGGTCCTTGGCCTACAAAAATATGACTGGCTGACTAATGACAGTGGATTGGGTGTTTGTGTACTCCTAGGGTTTCCTTGAAGAGCCATGGGAAGAAGGTGCACACCTCTGTGCCTAACCCTTTGCAAGTTCCTGGCTGCAAAGCCAAGAGATGGTGAAGGACATGATGCCCTTTCACTCTGGTGAACCCTTCTTGCTCTGTGCATCTGTAGGAACCCTCACCTTGTTTCCTCACACTTAAGCCCTTCTAACTCACAGACTCAGTCTTGCTCTTGCCTCCTCCCTGCACTGCCACTCTGAGTTTAGTAATATTAGCGGATTAAATGAATGAAAATGAGTTCTTAGTGTGTGCTCTCCTCTTGTCCATGTCATTAAGTGACATAGGGTCTCCCTCACCGGGTGGGGGGAGAGCGCTCATCACCTCTATCTTATAGTTGTTTCTACTCACCATATTGGCTCAGTTTCTATTCTGACTTGGTCCCTATTCTGATATTTCCTTTGATATAATAGAATGATCATGGACTTTGAAGTTAAATGATTTTGAATTTCAATGTCACCACTTACTAGCTTCATAAACTTGGTTGCTGAAATCCTCATTTAATTCCTTATAAAACAATATATATAATACCTATTTTTCAAGCTGGTCATAAAGATTAAATGAAATCATGATGTAAATGGCACAAAATAAGCACTCAATGGGTGGTAGCTATTGTTGTTAAATCTCTGCCCTGTAACCCATTCCCCTTTCAATACTGAAGCATGACCTGACCTGACCTGAGGTACTAGTTTAAATCTTGTTGTATGAAGCATCTTTCTTGGGGTTAATGTATTGCTGCATGACTTCCTAGTAGCAAACATGACCCATTACCCCGTCTGCTGTACTCAAATTGGGTGAATCATGGGGTTTAATGGTACCTGAATTACTAACCAATCTCAGCATCCTTTCCCACTGAGTTCAAACTTTACTTCACAATCTTTAACACAGTGTTCCAGCAGCCACTACCAATCAATCAACATGTACATTTCTGACTCCCAAATCTCTGCCTTTAGACCATACCATTTCCCTGAGCTCCAGACATGTATCCAGCCACCTATGTGACCCCTCCTCTTAGATTCAACATACTCCTTAAACGTAATGCTTCCAATAAAGAAGTCTTGATTTCCATCTTCAAAAAATCTTCACCACTCTTTCCCATCTCTGAAATGGGGCCATTATTACTTTAGTTTTGCTTAGTTCCCAATCCTAGAAATAATCTTTGAATTACTCCTTTCCTTCATACCCAATACGTCAATATGTCCTGTTGATCCTTCCTCTGAGCACTTCTTACCCCTTAAATTGCTACTTCCCAGTTCCTGATGCCATCACTTCTTCCTCAGATTATCATAAACATTTTCATGCATTTCTCCCTCACTCCACCTGAGTTCTCCTCAGTCTGTTCTTCATGAAGCAGTCAGGGTGATGTTTTTAAATGTAAATCAGATCACCTAACTCACCTCTTCAAAATCTTTAATAGCCTCCCAGCTCATTATAAAAGATCCAAAATCCTTACCATGTCCCCTAAAGTGATATGTGGTTGGGTCTCTGCCCAGTCCCTCACCTCATCACCTACTACTCTTTCCCTGGCCTTCTCAACTCCAGTCATACAATAATTGTCTTTTGTGTGCGTTGAACAGTCCAAGCTTACTCCATCTTCAAGGCCCTGCTTCAGCCTGGACCTCTGCACTAGGAAGTCACCTTCTCAGAGAGGTCATCTAGAATTGCTTATGTCATTGCCTCCAGCTGGATCATCCTGTACCACCTGATTCTGCTTTATTTTCTTCATAGCACTGATTACCACATGAATTTTTATTTTAGTCAGTTTTTATTTTATGTCTCCTGTCAGTAGAATATAAGATCTATGAGGGACAGAACCTTGTCATGCTTACTGCTGTAGTTCTAACAAGAACAGAATCAATACATAGTAGCTCCCCCAAAAATACTGGTTCAGTAAGTGAGTGACTGACTGCATGAATGTAACCATCAGTCATCCCTGTTTTAGAATTTATCAACACTATCCCTTGTCACCACAGCTCTGTTCTTTTCCAGCTACCTACCTATCCGTCTACTCAAGGCACATTTATTAGTACCGATTTTTGCCCAGTTTAAAGTCTGATTAGAGAAACAGAATCCATTACAAAGTATCATGGCAGAACTGTACTTTCACTGATGTTTCCACATCTCTATGGGGGCTCCTTGTCCCTTATTCACTTCCCTTCATGGTCATCAGCAAATAGGCTCCCTCTCAACTCTTGCAAGTCCTGCTGGATAATCATCAGATTGCTCCTGGCCTTGAGGAATGCTGGCCTGAGAATGGGGTACCAAGACTTCTTTCTTTAGCAATCAGTTGGAATCCAAGGATTCTTTCTAGTCAACGAAAAGTTCAACCAGAAAGGCAAAGGGCACCATTAGAAGATAAGACCAGAGTACCTGGTCCTGCTCTAGCAAATCAAATGAATTGGCATTAAGCCAAGGTGGACATGGTTCAGTGATGTTGACCTACATACACAACTTTTAAATGTTTTACATAGAGGAGTCCTTTTTCATATTACTGGATCATGCTATGTACTGGCTCAGTTTCTTGGATCCCCTTTTTTTTTTGACCAACTAGCATCCACATTTTCATTGATGATAATAACATTAAAATGCCTCGCTGTACTTGTTTTGCAATTTCCACTGTTTCTCAGTATTGAAAACATCATAGATTTAAAATCAGGCTGCATCTGTTGCTTTTTAGGACTGTAAGTTTGCCATATGTTCTAAGGTCTGTGAAATAGAGAATAAATCCCTCAGAGATGGAGATTTTCATACTCTTGGCTCTCAGTCTGAACATAAAGGTGTTCTACTTTGCAAGAAATGAGTGGCCTAAGTGATTTGACCACATCATCTTAGATCTCCAGGAGCCAGCACAGTACATAATACAGGGTCAGTGTGTAATTGGTGATGAGATCTTGCCAACTTTTCTGTAACTGGCTCGTCAGGTAACCAGTTTAAGACCAATCTGTCTTTTTCTTCTGCACTGAGTCTAACCTTTATAATTTAAAAAAATAAATTAAGATAGCAAAAACTCCAAAACGTCTTTTGGATGGTTCCTCTATGCCCTTAAATCTCAGGGATAGAATGATAAGAAGAACACTGGACAGGAAAGCAGTAGAGCTGTTTCAGCATGGGCCAATAACTGAGTATACTAACTGTGAAAGTTGCTTTACCTCTCTGGGCTTCTGTTTCTTTATTTGTAAAAGGGCTCAAGTTAGATTGCCTAAGAGCTCTTTGATGTTTCACATTCTGTGAATCTATAGCTGAGACACCCCCCAACCGTATGGCCAAGGAGGCTAAGTGAGAGCATATTATGGGGAGCTCATTGCATTTCAGGTGTTTTCCTCCATGTTGAATTAAATCCCTCATTTGTCTTTGCCTCTTCTTCATATTTCCCACAACTTTATTTTAGGTTGTAGAATTTGCTGCCAGGTTTTTCTTTTTTCTAAATTCTAGTCTCCTTGACCTAAGTAGTAAAAGGGTTACTATGACAACGGGGTAATTTTCCTGGATGGCCACATTCAATTTGCTTAAGTAGGTATTAGGATTGCAACTGTTTCATTAGCTCTGAGAACCTTGGGATGTAACACTAAAATGCTGGGCAGACCAGAGATTCAGGTTAAGCCCATTGAAACCTGGGTCTATTGACTGTGTAGAGATGACATTTTCTTTACAGGGCCTGTGTCTTAGTTGCTTAGATTTGGTAAGTACCGAAAGTAATTACTAAAGGAAATTGTAAAAAGATCTGCTACTTTAGCTAACAAAAAAAGAAATGGAAGAAAAACTTTAAGCACACTGCTGGATAGCATAAATCAGAAAGTAAATAGCCAAGATACTTAAAAGATATGTTTTGTATCTGTTTGTTTATTTTCCTGTTATATGAAAGAGGAAAATAGACCTTTATCTAAATTAAAGCTTAGATTCCCAAAGGCAGAATACGAAGCAGATGGAAATTATATGCAACTAATATCCAACAGTAAGGAAATAGAATGAATTTGGTCATTTGAATAAAATGCTAATTCTCCTTTTTTTAAATTGAAGTATAGTTGATTTACAATGTTGTGTTAATTTCTGCTGAATAGCAAAATGACTCAGTTATACACATATATACATTCTTTTTTATATTATTTTCCATTATGGTTTATTCCAGGACATTGAATATAGTGCCCAGTGATATACAATAGGGCCTTGTTGTCCATCCATTCTATATGTAATAGTTTGCATCTACTAACCCCAAACGCCCAGTCCATCCCTTGCCCTTGGCAACCACAAGTCTATTCTCTATGTCTGTGAGTCTGTTTCTGCTTCATAGATACGTTCATTTGTGTCATATTTTAGATGCCACATATAAGTGATATCATATGGTATTTGTCTTTCTCTTTCTGACTTACTTCACTTAGTATGATGATCTCTAGTTGCATTCATGTTGCTGCAGATGGCATTATTTCCTTTTTTATGGCTGAGTAGTATTCCATTGTATACATGCACCAAATCTTCTCTGTCTATTCATCTGTTGATGAACATTTAGGTTGTTTCCATGTCTTGACTATTGTGAATAGTGCTGCTATGAACATAGGCGTGCATGTATCTTTTTGAATTATAGTTTTGTCTGGATATTTGCCCAGGAGTGGGATTGCTGGATCATATGGTAATTCTATTTTTAGCTTTCTGAGGAACCTCCATACTGTTTTCCATAGTGGCTGTACCAACTTACATTCCCACCAATAGTGTAGGAGGGTTCCCTTTTTTCCACACCTCTCCAGCATTTGTTATTTGTAGACTTTTTAATGATGACCATTCTGACTGGTGTGAGGTGGTACCTCATTGTAGTTTAGATTTGCATTTCTCTAGTAATTAGCTGTGTTGAGCATCTTTTCATGTGCCTATTGGCCATCTGTATGTCTTCTTTGGAGAAATATCTATTTAGGTCTTCTGCCCATTTTTTTATTGCGTTGTTTGTTTTTTTGTTGTTGTTTTGTATGAGCTGTTTTTATATTTTAGAAATTAAGCCCTTGTCAGTGCATCATTTGCAAACAGTTTCTCCCATTCCATAGGCTGTCTTTTCATTTTGTTTATGGTTTCCTTTGCTGTGCAAAAGCTTGTAAGTTTGTTCAGGTCCCATTTATTTAGTTTTGGTTTTATTTCTATTGCCTTGGGAGACTGACCTAAGAAAACATTGATATGATTTATGTCAGAGAGTATTTTGCCTATGTTCTCTTCTAGGAGCTGTATAGTGTCTTGTCTTATATTTAAGTCTCTATGCCATTTTGAGTTTATTTTTGTGCATGGTGTGAGGGTATATTCTAACTTCATTGACTTACATGCAGCTGTCCAACTTTTCCAGAACCACTTGCTGAAGAGACTTTTTCCCATTTTATATTCTTGCCTTCTTTGTTGAAGATTAATTGACTGTAGATGTCTGGGTTTATTTCTGGTCTCTCTATTCTGTTCCATTGATCCATATGTCTGTTTTTGTGTCAATACCATGCTGTTTTGATTACTGTAGTTTTGTAATATTGTCTGAAGTCTGGGAGGATTATGCTTCCTGCTTTGTTCTTTTTCCTCGGGATTGCTTTGGCAATTCTGGGTCTTTTACAGCTCCATATACATTTTAGAATTATTTGCTGCAGTTCTATGAAAAATGTCATGTGTAATTTAATGGGGAGCATATTAAAGCTGTATATTGCTTTGGGTAATACGGCTATTTTAACTATATTAATTCTTCCAATTTAAGAGCATGGGGTGTCTTTCCATTTATTTGAATCATCTTTAATTTCCTTTATTAATGTTTTATAGTTCTCAGCATATAAGTCTTTCACCTCCTTGGTCAGATTTATTCCTAAGTATTTTTTTTTTTTTGGTTTGATTTTAAAAGGTATTTTTTTCACATTCCCTTTCTGATATTTTATTGTTAGAGTAAAGAAATGCAACTGATTTCTGTATGTTAGTCTTGTATCCTGATACATTGCTGAATTTATTTATCAGTTTTTGTGTGGAGTCTTTAGGGTTTTCTATATATAGTGTCATGACATCTGCATATAATGACAATTTTACCTCTTCCCTTCCAATTTGGATAGCTTTTATTTCTTTTTCTTGTCTGACTGCTGTGACTAGGACTTCTAATACTATGTTGAAAAGAAGTGGTGAGAGTGGGCATCCTTGTCTTGTTCCAGATTTTAGTGGGAAGGCTTTCAGCTTTTCACCATTGAGTATTATATTGGCTGTGGGTTTATCATAAGTAGCTTTTATTATGTTGAGATATGTTCCCTCTATACCCACTTTGCTAAGAGTTTTTATCATGAATGGATATTGAATTTTGTCAAATGCTTTTTCTGCATCCATTGAGATGATCATGTGATTTTTGTCTTTTATTTTGTTGATGTGGTGTATCACATTGACTGATTTGTGTATGTTGAACCATCTTTGTGAAGTTGGGATGAATCCCACTTGGTCATGGTGTATGATCTTTTTTATGTGTTGTTGGATTTGGTGTGCTAAAATTTTGCTGAGGAATTTTTGCATCTATACTCATCAAAAATATTGGCTTGCCTGTAATTTTCTCTTTTTTTTTTGGTGGTATCTTTGTCTAGTTTTGGTATCAGGGTGATGGTGGCTTCATAGAATGTCTTTGGGAGTTTTCCCTCTTCTTCAATCTTTTGGAAGAGTTTGAGAAGGATCAGTAAAAGTTCTTTGTATGTTTGGTAGAATTTGCCTCTGAAGCTGTCTGGTCCTGGACTTTTGTTTTAGTAGGAAGTATTTTTTATCACATATTCTATTGCATTTCTAGTGATTGGTCTGTTCAAATTATCTATTTCTTCTTGATTCAATTTTGGTGGTCTGTATGTTTCTAGAAAGTTGTCCATTTAAAAAAAATGCTAATTCTAATTAGTAATTTTAAGTGTAAAAGAAATAAACATCAATATTTATTATAATAGAAGTAGCAGTGAAAATTTTTTGAGTGTTTTCAATACTCCATTGTGTTCATGACAACCATGTGGAATATACATTATTATTATTTCAATTATACAGATAAGAGGTATAGAGGTTTAGAGAGGTTAAAAACCTGCCCAAAGTCATGGTTCTTAAGTAGGCAAACTGAGTAGCAAATGTGGGATCAACTCACTTTCACCTCTTGAACTTAGCCCTACACATTACTCACATACTCTGAACATACCTTGGAACTGTCCAGACCACTGAGGATGATGAAGTTAAAAACTGGAGAAGGTTTGAAGGTACCTTCTTCAGGGGATGTGTGTAAAGTGTGTATATGCATAGGCACAAATTTGGAAATGAGTTAGGCAGGTGTCAGTACTGTGTAACAACCCCAGGATTGTATGAGTTGCACTAGAGGGTTTCTGGAGGGAGGGAGGCTAGCCATGTGCCACAGACTTGTGAAGTCTTTTCACACTTAAAACCCGTGCAAGCCACCTACTGTTAAGATTTTTTTTTTACATCTTTATTGGAGTATAATTGCTTTACAATGGTGTGTTAGTTTCTGCTTTATAACAAAGTGAATCAGTTATACATATACATATGTTCCGATATCTCTTCCCTCTTGCATCTCCCTCCCTCCCACCCTCCATATTCCACCCCTCTAAGCACTGAGTTGACCTCCCTCTGCTATGTGGCTGCTTCCCACTAGCTATCTATTTTACGTTTGGTAGTGTATATATGTCCATGCCACTCTCTCACTTTGTCCCAGCATACCCTTCCCCCTCCCCATATCCTCAAGTCCATTCTCTAGTAGGTCTGTGTCTTTATTCCTGTGTTACCTCTAGGTTCTTCATGACATTTTTTTTCCTTAGATTCCATATATATGTGTTAGCATACGGTATTTGTCTTTCTCTTTCTGACTTACTTCACTCTGCATGACAGACTTTATGTCCATCCACCTCATTACAAACAACTCAATTTCATTTCTTTTAAGGCTGAGTAATATTCCATTGTATATATGTACCACGTCTTCTTTATACATTCATCTGATGATGGACACTTAGATTGTTTCCAACTCTTGGCTATTGTAAATAGAGCTGTAATAAACATTTTGGTACATGACTCTTTTTGAATTATGGCTTTCTCAGGGTATATGCCTAGTAGTGGGATTGCTGGGTGATATGGTAGTTCTATTTGTAGTTTTTTAAGGAACCTCCATACTGTTCTCCATCGTGGCTGTACCAATTCACATTCCCACCAGCAGTGCAAGAGTGTTCCCTTTTCTTCACACCCTCTCCAGCATTTATTGTTTCTAGATTTTTTGATGATGGCCATTCTGACCAGTGTGAGATGATATCTCACTGTAGTTTTGATTTGCATTTCTCTAATGATTAATGATGTTGAGCATTCTTTCATGTGTTTGTTGGCAGTCTGTATATTTTCTTTGGAGAAATGTCTATTTAGGTCTTCTGCCCATTTTTGGATTGGGTTGTTTGTTTTTTTGTTATTGAGATGCATGAGCTGCTTATAAATTTTGGAGATTAATCCTTTGTCAGTTGCTTCATTTGCAAATATTTTCTCCCATTCTGAGGGTTGTCTTTTGGTGTTGTTTATGGTTTCCTTTGCTGTGCAAAAGCTTTGAAGTTTCATTAGGTCCCATTTGTTTATTTTTGTTTTTATTTCCATTTTTCTAGGAGGTGGGTCAAAAGGATCTTGCTGTGATTTATGTCACAGAGTGTTCTGCCTATGTTTTCCTCCAAGAGATTGATAGTTTCTGGCCTTACATTTAGGTCTTTAATCCATTTTGAGCCTATTTTTGTGTATGGTGTTAGGAAGTGATCTAATCTCATACTTTTACATGTACCTGTCCAGTTTTCCCAGTACCACTTACTGAAGAGGCTGTCCTTTCTCCACTGTACATTCCTGCCTCCTTTATCAAAGATAAGGTGACCATATGTGCATGCTTTTATCTCTGGGCTTTCTATCCTGTTCCATTGATCTATATTTCTGTTTTTGTGCCAGTTCCATTGATCTATATTTCTGTTTTTGTGCCAGTACTGTCTTGATTACTGTAACTTTGTAGTATAGTCTGAAGTCAGGGAGCCTGATTCCTCCAGCTCTGTTTTTCATTCTCAAGATTGCTTTAGCTATTCGGGGTCTTTTGTGTTTCCATACAAATTGTGAAATTTTTTGTTCCAGTTCTGTGAAAAATGCCAGTGGTAGTTTGATAGGGATTGCATTGAATCTGTAGATTGCTTTGGGTAGTAGAGTCATTTTCACAATGTTGATTCTTCCAATCCAAGAACATGGTATATCTCTCCATCTATTTGTATCATCTTTAATTTCTTTCATCAGTGTCTTATAATTTTCTGCATCTCCTTATGTAGGTTTATTCCTAGATATTTTATTCTTTTTGTTGCAATAGTAAATGGGAGTGTTTTCTTGATTTCACTTTCAGATTTTTCACCAGTAGTGTATAGGAATGCCAGAGATTACTGTGCATTAATTTTGTATCCTGCTACTTTACCAAATTCATTGATTAGCTCTAGTAGTTTTCTGGTAGCATCTTTAGGATTCTCTATGTATAGTATCATGTCATCTGCAAACAGTGACAGCTTTACTTCTTCTTTTCTGATTTGGATTCCTTTTATTTCCTTTTCTTCTTTCCCCTTTTATGGCTGTTAGTATTTGTCTCATGTATTGAGTAGCTCCTATGTTGGGTGGATAAATGTTTACAGTTGTTATATCGTCTTCTTGGATTGATCCCTTGACCATTATGTAGTGTCCTTCTTTTTCTCTTCTAATAGTCTTTATTTTAAAGTTTATTCTGTCCGATATGAGAATTGCTACTGCAGCTTTCTTTTGGTTTCCATTTGCATGGAATATCTTTTTCCATCCCCTTACTTTCAGTCTGTATGTGTCTCTAAGTCTGAAGTGGGTCTCTTGTTAACAGCATATATATGGGTCATGTTTTTGTATCCATTCAGCCAATCTGTGTCTTTTGGTGGGAGCATTTAGTCCATTTACATTTAAGGTAATTATTGATATGTATGTTCCTAGTCCCATTTTCTTAATTGTTTTGAGTTCGTTATTGTAGGTCTTTTCCTTCTCTTGTGTTTCTTGCCTAGAGAAGTTCCTTTAGCATTTGTTGTAAAGCTGGTTTGGTGGTGCTGAACTCTCTCAGCTTTTGCTTGTCTGTAAAGGTTTTAATTTCTCCATCAAATCTGAATGAGATCCTTGGTGGGTAGAGTAATCTTGGTTGCAGGTTTTTCTCCTTCATCACTTTAAATATGTCCTGCCAGTCCCTTCTGGCTTGCAGAGTTTCTGCTGAAAGGTCAGCTGTTAACCTTATGGGGATTCCCATGTGTGTTATTTGTTGTTTTTCCCTTGCTGCTTTTAATATGTTTTCTTTGTATTTAATTTTTGACAGTTTGATTAATATGTGTCTTGGCGTATTTCTCCTTGGATTTATCCTGCATGGGACTCTCTGTGCTTCTTCCAGGGGGAGGGAGGGGTACGGAGTGCAGGGCGAGCCTGCGGCGGCAGAGGCCAGCGTGACATTGCACCAGCCTGAGGCGCGCCGTATGTTCTCCCGGGGAAGCTGTCCCTGGATCCCGGGACCCTGGCAGTGGCGGGCTGCACAGGCTTCCCGGAAGGTGGGTGTGGATAGTGACCTGTGCTCACACACAGGCTTCTTGGTGGTGGCAGCAGCAGCCTTAGTGTCTCATTCCCGTCTCTGGGGTCTGCGCTGTTAGCCGCGGCTCGTGCCCGTCTCTGGAGCTCCTTTAAGCAGCGCTCTTAATCCTCTCTCCTCGCGCACCGGGAAACAAAGAGGGAAGAAAAAGTCTCTTGCCTCTTCGGCAGCTCCAGACCTTTTCCCGGACTCCCTCCCGGCTAGCCGTGGTGCACTAACCCCCTTCAGGCTGTGTTCACGCAGCCAACCCCAGTCCTCTCCCTGTGCTCCGCTCCAACCGAAGCCCGAGCCGCAGCTCGCAGCCCCGCCCGCCCCGGCAGGTGAGCAGACAAGCCTCTTGGGCTGGTGAGTGCCGGTCGGCACCGATCCCCTGTGCGGGAATCTCTCCGCTCTGCCCTCCGCACCCCTGTTGCTGCGCTCTCCTCTGCGGCTCCGAAGCTCCCCTCCTCCGCCAACCACAGTCTCCGCCCGCGAAGGGGCTTCCTAGTGTGTGGAAAGCTTTCCTCCTTCACGGCTCCCTCCCACTTGTGCAGGCCCCGTCCCTATCCTTTGGTCTCTGTTTATTCTTTTTTTCTTTTGCCCTACGGGGAGTTTCTTGCCTTTTGGGAGGTCTGAGGTCTTCTGCCCGCGTTCAGTAGGTGTTCTGTAGGAGTTGTTCCACGTGTAGATGTATTTCTGATGTCTCTGCTAGTGTTGGGGGGTCTTCTGCAGAGGTAGGGGGTGGCTCTGTCTCACTGTGAGGACAAGGACACTGGCAGCAGAAGTTCTGGGAAATGCTCCTTGGCGTGAGCCCTCCCAGAGTCCCCCAGTCTACTGTTAAGATTTTAAGAACACTGGGAAATAGAACATATGCACATGTGCACTCTCACATACACACATATACACACTTTGTATTCAATGCAAGGATTGTACTTAGACACCTAGATGATTAAAGGACCCAGAATACATTTTTTCAGGCACAGACTGTAGATTCTGTACTTATAGAAAACACTCAATGTAAGAAAGCAGAGCAGAGCCCACTGTTCAGATGGGACGTCTCCTAACATGGTAAGCCGGGCTGGGGTGATAATATCTTCCAACTTTGACCTATCATTTTGTTAGGGTGAGGGATATCATGGTGGGGCATGAGAACATGAAATTGAGTCAGGTGGAGCTGTGTCTGTACCCTTGCTGTACCACTCATTAGCTGCAACTTCTTAGGAGGATGACTTAACTCTGATTCTCAGCTCCTTCAGCAGCAAAACAGGGATGATTTCTTACTCATAAGCCAGCAAAGCAGGATCTGGCAAGTTGGTGAGGTACAGTAGCATGGAATCTACTGTATGAGGACCTGAAGCATGCCCTGGGGGAGACTCTAGGAAAGGGACCTGATGTGTTGACCTTGACTTAGTGGGCTGGACATTGTGATTGCCTTTACAGATCCACTCCACCCCTCTCCTGTTATATGGTTAGTATGCAGATTGGGTGGGCCCTAATTAGAAAAAGTCAGTCAGTATTTTCTCATCCCCTTTGGAACAGCAATTGTGTCAGGGACTAGCAATGACAGGTCTAACCAAGGAACACGTGCCATCTACCTGATCAAGTTAGTCAAGTCAGAACATGGGATTATTTTATCTATGATTGGAGAAAGAATAAAACCACTCCCTTACTTTAAATGGTGTGATGTACAGTTGTAAGGCCTGGGGCTGCTTCAGTGACATAGGGAGACATTTGGATACAGCTATAATATGTAGGACAGAGATAAGTGAATTGTAAGGAAATAGAGCCATAGCCCGGATCAAACTATTCCTAAACCCCATCCTAACTTTTTTCACTTAAATGAGATAACAAATGCCCTTCGTTGTTTAGATCTGGTTGATCTGAATTTTGAATTTGCTATTACTTACACCGAAATCCTGGTAAGATATACCCACTTACAATTCTTTAGTTATCAGGGGCAGGAACAATTATGAGCTTAGAGTGAGGATGTGTCTTCAACTTATTCCTGGCAAAAGTGTCAACCACTCCATCCCCCTCCCTTCACCAACTCCCAAATCTTCCCCCACTCCCTCCAGACTTTGGACACATGTTTGATGCCTAGGCTGAGATAGCTTTCTAATTAGAAGTTAAATGAGAATTTTACTACACGCCAGGAGACATCAGGTTCAAGCGGCATAGCTTTAGGGCCCTCTAATGGACATTAACACAAAGGAAGGGGCTAGGCCTTTTACTTTTCCCACAGATCACCAAACAGCTTTGTCCATAGAGGACAGCAGTACCTTTGTGTGTGACATATAGTGGCTATATTCCTTTATCAGGTTATCTATGGCATCTTGTTACTAAGTTTAAAGAAATAATATGTATATACAGAGTTAAGTGTAGCCAGTACAGTATTAAAATAGACCTATGGAATAAAATATATCATGTTTAACCTCATTTTGATTTGACCATATAATAGAGTGTGAGATAGGGGTAGGAGAGTAGGAAGAAAAGCATGAGAAAAAAAATGATTCTAGGAGCCAGAATGGTTCAGAGAACAGGTGAGGAAGACAACAAAATTTTGTGGCTTTGCCTTAAGCTCATCTTGGTGGCTTTTTAAAGTTTACATATTTAATTCTCATTTCTTTTATTCAACACTAGGATTATATGTTAGTAAAGGCAATACTAACTTATTTAATAAGTAAGCTCCAAAATTTCAGTGGCTTAACAAAGTAGAAGTTAGCTATTATACTCATGTAATAAACCAAGAGTGGTGATCCTGGTCTGTGTTGCTGCTTTTTCTCCATGTGGGATTCAGGTATTCAGGTTTCTTCCATCTCATGCTCTGCTGTCCTCTAAAGCAGGGGTTGGCAAATTATGTCGTGTGGGCTAAATATGACACTCCACTTATTTTTGTAAATAAAGCCGTATTGGAATACAGCCTTAAATGTTTGTTTATGTGTTGTCCACGGTGGCTTTTGCACTATAAAGGCAGAATGGAGTAGTTGTGACTGATCATATGGCAACAAAGCATAAAATATTTACTATCTATCCTTTTACATAGAAAGTGTGCCAGACTTTGCTCTAGGGCCGTTTTGTCATTTGCATTGAACCAGCAGGAATAAAAGAGCATGGAGAAGTTTTAAACACTTCTTCAAAGCCCTGAATTAGAGAAGCCATATGTTTCTTCTACTTCCATTTCATTGGTAAAAACTGGTCACATGGCTGCAATAGATTTGAAGGGTGCTGGGAAATGTAGTCCCTGGCTAAGAAGCCTCTTCCCAGCACCAACTTAACACTGTGAAGAGTGGAGCACACATCTTGGTAGATGATTATTCGTCTCTGCTACAAGGCATCTAATCATAAGCTTGAAAAGAACCATAGAGGGCTTCCCTGGTGGCACAGTGGTTGAGAGTCCGCCTGCCGATGCAGGGGACACGGGTTCGTGCCCCGGTCCGGGAAGATCCCACATGCCGCGGAGCGGCTGGGCCCGTGAGCCATGGCCGCTGAGCGTGTGCGTCCAGAGCCTGTGCTCTGCAGCGGGAGAGGCCACAACAGTGAGAGGCCCAGATACCGCAAAAAAAAAAAAAAAAAAAAAAAAGAACCATAGAAATTATACTTACTTAATTAATTCCTACTCATCAAGTGTATCCTATATTTTAGACATTATGTTGGGTCCCTAAAAAAGAGAGATGAATAAGACTCAGTCAAATAAGTGAAACCATCATTTGCAGATTCCTTTCATTCTTATTACAGGAAATTAAAATTTAAGACAGTCATTTAGAATCATTGTGGAGGGAATAATGAACTGATAGGGAACAGGAATGTGGTTTCTGTCTGGTCCTAGGTCAGTGCTGCCCTAGATGCCAGCTGTTGGATGTTACTGGGTGGTAGGAATATTGGAGAACGGTTTGTTCAGATTCAAAGTTTGGAGCAGAGACTGTCAGAGTTGGAGTTCAGTGGGCACTGGGCGTGAAGAGCCAGGCTACAGTGGACCATGCCATGAGACTTACCAAGGAACTGTGCTAGCATGTAGGGAAGACTGAAGATGAAGATGGTAGCAGCAAAGTGAGCTTCAGCTGGTGCGTTTGAGAGGCAAGATATGCTTGCCTATCATGTCTTTGTCATTGAAGTTCAATGTTTTTTCCCTCTAGTACTTCATACTACTCTGTCTTTCTTTGATTAAATTCAGTTGTGTCTTCTTTTTGCTTGGCAATGGGAATAAGGCATCATCTTTGTCCTTGAGGAACACATGATTTAGTAGCAGAGATAAACACAAAAATAGTTTCAATAAAATATGGTAGTTCTCCTGAGGATGTCATGCCCAGGTGCCTAATCTCATGTGAGGGAGTAGTTTGGTGTGTTAAGAATGACTTCCTAGATGTGATGACACCTGAGTTATGTCTGGATAGATAAGTTGGATTAGGTACAGGGAAAAGAATGAGTAAGGGGAGAGGGTCGCCCAGGGAGATAGAATATCACTGGAAAACCTATAGAGGCTTAAAGTAGCACAGTGATTCAGAGGAAATTAACGTTTCTGAAATTATTGGAACATGCAGTTCAAGAGGCAAAATATTAGTGCTTGGAGCTGGAACAGTAAGCAAGGATCAGATTATAGAGGTCCATGCAAACAATGTTGAAGACCTAGGATTCTATCGTTTTGGTTATTGGGAAACATTGAAACATTGTATCTATATATTGCCATTTTTTTACTAATGGGACAAAATCAGGGCATTTAGAATAGATACTGCTGGCTCATCACAATAACTATAATGTAAGCAGAAACATGGAAGATGCTGTATATTCCACTAAACAAATAAGCCAAGATCAAAAACGCAGAATCCCAAGTCCCTGATTAATAGCAGCATCCTTATTTTGGCCTTGGCTCAGCTAAGGACAGGGGAAACCAAGGGTATTCTTGTTTTTAAGACCATGAAAGCTAGGGTTATATTTTAAGGGATCTTGTAGCTTCTCCTTTAGTATTATATATCCATTTTTTACCTTCAAACATGTTTCTCCCCATTGTTCTGTGCCTTGTCTTACCTACAAAGAATTAAAAGGCAACCTTTTCCTTGTAGGAGGGAGTAGAAATCCACCGTGGAGTTCTGGATGAACCACTTGTTATCTGTTTACCTTTAAAAATAATTTTGCTTTCGGTCCAGCTTTGCTGGAATATGAAAGGTACTTTGAACTTTTAGAGAAGGAACTCCTTTTCCTTTTTAGTAACTTCTCTTGTTTAGATCAATGCCTTATTCCTATATTTCATTATGGCTTGCCACTCTTTCCATTCTCAACTGTCATTGCCATTTGCTTTAGCAATAAATAAGGAATGAAAGGCAAAACAAAACAGCCCGCCACAGTTGCTGACAATGATAAGTCTGTGAGGAAAATTTTCAGAAACCTCAGAGAATAGGCTCCAGTGGTTTCTCAGCCCACAAGTTTCAGCTGCACTGGGAACAATGGCTCTTCTGCCTACCTCCAAAGGACAAGATGAGACTTGGGCCTTGTTTTTTCTTTCTCTTCCAAGCTTCACATTTGAGCAAACAATCTTTGCTTAACCCACATGGAAAACTTGCAAACACAAACACATTCCTCCTCTCCTATTAGTGCTAGGATGAAAAGCAAACTTCAAATTAGTTAATGTTCACGTAGTTAAGTGGTTCCCTATTAACTGGGAATACGTAGGCGGGGGAGCTGACTTGGAGAGGGGCTTTAGCTGTTGAGTCAAAGGCAGAATGAAAGCCAAAATCACTCAAATTGCAAGAGAAAGTTTTTTTAAAAAAAGAATAAAGAACTCATATAGGTGGTACAGCACCTTGCCTATGTTGTATGCTAGCGTTCCCACTCCACATGGCACATCTGGGTGGCACGTGGAAAATGGAGGCAGGCTTTTGGGAAAGGACCATCCTACTCCTGTCATGTCTGTGAATATTTAGGGATCAGCCCTTTATAAGGGTGCTCGGTGCCACCACACAGTTTTATTGGTTGGCAGGTTGAAAACTAGTCCTAAACTCATTCCTTGGTCCTTTGAAAAGAATGCCTGGGCTTTCAGCCATGAGGTGACCACATCATTCCTGTCGGAAGACATGACCCTTGTGTTCCATGGGCAGGATTGTCTATGCATCCAATCTGAGAAACAAATCAACTGGGAACTGAATAGCCCTTACAGCAAGAATCTTGGAAATGTGTCAGCTGGTTTGCTGGAGTTTAGCCATTTTATCCTCATACCTGTAGTGAAGTATTTGAGAAAAATTCAGGCTGACACTATTCCTACTAATTAAAAAAATTAAAAAACAAATAAAACCCAAAAAGGAAGTACTAAGCATTTTGAACAAGTTTGAATTTGGGTTAGAGGTTTTAAGTTGGAGGCAACCTTTGGTTTAGTACAATATCAGCAACTAATAGCGTTTGATTTAATGCCAGAAGGGCTCCTTCTCTAATGAATCACCACATTCATCTTGAAATACCACTGTCAGGTCATAGATATCACAGGGGTTTTAACTATGGGCCCATAGAGTGTCCATGATGGATATCAGGGAGATACATAACTGGGTATTTAAGCTCGCTGTAATTCTAGACAAATTTCACATATGTGCCTGCATGTGTGTGTGTGTGTGTGTGTGTGTGTGTGTGTGTGTGTTTGCAGTTTTCTCAGACAGAAGATTCATTTCTTTCATCAGATTTCAAACGGCTTTGTAAATCTTAAATATTGAGCAACATTGCTAGAATGTTGGCATAGAAAAAGATTTCAGAAATATCTGGTCTGGTGCTTTTCAACGTGCTCAAATTTTTGTGTTCATGAGATTCACCTGAGATGCTTGTTTAAGAGAAGATTCCTGAGCCCCAGCTCTACCCAGGCTGATTTAGTAGATCTTAAGTGTGGGACCCAGAGTTCTGCTTTTTAATCAGAACTTCAGAGATCATGAGCCACAGGCAAGGGCCAAAGGTAATACTTTGAATGCAAAGTGAACTTAAGAGATACAGGGAAGTGTGATGGTCAGGTGAACAGGATTGGTGGAAATTACCTTTTCCTCAAATCAGAGCAGCTCTGCCTTTTTCTGCTTCACATATTGAGCTTCCATGTAAGACTACATTTGAAAAAGGCTAAAAGAAATAGCCTGGAAGTCACTGACATTATCCAACACCTTCATGTTACAGAAGAAGAAAATGAGACACAGAGAGATACAGTGATTATTCCAAGATCACAATTGCCTTTGGTGACAGGGTTGAAGCAAGAACCTAATCCCCCTGATTCCTTGGCCGGATCTTTTCCATCATGGATAAATCTCCTTAAAGCCACATACTGGAGTTAAAAAACCAACCACTTTTTAGCATATTATCTAGGAAGGAAGATAGGAAGGTTAAGCTTTCTTATCCAACCAAATAAGGAAGTCTTCCTGCCTGGGAAGAGAACTGAGTTATCAGGGAGGTCTGGGTGAGGTGGCCCTGGAAGCCTCATAGAAGTTATCGAATATAAAGTCAACTGGATGGAGCACATGTGACTGAAAACAGCTTCACCATTTTGTCTACTGCCAGACTTGGCACCCAAGAGACATTGCCTCCACAATGGTCCCAAGAAAATAATTTAGTGTTAGGCCACCCTGTGAGTTCTTTTATTCATCTATAAGCCTTTTCTTTGGTTGGAGCATTAGCTGGTAATTAATGGCTTCAAGGTGATTCTTCAAACTTGACTTTAGAATTTCCAACATGGTATACAATTCCAATTCAGTGTAACGGGTGGGAGGGGGAACACTTAGCATTCTTCATGGAATTATGAATAGCATTCATTTAAGAAGGTGAATTTCAAAAGTTTTCAAAGCCCTGTCAAGGTAAATTTTGGTGGTGATATCAATTATCTAGGCTAACAGGAGTTGTAAAACCAGTCTAAAAATGTTTTCCAACCTCTTTCATGATTTCTGATGCTGCCTAATTCTGACTTGTGAGAACAGTTTCTTTTCTTTGTTTTCAGTTTCTATTTTGGGTTCTGGCCAGTATTAAGAACTAGGAATTTCAAGGCAGGTTTACAAAATTATCAAACTTTAAAAAACAAAACGAAACAAAGCAAAAAACTTCAGAAGCTGTTAATTTGGAGCATGTAGTGAAGTGCTATTAATCCAGGATGCAAATAATCAAACCCTTAAAAAAAACAGAATCATATTTTATACTGTTTTGTGCAATGACTATTGACATTGAGAATCCTGACCTGGGGCCCTGCAAAATCCTGAGGTATCTAACTCATCCAAGGAAGATTCCATTGTAATCAGTTGATTTTTAGTGCCAAGTACATATTTTATTGTGTCATGGAGGTCCTAGCATGGACATGTCCAGCCAATTCTGGCATGTCAGAACCTGTCCCAAGGCCTGGAGGTATGTGCACACTAGTCTCTTCCTATGAGTAAACAAGAAGGTAGTTGGGAAAAGAAAAGCACTGGACCAGGAGCAGGAGGATTTCACCCTGATGTGAAAGAGCTGAGGGTACAGGTTTGCGAGGTGGATGAGGCTATGAAAGAAGACAGGCTGCTGGCTTTATCCCAGGGCAACCATATGAAGTTAGTCCCTTCTGAGGCAGTGCCAGAGCTTTAGGAAGGTGGGGCGATGTGCCGGATATCTGATGTTCGTGGCTCTTCCCAGTTGACTCTCTACACTTTCCTGCCCTGCTCTGAACCCCAGAGCTGACCTTGGGCTCCTTTGTCCTCTGGCTTCTGGCTGGGTTTAGTTGGGGCATTAGCTGACCAGTAGGTGGGAGCAGAACGAGGTCAGGTGATTATCACTCTGGTTCTGTCCACATCCTCGGGCTGGGTGTTTCCCTCAAGTAAAAGCTGTAGTTCTGTCAGTCATTCTTCTCCACCCCACTCCCTCTGTCTCTCCAGGTTCCCTCATGGCTCCCTTGTCATGCTCCTTCAGGCCTGGAGGTGGGCATTTTGATCCTCCGTCACTCAGCTTGGGGTAGTGCACCACTCCATGTAGTTTCCCTATATGTTCTCCACCATTCTGGCAAGAATCCTTTTAAGTTCACTTTAATTTTCCCAGTCTGAGTGTGTCATCTGTTTCCTGAAGGTGTGTAGTCACTAATGAGTCAGTGAAATGAATGCTGTAACGTTAACAGTCGGGTCAGACGCTGAGAGCATACGAGGTAGGGAAGCTCTGAGCCTTAACGTGGACAGGAGGAAGCAGTTTCTGGGGGATGTAGAGGCTCTGGCATTGATGTGAGCAGGTGATTTCTCTGGGCCCCACCCATCCATTATTTGTTAGAAAATGTTTAGGGCGCTGTCACTGTCCTTCTAGCTCTAGTATCTTTGGATAAACTGGTTTGCTCAAATGAGGGCCACCTAGATAAACATATCAGGTCCCTCAGACAACAATGCTCTGTTTTCAGAACTCATTTAGACCATTTTCTACTTGCCTGCTTCACTCAGATCCCAGTTTCTCAGCTTCCTCAATCTCTTCTTCTGTCTCAGCATTTACAGTGCAGTTTTGTTCTCAGCTTACCTTTTGATTAAAGACTGTTTGGACTGATATCCTGCCTTTGACCTTGGTACCTTTCCAGGATACAGTATGGGCATGTCTCAGAGTTATTGCAGGTTTAGATTCCAGACCACTGTAGTAAAGTGCATATTATAGTAAAGTGAGTCACTTGAAATTTTTGGTTTCCCAGTGCATATGAAAGTTATGTTCACACTATACTGTAGTCTATTAAGGGTTCAATAGCATTATGTCTAAAACAATGTACATACATTAATTAAAGAATACTTTAGTGCTAAAACATGCTAACCATTATCTGAGCCTTCAACAAGTTGTAAATTTTTGCTGGTGGAGGGTCTTGCCTCAGTGTTGATGGCTGCTGACTGATCAGGGTGGTGCTGCTGAAGGTTGGCGTGGCTGCAGCAATTTCTTAAAATAAGGCAAAAGTGACGTTTGCCGCATCGACTGACTCTTACTTTCATGAATGATTTCACTGTAACATGAAATGCTGTTTGATAGCATTTTACCCACAATAGAACTTCTTTTAGAAATAGAATCAATCCTCTCAAAACCTGCCTCTGCTTTGTAAGCTAAGTTTATGTAATATTCGAAATACATTGTTGTCATTTCAACAATCTTTAAAGTATGTTCACAGAAGTAGATCCCATCTCAAGAAATCACTTTCTTTGCTTATCCATAAGAAGCAGCTCTTCATCCATTAAAGTTTTGTCATGAGACTACAACAATTCTGTTATATCTTCCGGCTCCACATCTACTTCTAGTTCTCTTGCTATTTCCATCACGTCTGCAATTACTTCCTTCACTGAAGCCTTGAACTCCTCAATGTCATCCATGAGGGTTGGAATCAGCTTCTTCCAAACTACAGTTACTGTTGATGTTTTGACCTCTTCCCCTGAATCACAAATGTTCCTAATGGCATCTAGAATGGTGAATCCTTTCCAGAGGTTTCCATGTGACTTCGCCAAGATCCATCAGAGGTATCACTATCTGTAGCAGCTATAGCCTTATGAAATATATTTATTAAATAATAAGACTTGAAAGTAGAAATTACTCCTTGATCCATGGGCCGCAGAATGGATGTTGTGTTAGCAGACTTGGAAACATTAATCTTGTACATCTCCATTAGAGCTCTTGGGTGACCAGGTGCATTGTCAATGAGCAGTAGTATTTTGAAAGGAATCCTTTTTCTGAGTAGTAGGTCTCAACAGTAGACTTGAAATAGTAAACCATGTTGTAAACAGTTGTGCTATCATTCAGGCTTTGTTGGTCTATTTATAGAGCACAGGCAGAGTAGATTTAGCATAATTCTTAAGGGCCCTAGGATGTTTAGAATGGTAAATGAGCATTGGCTTCATCCTAAAGTCACCAGCTGCATTAGCCCCTAACAAGAGAGTCAGCTTTTCCTTTGAAGCTTTGAAGCCAGGCATTGACTTCTCCTCTCTATCTATGAAAGTTCTAGATGAATCTTCTTCCAACTGAAAGGCTGTTTTGTTTACATTGAAAATCTGTTGTTTAGTGTAGCCACTTTCATTAATTATCTCAGCTAGACCTTCTGGATAACTTGCTGTAGCTTCTACATCAGTGCTCGCTGCTTCATTTTGCACTTTTATGTCATGGAGACAGCTTCTTTCCTTAAACTTTGTGAATTACCTCTGTTAGCTTCAAACTTTTCTTTTGCAGCTTCTTCACCTCTATCAGCCTTCATAGCATTGAAGAGAGTTAAGGCCTTGCTATGGATTAGACTTTGTCTTAAGGGAATGTTGTGACTGGTTTGATTTTCTATCCAGACCACTAAAAACTTTCTCCATGTCAGGAGTAAGGCTGTTTCACATATCATTCATGCATTCACTGGAATAGCTTGTTTAATTTTCTTCAAAAACTTTTCCTTTGCATTCACAACTTGGCTAAGTGTTTGGAGTAAGAGACCTAGTTTTCAGCATGTCTCAGCTTTTGGTGTGCTTTCCTCACTAAGGTTAATCATTTCTAGCTTTTGATTTAACGTGAGAGACATGTGACTCTCTTTCATTTGAACACTTAGAGGCCATTATAGGGGTATTAATTGTCCTAATTTCAATATTGTTGTATTTCAGGGAATAGGGAGACCCAAGAAGAGGGAGAGAGATGAGGGAACAGAAGCAGATAGGTAGAGCAGTCAGAACATACCCATTTATCAATAAGTTCACCATCTTTTATGGGCATGGTTCCTTGTGCCCCCAAATAATTAAAATAGTAACATCAAAGTTCACAGATCCCAAATCACCATAACAAATATAATAAAAAGAAAAAGCATGAAATAGCATGAGAATTACCAAAATGTGACACAGAGACATAAAACGAACAAGTGCTGGTGGAAAAATGGTGCTGATAGATTGGCTTGATGCAGAGTTGTCAAAATCCTACAATTTGTGATACAAAAAAACCCCAAACCCACTGCATCTGTGAAGTGCAATAAAGTGAAGTGCAATGAAACAAGGTATGCCTGTAATAGATATTACTATTTAATGTTAGATGGCAGAGGAGTAAGACGTGGAGATCACCTTCCTTCCCACAAATACATCAAAAATACATGTACATGTGGAACAACTCCTACAGAACACCTACTGAACGCTGGCAGAAGACCTCAGACTTCCCAAAAGGCAAGAAACTCCCACATACCTGGATAGGATAAAAGAAAGAGGAAAAAACACACAAAAGAATACGGATGGGACCTGCACCTCTGGAAGGGAGCTGTGAAGGAGGAAAAGCTTTCACACACTAAGAAGCCCCTTCACTGGTGGAAATGGGGGTGGGGTGGGGGGGAAGCTTCAGAACCACAGAGGAGAGTGCAGCAATAGGGGTGCAGAGGGCAAAGTGGAGAGATTCCTGCACAGAGGATTGGTGCCGACCAGCACTCACCAGCCTGGGAGGCTTGTCTGCTCACCTGCCGGGGCAGGTGGGGGCTGGGAGCTGAGGCTCCATCTTCGGAGGTCAGATCCCAGGGAGAGGACTGGGGTTGGCTGTGTGAACACAGCCTGAAGGGGGCTAGTGTGCCACAGCTAGCCGGGAGGGAGTCCGGGAAAAAGTCTGGACCTGCCTAAGAGTCAAGAGACCATTGTTTCGGGTGCTCGAGGAGAGGAGATTCAGAGCACTGCCTAAACGAGCTTCTGAGATGGGCACAAGCCGTGGCTGTCAGTATGGACACCAGAGAGGGACATGAAATGCTAACGTTGCTGCTGCAGCCACCAAGAATCCTGTGTGCAAGCACAGGTCACTATCCACACCTCCCCTCCCAGGAGCCTGTGCAACCCGCCACTGCCAGGGTGCCATGATCCAGGGACAACTTCCCTGGGAGAACACACGGTGCACCTCAGTCTGTTGCTACATCATGCTGGCCCCTGCCCCCATAGGCTTGCCCCGCATGCCATACCCCTCTCTCCCCCTGGCCAGAGACACCTAATCAGCCGCTCCTTTAACCAGCTACTGTCTGGGCAAAGAACAGATGCGAGGGCGACCTACATTCAGGGGTGGGGCCAAATCCAAAGCTGAACCCCAGGAGCTGTGAGAACAAAGGAGAGAAAGGGAAATTTCTCTGTGCAGCCTCAGAAGCAGTGGATTAAATTTCCATAATCAACTTGATGTATCCTGCATCTGTGGAATACCTGAATAGACAACAAATCATCCCAAAATTGAGGTGGTGGACTTTGGGAGCAACTGTAGAATTGGGGTTTGCTGTATGTGACTGACAAGTTTCTGATTTATATGTTTATCTTAGTTTAGTTTTTAGTGCTTGTTATCATTGGTGGATTTGTTTATTGGTTTTGTTGCTCTCTTCTTTTTTTTATTACTATTTTTATTTTAATATTTAAAAAATATTTTTATTTAAAAAATTTAATTTATTTTATTTTTTCTCTTTCTTTCTTTCTTTCTTTTCTCACTTTTCTTCTAAGCCATGTGGCTGACAGGGTCTTGGTGCTCAGGCCTGGTGTCAGGCCTGAGCCTCTGAGGTAGGAGAGTGGAGTTCAGGACATTGGACAACCAGAGATCTCCTGGCCCCATGTAATATCAATCAGCTAGAGCTCTCCCAGAGATCTCCATCTCAATGCTAAGACCCAGCTCCACTGAACGATCAGCAAACTCTAGAGCTGGACACCCCATGCCAAACAACTAGCAAGACAGGAATACAACCTCACCTATTAGCAGAGAGGTTGCCTAAAATCATACTAAGTTCACAGACACCCCAAAACAAACAACCGGATGTGGCCCTGCCCACCAGAAAGACAAGATCCAGCCTCATCCACCAGAACACAGGCACCAGTCCCCTCCACCAGGAAGCCTACACAACACACTGAACCAACATTACACACTGGGAGCAGACACCAGAAAAACAGGAATTACTAACCTGCAGCCTGTAAAAAGAAGACCCCAAACACAGTAAGTTAAGTGAAATGAGAACACAGAGAAATACACAGCAGATGAAGGAGCAAGGTAAAAACCCACTTAACCAAACAAATGAGTAGGAAATAGGCAGACTACCTGAAAAATAATTCAGAGTAATGTTAGTAAAGATGATCCAAAATCTGGAAATAGATTGGAGAAGATAAAAGAAACATTTAATAAGGACCTAGAAGAACTAAAGAGAACACAATCAATGATGAACAACACAAGAAATGAAATGAAAAATTCTCTAGAAGGAATCAATAGCAGAATAACTGAGGCAGAAGAATGGATAAGTGACCTGTAAGATAAAATAGTGGAAATAACCACCACAGAGCAGAATAAACAAAAAGAATGAAAAGAATTGAGGACAGTCTCAGAGACCTCTGGGACAACATTAAATGCACCAACATTCAAATTATAGGGGTCTCAGAAGAAGAAGAGGAAAAGAAAGGGACTGAGAAAATACTTGAAGAGATTATAGTTGAAAACTTCCCTAATATGGGAAAGGAAATAGTCAATCAAGCCCAGGTAGTACAGAGAGTCCCATACAAGATATATCCAAGAACTAACACACCAAGACACACAAAACTATCAAAAATTAAGTACAAAGAAAAAATATTGAAAGCAGCAAGGAAAAAGTAACAAATAACATACAAGGGAATCCCCATAAGGTTAAGAGCTGATCTTTCAGCAGAAACTCTGCAAGCCAGAAGGGAGTGGCAGGACATATTTAAAGTGATGAAAGGGAAAAACCTACAGCCAAAATTACTCTACCTAGCAAGGATCTCAGTCAGATTTGACAGAGAAATTAAGAGCTTTACCGCAAAAGTTAAGAGAATTCAGCACCACTAAACCAGCTTTACAACAAATGTTAAAGGAACTTCTCTAGGCAAGAAACACAAGAGAAGGAAAAGACCTACAAAAACAAACCCAAAGCAATTAAGAAAATGGTAATAGGAAAATAAATATCTATAATTACCTTAAAGGTAAATGGATTAACTGCTCCAACCAAAATACATAGACAAGCTGAATGGGTACAAAAACAAGACCTATATATATGCTGTCTACAAGAGACCCACTTCAGACCTGGGGACACATACAGTCTGAAAGTGAGGGGATGGAAAAAGATAGCCCATGCAAATGGAAGTCAAAAGAAAGCTGGAGTAGCAATTCTCATATCAGACAAAATAGACTTTAAAATAAAGACTATTAAGAGACAAAGAAGGATGGTACAGAATGATCGAGGGATCAATCCAAGAAGAAGATATAACAATTGTAAACATTTATGCACCCTAGAAGCACCTAGGAGCTCCTCAATACATAACCTAGGAGCACCTCAATACATAAGGCAAATGCTAATAGCTATAAAAGGGGAAATCGACAGTAACACAATAATAGTAGGGGACTTTAACACTCCACTTTCACCAATGGACAGATTAACCGAACAGAGAATAAATAAGGAAACACAAACTTTAAATAAAACATTAAACAAGACAGAGTTAATTAATATTTATAGGATATTCCATCCCAAAACAACCGAATACACTTTCTTCTCAAGTGCTTATGGAAAATTCTTCAGAATAGATCATATCTTGGGTCAAAAATCAAGCGTTGTCACATATGGACACTTTATCTTTGATAAAGGTGGTAGGAATGTACAGTTGAGAAAGGACAGCCTGTTCAATAAGTGGTGCTGGGAAAACTGGGCTGATACATGTAAAAGTATGAGACTAGATCACTCCCTAACACCATACACAAAAATAGGCTCAAAATGGATTAAAGACCTAAATGTAAGGTCAGAAACTATCAAACTCTTAGAGGAAAACATAGGCACAACACTCTATGACATAAATCACAGCAAGATCCTTTCTGACCCACCTCCTAGAGTAATGGAAATAAAAACAAAAATAAACAAATGGGACCTAATGAAACTTCAAAGCTTTTGCACAACAAAGGAAACCATAAACAAGACCAAAAGACAACCCTCAGAATGGGAGGAAATATTTGCAAATGAAACAACTGACAAAGGATTAATCTCCAAAATTTACAAGCAGCTCATGCAGCTCAATAATAAAAAAAAAAAAAACCAATCCAAAAATGGGCAGAAGACCTAAATAGACATTTCTCCAAAGAAGATATACAGACTGCCAACAAACACATGAAAGAATGCTCAACATCATTAATCATTAGAGAAATGCAAATCAAAACTACAATGAGATATCATCTCACACCAGTCAGAATGGCCATCATCAAAAAATCTAGAAACAATAAATGCTGGAGAGGGTGTGGAGAAAAGGGAACATTCTTGCACTGCTGGTGGGAATGTGAATTGGTACAGCCACTATGGAGAACAGTATGGAGGTTCCTTAAAAAACTACAAATAGAACTACCATATGACCCAGCAATCCCACTACTGGGCATATACCCTGAGAAAACCAAAATTCAAAAAGAGTCATGTACCAAAATGTTCATTGCAGCTCTATTTACAATAGCCCAGAGATGGAAACAACCTAAGTGCCCATCATCGGATGAATGGATAAAGAAGATGTAGGACATATATACAATGGAATATTACTCAGCCATAAAAAGAAACGAAATTGAGCTATTTGTAATGAGGTGGATAGACCTAGAGTCTGTCAAACAGAGTGAAGTAAGTCAGAAAGAAAAAGACAAATACCATATGCTAACACATATATATGGAATTTAAGAAGAAAAAAAATGTCATGAAGAAACTAGGGGTAAGACAGGAATAAAGAAACAGACCTACTGGAGAACGGACTTGAGGATATGGGGAGGGGGAAGGGTGAGCTGTGACAGGGCGAGAGAGAGTCATGGACATATACACACTAACAAACGTAATGTAGATAGCTAGTGGGAAGCAGCCGCATGGCACAGGGATATCGGTTCGGTGCTTTGTGACCGCCTGGAGGGGTGGGATAGGGAGGGTGGGAGGGAGGGAGATGCAAGAGGGAAGAGATATGGGAACATATGTATATGTATAACTGATTCAATTTGTTATGGGGCAGAAACTAACACACCATTGTAAAGCAATTATACCTCAATAAAGATGTTAAAAAAAAATCAAGCATTGGTAAATTTAAGAAAATTGAAATCATATCAAGTAGCTTTTCTAACCACAATGCTATGAGACTAGATATCAATAACAAGAAAAAAAGCTGTAAAAAATAAAAACACATGGAGGCTAAACAATATGCTGCTAAATAACCAAGAGATCACTGAAGAAATCAAAGAAGAAATCAAAAAATACCTAGAAACAAATGAAAATGAAAACACAACGGACCAAAACTTATAGGATGCAGCAAAAGCAGTTCTAAGAGGGAAGTTTATAACAATACAATCTTACCTCAAGAAACAAGAAAAATCTCAAATAAACAACCTATAGTTACACCTAAAGCAATTAGAGTAAAAGAACAAAAGAACCCTAAAGTTAGCAGAAGGAAAGAAATCATAAAGATTAGATCACAAATCAATGAAAAAGAAATGAAGGAAATAATAGCAAAGATCAATAAAACTAAAAGCTTGTTCATTGAGAAGATAAACAAAATTGATAAACCATTAGCCAGACTTATCAAGAAAAAAAGGGAGAAGACCCAAATCAACAGAATTAGAAATGAAAAAGGAGAAGTAACAACTGACACTGCAGAAATAAAAAGGATCATGAGACCTTACTACAAGCAACTATATGCCAATAAAATGGACAACCTGGAAGAAATGGACAAATTCTTAGAAAAGCACAATCGTCTGAGACTGAACCAGGAAGAAGTAGAAAATATAAATAGACCAATGACAAGCACTGAAATTGAAACTGTGATTAAAAATCTTACACCAAACAAAAGCACAGGACCAGATGACTTCACAGGCAAATTCCATCAAACATCTAGAGAAGAGCTAACACTTATCCTTCTCAAACTCTTCCAAAATACAGCAGAGGGAGGAACACTCCCAAACTCATTCTATGAGGCCACCATCACCCTGATAACAAAACCAGACAAAGATGTTACAGAAAAAGAAAACTACTGACCAATATCACTGATGAATATAGATGCAAAAATCCTCAACAAAATAATAGAAAACAGAATCCAACAGCACATTAAAAGGATCATACACCATGATTAAGTGGGGTTTATCCCAGGATTGCAAGGATTCTTCAAAATATGCAAATCAATCAATGTGATCCACCATTTTAACAAATTGAAGGATAAAAACCATATGATCATCTCAATAGATACAGAAAAAGCTTTTGAAAAAATTCAATGCCCATTTATAATTAAAACTCTCCAGAAGGTAGGCATAGAGGGAACTTTCCTCAACATAATAAAGGCCATATATGACAAACCCACAGCCAACCTCGTTCTCAATGGTGAAAAACTGAAGTCATTTCCACTAAGATCAGGAACAAGACAAGGTTGCCCATTCTCACCACTCTTATTCAATATAGTTTTGGAAGTTTTAGCCACAGCAATTAGAGAAGAAAAAGAAATAAAAGGAATCCAAATCAGAAATGAAGAAGTAAAACTGTTACTGTTTGCCAATGATATGATACTATACATAGAGAATCCTAAAGATGCCACCAGAAAACTACTAGCGCTAATCAATGAATTTGGTAAAGTAGCAGGATACAAAATTAATGCACAGAAATCTCTTGCATTCCTGTGCACTAATGATGAAACATTTGTAAGGGAAATTAAGGAACCACTCCCATTTACCATTGCAACAAAAAGATTAAAATCCCTAGGAATAAACCTACCTAAGGAGACAAAAGACCTGTATGCAGAAAACTTTAAGATACTGATGAAATAAATTAAAGATTATACAAACAAATGGAGAGATATAACATGTTCTTGGATTGGCAGAATCAACATTGTGAAAATGACTATACTTCCCACAGCAATCTAGAGATTCAGTGCAATCACTATCAAACTACCAATGGCATTTTCCCAGATTTAGAAGAAAATATTTCACAGTTTGTATGGAAATACAAAAGACCCCGAATAGACCAAACAATTTTGAGAAATAAAAACAGAGCTGGAGGAATCAGGCTCCCTGACTTCAGACTATACTACAAAGTACAGTAATCATGACAGTATGGTACTGGCACAAAAACAGAAAGATAGATCAATGGAACAGGATAGAAAGCCCAGAGATAAAGCCATGACCATCTGGTCACCTTATTTTTGATAAAGGAGGCAAGAATATACAATGGAGAAAAGACAGCCTCTTCAATATGTGGTGCTGGGAAAACTGGACAGCTACATGTAAAAGGATGAAATTAGAACACTTCCTAACACCATACCCCCCAAAAACTCAAAATGGATTAAAGACCTAAATGTAAGGCCAGACACTGTAAAACTCTTAGAGGAAAACATAAGCAGAACACTCTATGACATAAATCACAGCAAGATCCTCTTTGACCCACATCCTAGAGAGATGGAAATAAAAACAAAAATAAACAAATGAGACCTAATGAAACTTAAAAGCTTTTGCACAGCAAAGGAAACCATAAACAAGACAAAAAAAACCCTCAGAATGGGAGAAAATATTTGCAAATGTAGCAACTGACAAAGGATTAACTCTAAAATATACAAGCAGCTCGTGCAGCTCAATATCAAAAAACAAACAACCCAATCCAAAAATGGGCAGAAGACCTAAATAGACATTTCTCCAAAGAAGATATACAGATTGACAACAAACACATGAAAGGATGCTCAACATCACTAATCATTAGAGAAATTCAAATAAAAACTACAATGAGGTATCACCTCGCACCAGTCAGAATGGCCATCATCAAAATATCTACAAACAAAAAATGCTGCAAAGGATGTGGAGAAAAGGGAACCCTCTTGCACTGTTGGTGGGAATATAAATTGATATAGCCTCTGTGGAGAACACTACTGAAGTTCCTTAAAAACCTAAAAATAGAACTACCATATGACCCAGCAATCCCACTACTGGACGCATACCCTGAGGAAACCATAACTCAAAAAGAGTCATGTATCACAATGTTCATTGCAGCACTATTTACAAGAGCCAGGACATGGAAGCACCCTAAGTGTCCATTGACAGATGAATGGATAAAGATGATGTGGCACATATGTACAATGGTATATTACTCAGCCATAAAAAGAAATGAAATTGAGTTATTTTTATTGAGGTGGTTGGACCTAGAGTCTGTCATACAGAGTGAAGTAAGTCAGAAAGAGAAAAATACTGTATTCTAATGCATATATATGGAATGTTAAAAAAAAAAAGGTTCTGAAGAACCTTCGGGCATGACAGGAATAAAGACTCAGATGTATAGTGGACTTAAGGGCAGAGGGAGTGGGAAGGGTAAGCTGGGACAAAGTGAGAGAGTGGCATTGACATATATACACTACCAAATGTAAAATGGATAGCTAGTGGGAAGCAGCCGCATAGCACAGGGAGGTCAGCTCGGTGCTTTGTGACCACCTAGAGGGGTGGGATTGGAAGGGTGGGAGCGAGATGCAAGAGGGAGGGGATATGGGGATATAAGTATAAGTATAGCTGATTTACTTTTTTATACAGTAGAAACTAACACAACAATGTAAAGCAATCCTACTCCAATAAAGATGTTAAAATAGAAAACTATGGAAATGAAGGAAATTATATCTCTGACATACACATTCAAAAAACAGAAACTTAATGTTAGATGCACTCTTGCTATGGCCAGGCATTTTGATAAATACTTTATTTTATTTTATTTTATTTTATTTTATTTTATTTTATTTTATTTTGCGGTACGCGGGCCTCCCACTGTTGTGGCCTCTCCCGTTGCAGAGCACAGGCTCTGGACGCGCAGGCTCAGCAGCCATGGCTCACGGGCCCAGCCACTCCGCGGCATGTGGGATCTTCCCGGACCAGGGCACGAACCCTTGTCCCCTGCATTGGCAGGCGGACTCTCAACCACTGTGCCACCAGGGAAGCCCAATGCTTTACATTCTTGATCTCATTTAATTTAATCCACATTGAGACCTATATTTTAGCACGTAAGTATTGAGCCATTCATTCGTCTATTTATTTAATTCAGCACACTTTCCTAAATCTTCTACTATTGGCTGGATGCTAGGAATACAAAGATGGATATAATATAGTGTTTGCACTCAAGATGCTTAAAACCAAGTAAAATTAATAAATTTGGGAATAGATAAGTGGAATCTAATACCCACAGTTTTAGAGACCACTTTCCATTTCAAACATGAGTGCAACTCTATGCAAACTCTTTGAAAGTAGGTATTCTTGTAAAGGATAAGGGCAATACTGTTATTTAGAGTGAAGTCTGGAATCAATGTATTCGAGTGTATTACACTCTACATGGACAGTGTGTTTGACTTTACCATCAAACAGAACCAATAGGATACTGTGTGATTTATTTTTTGTAATTGGCTCACATGATTATGGAGGCTGGCAAGTCCAATAAATGAAGGGTGGGCGGGGCAGACTTGAGGCCCAAAGAAGACCTAAGGCTGCAGTTTAAGTCTGAAGGCCCTCTGCTACAGAATTCCCTTTTGTTTAGGTGTGGTCAGTCTTTGGTTTCATTTAGGTCTTCAACTGATTGGATGAGGCCAGCCATGTTATGGAGGGCAATCTGACCACCATAAAGTCTCCCATTTTAAATGTTAATCTCATTCAAACACAGCATCACAGAAACATCCAGAATAATGTCTGATCACATATCTTGGCACTATTGCCCAGCCAAGTTGACACATATAATTAATCATCTCAGCCAGCAGAAGAAGCCTCAGAATCCAACATGATCAATAAAACCTGGGCCCTGGAAACTAAAGAGCCCCTTTTCTCCTTGCCAGAAGGTGGAGATCAGAACCAGCTGTAAATGCTCTAACTAAGCAGGGTAAGCATGAGATCATGTAATCAGGAGAGAAAACTCTTGACTACTGCACTGAATTCTAAGTTTTGCTTGCTTCTTGCATCACCATCCTTACCGTCCCTCATTAGGATATTCTGCTGTCCTGCCAGCCATTATCTCTTGTTGACCAATGTCCAGATCTGTGTCTGGCAAAGAATAATACAATATTGTGAAGATCTACTAGACTATATTTAAATCAAGTACCATATCTATGATATTAATTCATCTATTTATTTATTCTTTTATTCATTCATTTAACAAAGCTTTATTGAGAAAGTACTAAATGTCAAGAACTTTGCTAGATCTGGAGATACAGCACCAAATAAGATGGATTAGTTCTGGTCTTTATGGAGTGTACTGCCCCTGAGGCAAGTTGGATACTAAACTAACAGCTGCTCAAATATTTAGTTTATTATAATTATGATGAATGGCATGAAGAAAAAAAGTACAAGGTACAATGAGAGAATATAACAATGATGAGTAGAAGACACTGAGAGTAATCATCAAACCTATTTCCTTGTATCCCAGTCTAGCCCATAACACCCTCCTTTATATAATACTCCATGTTCTTTTGCTTATGACTTGAAACACATAAACATGGTGACTCTTGAAGCTATGTGAAAGCAACTGGGGTTTCTAAATTCCCACATAGAATGCTACCCACCAAATACCAGAATTATACTTTTACATGTAAGAAATGAATTTAAATTGGGTTTCGTCACAATATACAAATGTTTGTATTTGTTTATTCTGAATCTAGAATTATTGTACGGAAACTAATTCTGCAGTTATGATTCCACATAAACTTGAAATGTGGTGCCATTTATAATAAATATTTAAAATAGGTGATATTGACCTTTCAGTAATGTGTTAGGCAGTCAAGAAACTCTGACTCTGTGTTAGGCAGTCAGGAAACCATTTTTTGAGTTTTGAAAAATGGAAGCCCATGCTGTAAATTTGAACAAATATTTGGTAAACATATTGCCTGTGATAACTTGAAGGCATAAGGTGGGCCTATTGAGCCTGTTGTTTCAGTTCTCAGTTGCGGGTGATTTTGTATCCCTGGGACATTTGGCAATGTCTAGAGACATTTTGTTTGTTGTAACTGTAGATGAAGGTGATGCTACAGGCTTGTAGTTGGTAGAGGCCAGGAATGCTCCTAAACATCTAATAATGTGTAGGATAGACCCTTTCAGTACATAATTATCTGGCCTAAAATGTCAGCAATGCTGTGGTTTAGAAACTCTGTTCTAGGGGATGTCATTGGAAAGACTCAGAATAGTCATGTAAATTGGCTTTTACTTCCTCCTTTCATCAAGAAAAATAAAGATAAATCCTGAAATAACTGGACAGTTGTCAGACAATAAGGGAATATTGAGAATCTCAAATTTAGGTCATCTAAAAACTCCTGCTTCAAAACCCCAACTGTAATACATGAGATCTAAAGAGGTTTTGAGTGGCAGTGTCTGATTTATACACTACTCTGGAGTGAAGATCAGATTTAAGGGTGTGTGGCCTTCCCACCCAAATTTTTAATTTCATCTGGTCTCAAGATATGTACTATTAAGTTGAGATATATTGCCCTGGGAGCTCAGAAACAAAGACCCAAATCAGCCTTGAGAATTTTATTTAGGAAAGAAGTTTGGACATAGTTTTTGAACATAGAACTGATTGGAAACTAGATTAGAACCTACCAAGTATATATTTGAGGGAAAGTTATCATGAAGGAAATTATCTTTGGTAAAGCAGATAGTATTACATTAATAAGTAGTTACTTATAAGGAGTTCAAGAAATTGTCTTTGCAGAAATAGCATTTAAAGTGAGTCCTCAAAGATAAAATGGAACAATCAACAAGTTAAAGGAATACAGCATTTTGTATTCCATGATGCTAGGAACTGAATGAGAGTCAGGCTAATTGAGGTATAATAAGCTAAAGGGGATATGATGATAGATGAGACTACTGTGTATGGACAAGAACATAAAGGACTTCAAAATTTATGGTGAGAATTTTGGTACCTTGTATCTTTCTAGAAAACTTCCCATTTCATCTAGGTTTTCTAATTTTTTGACATAGAATTGCTCATAGAATTTTCTTAGAATTTAAAATTTGGGTTTTTTTAAAGCAGTTTGTATGTTATTCCACTGCCTTCTGGCCTTCATAGCTTCTGATGAGGAGTTAGCTGTTAATCTTATTAAGACTCTCCAGTACATGATGAGTCACTTTTCTCTTACTATTTTCAAGATTCTTTCTTTGTCTTTGACACAGACACACACGGAGGAAGGACCATGTGAGAACAACATGGAGAAGATGGCCATCTACAAGAAAAGGAGAGAGGTTCAGAAAAATTAAACCCTGTTGACACCTTGATCTTGGACTCCTAGTCTCCAGAACAGTGAGAAAATAAATTTCTGTTTAAGCCACCTAGTCTGTAGCATTTGTTACAGCAGCCCAAGCAAACTAGAAAATTAATACAAGCTCTGACATAAGCTTCATGCAATTTAATTCTCTTTTCTGCATCATGATTTTCTTGTCTGTTAGATCAAGTGATCAAAACTAAGCATGTATGTTACTGTTTAAAGAACAGCAAAGAAAATCAAAACCCTGTTCTTATTTGTTCGATCTACCTATTTTAGGAAGTGTCTGCTCTTTACACCTAAGCAGATGCAGACTTTATAAAATACAATCCTTTTCTCCTCTCTTTTAAAAAATAAACATAAATTTTCTGAGGACATATTTTCATTTGGTTGAATGATGTTTAACTTTACTTTGCAAATAATCATTCACCTAGAATATTGCTGATGGTCACTTGATTTATTTTACTACTGTGATGGAAAACAAATTTGGTTAGTTAGTTTATACTTGTACTGATTTGAGTCGTAATGCTTTGGTTATAGTTTTTCTGATAAGACACATTGGGAAAAGAAAGTAGGACAAGGGGTTGAGTTCCACCCAACTCTGTTACTAAATGACTGTGTTATCTTGGGTTAGCTAACTGGAGTTTTTGAGTTTATTAACTACTTTGTAATATGACATTAATCTCACAGTTGCCTTGCCTGGTTATTCATTCATAATTCAATAAACAAATAAGCATTGAGTACCTCTTACTTTCTTGGCACTGTACTAGAGGCTGGTGACTAATCGGAAAGCTAAACCAGTCTGTGTCCTTGGGCAGCTTATACTTTAGTGGAAAGATAGACATTTGTCAAAGAAGTGCACAAATAAATGTAAAGTTGCAACTTTGCTAACTCCTACAAGGAGAGAAGCATGATGCTTTAAAAGTTTATCATGGGGCTTCCCTGGTGGCGCAGTGGTTAAGAGTCTGCCTGCCGATGCAGGGGACACGGGTTCGTGCCCCGGTCCGGGAAAATCCCACATGCCGCGGAGCGGCTAGGCCCGTGAGCCATGGCCGCTGAGCCTGTGCGCCCGGAGCCTGTGCTCCGCAACGGGAGAGGCCACAACAGTGAGAGGCCCAGTTACCGCAAAAAAAAAAAAAAAAAAAAAGTAAAAGTTTATCATGAGGGTGAGGGCAGTAGGCAGGGAGAAGGGGATTTGACCTAATCAATGTGTTTGACGGTCTCCCTGAGGAAGTGATAATTGAACTGAGATCTGATGAAGGGAGTCGGTGCTCACTAGGTCATTGCAAGGAGAAAAAGGCAATGGATATGAGATGTGGTACTATTTTTTTTTTTACTATCATTACTATTATTTAATAGAGACCTACTCAGCTTTTTTCATCTAGTCGGTAAAGTTGTAATGCATCTTATGATAATTCCCCATCCAGAATAAATCTTTCCAAACATGAAGTTGATTTACCCTAAAAAATTCAGACTTTTAAAGTAATTGCCAAATTACAAATTGTCAAATTCATGAGAAGAACTAGTAAAAAACCTCTGAATATGAATCATGGCCCTTTTACATTTTCCTTAATCTTGTTGCTATTTCCCATTCTCTACCTATATTAAAAAATAACTTTTATATCTGCTGTATTTCTCATGTTAAACCTGAATTAATGGAATTCTTTCTGTATCTTATCTAATGCATTGGAAAGAGAGTTAATTTTCTTCATTTTAATCCTACTCAGTTTAAAGCTCCTGTAATAAAGTACTTTATTTTTGAAGGCTTCTGACCAGTAAACTGCATACTTCAAAAAAGAACCATCTACACCCAATAGGCACTGTCCAACAACAAACCAGCCAATTCCCTAATACCAGGCAATTATATAACGACTATCCAAACATAATAAAACAAGATTTTCCCCTCAAGGGAAGACTTAAAAAAATATTCACCTATTTCTGCTCCTTTCATATAACATTGCTGCTTTCCCAAGTCAGCACTATGCGTTAAGCTCTTTTAACTGAGAACAAATTGAACCCAGATGTGAATTGGGGAAGGGGGGCCAATTTTGCTCTTGGTCTTGGCAGTGCTAAAGGGCAATTTTTTTCAAAGATTTACAGTACCTGGCAACTTTGGGTCAGGCTATAAAGTTCAAGCTCATAAATGTTCATTAGCAGTTCTCTGATCATTACTTTGACATCAATTTTCCAAACGGACACAAAACTTAAATTGTCTCATTATTTCTTCCTTTTGTAAAGTACTTATGGTATGTGTGTTTGCATTACATAGATACTAAATAGCTAGATTTCAGGTCATTCTAAACTGGCTTAACCTAGCACTTTTTAAAATAGAGAAGAAATTCAGACTTTTCAATGGTGAGCAATTCCAAGGCAGAGATGATTTGATGGGTCTTTTGATCTGCCTAATTTTGAAAGGTATGAATAAAAATGCCCCTGCAGAGAAACAGAATGGAATGGATAAAGCAAATGTTTGACATGTTAGCATAGCTGGAATGAGATAGAATCCTTACCTCAGATCTAGTGGCTTAAATTTAGCAATAACTAGGGTCTAACTGCTGGGTTCATAATGCTGGAGTGTTTGGAAAAGATGGAGACATAGGTGAAAGTCTACCTTCATTGAAGAGAGAGAGATTTTAAGATCAATAAACAGCACTTAGTTGAAACCACTAATGAGCTACACAACATGTCTCAGAAATCACAAGTTTATTTTGCTTTTGTCAGAAGTTGGAATAATTTGTGTTTGAGGTTGTCAACACGCTAGACTGCAATCTTGTGGTGACCTCTGCTTTTTCTACTGCCTGAGAAGTGTAAAGTTCCAAGACAAGGGAAGAAGCCCTGTCATCTGAAGCATGCAGTTCATCAGCTTCATGGTAGAAAACAACTTCAGAGGTATCATCTTAAAGCACCAAGGATGTAACTTTATGAAAACCAATTTCTTGACATTCTTCCACACTTCCAACACTCCCACATTTTAAAGAAAAATATGCCCTCCTGTGAAGCTGGCACTTTGAAAGTGCGGAACACAGAACTTCACCCTGGTCCCTTCCCTTTTTTCTCTTTGGTGAATTAATGAATATACCTGAGAAGAATTTGTGTGTGTGTGGTGGGAGGTAACAGGGTAGGGAGAGAGGAAATAAAATAGAATAAAGAGAATTTGCTTTTATTCTTCTGTTTGGTATTTAGTTAAGACTTGAGTAATTTGGGGGAGTTCTTTCATTTTTCTGACTCAGATCTCTCTTCAAATTGCCATAATTCTTAGTTCTATACTTGGAACAATATGAGTGCCCTCTGGTGGACAAAATGTCATTTTAAAGTTTTTGTGTATATGGACTGAACACCGTAAGTATGGAGAAAATAAGTCCAATATTTCAAATGTCTTCGTTGAACTTCTGAAAACCCTAGAAAATTAGTTCCTCATGTTCTGGTGTGGTAACAGCTAGGAAAATAGTTCGATAAAATAAAGGGATAAAAGGCAAGTGGGGGTGGTGCTCCAGATCCTATTTGCTACCAAAATAGTGTCTTGGAACTGTACATAATTTGGATCCTTAACAGGGAACTCAAATGTCTAAGGGAAGGCTAATAACCCTACTTCTTGGCCATCAATGCAAAGATCTGAAATGCTCTCATTAAGAATGAGACACTAATGAAACAACCTGGGTATAAGCAAAGCCTCTGAAGATCTATAACTGTTGGCATTTAGTGGTTAGAATTCTTGAAAGAAAGAAAGAAAGGGAGAGAAAGAAAGAAAGAAGGAAAGAAAGAAGGAAAGAGAGAGAGAGAAAAAGAAAGAATGAGAGGAGGATGAAATAAAGATCACATGGGTTGTGTAACTCACACATGCCAAACTAATGCAAAGGACTACGTCAATGCAGGTCTTTAGGGCTCATAAAGCATGTTTTCTCATTGCTTATTCAGATACACTTTACCTTCTCTGTTGGAGGATGACATGTTAAAGGCTGAAGACAGAGTCTCTGGTTCTTCTTTTGAATCTCCCTCAATTTTTGACTTAATACAAAGGACAGCAATCTGATTTAAGATTCACTAAGCTGATAAAGCCCAAGGATTATGGGCAGTGGTTCACTAGTAAATGTTTAACAACTGTTTCTCCAGAAAAGAAAGCCCAACTTTGTAACATTTGCCAATTTCCATGGTGTAAACAATCTCATCATGGTTGATTTCGAGCTACCAACACAATATCACTGAACACGTAATTGGGAAGAGACACAAACAACTGACTTTCACAAACTGGTATTAGGCAGCTCCAACCCACCACTACATAGAGGACTTTTAATTAATTTTCCTGTAACTTTGACACTTTGAGCCATGAAGCTATATTATTTTTGTAATAAGAAAAGAAAAACTCAAATAAAAGTTATTTGAAAAGTTGACCTCTACTGAAGAAATTATTTATAATAAAAGTGTCTTTCATATTGACACATGTTCCATATGATACATCTCACAGTCTTTAATACTCTCTAAAATGTTTCCAAATTCACTATGTCACTGGCATCTTGTAAAAAACCTCTAAAATCTGCATATTACCCCTTGACAAAGGAAGAATATGAAAATCAAGGAAGTTGCATCAATATATAGAACTGGTCCTAGAATTCTAGTTTTCTAGCTGTTAATCCAGTGATTTTTCTGTTTTACATGGATATTAAAAAGATAATTTACAACTGAAATTGGTGAATTCACAGTTTTCATTCAACAATAATGTTTACACTATTCACTACTTTGAACAGAAAGGGTTAGCTACAGCTATCTCTTCAAGACACTTCTGACTTCACAAAGCAATGTAAGCCTGGATAATGCTATGCTATCAGTGCTAGGGCCCAAAATAATTACAAAAACCACTACCCCTCCCTATCCTCCATAGACCCAGAAAATAAGAGTAGAGTCTGATTATATTTCCCATTCCATCTTTCCCTTTGTCTCATTCTTTTGTTATTTCAACCAATGTTAATAGAGTCCTTGATAACTCATTTCTGCCAATGTTCCTTACATCTCTGGGCTTAAGAAACTCAAATGCCTAGTTTGAGTATCTCCAAGGTTACCCCAAAGCACTGAGTCATGTGAAAATCAGTAGCTTAGGACAGTGGAAAGAGAGCAGACTTGGGAATCAAGAACATCTTCTGTTTATTATTATTATTGAAGTATAGTTGATTTACAATGCTGTGTTAGTTTCAGGCGTTAAGCAAATGATTCAGTTATATATATCTATATCTATACTTTTTCAGATCTTTTCCATTATAGGTTATTACAAGATATTGAATATAGTCCCCTGTGCTATACAGTAGGATCTTATTGTTTATTTATTTTTATATATAGTAGTATGTATCTGTTAATCCCAAGCTCTTAATTTATCCCTCCCCCGCCTTTTCCCTTTGGTAACCATAAGTTTGTTTTCTATGTCTGTGAGTCTGTTTCTGTTTTGTAAATAACTTCATTTGTATATTTTTAAAAATTCCACAAATAAGTGATATCATATGATATTGTCTTCCTCTGTCTGATTTACTTTACTTAGTATGATAATCTCTAGGCTCATCCATATTGCTGCAAGTGGCATTATTTTATTCTTTTTATGGCTGAGTAATATTTCATTGTATATATACCCCACATCTTTAACCATTCATCTGTTGATAGGCACCTAGGTTGCTTCCATATCTTGGCTATTGTAAACAGTGCTACTATGAACATTGGGGTGCATGCATCTTTTTGAATTGAGTTTTCTCCAGATGTATGCCCATGAGTGGGATTGCTGGATGATACGGTAATTCTATTTTTAGTTTTCTAAAGAACCTCCTTGCTGTTCTCTATAGTGGCTGTACCAATTTAAAATCCCACCAACAGTGTAGGAGGGTTCCCTTTTCTCCACATCCTCTCCAGCATTTATTATTTGTAAACTTTTTTATCATGGCCATTCTGACTGGTGTGAGGTGATTCCTCATTGTAGTTTTGATTTGCATTTCTCTAATAATTAGCGATGTTGAGTGTCTTTTCATGTACCTGTATGTCTTCTTTGGAGAAATGTCCCTTTAGGTCTTCTGCCCATTTTTTGGTTGGGTTGTTTGTTTTTTTGATATTGAGCTATATGAACTGTTTGTAAAAATATCTTCATTTAAACACTGCTACAGATACTTACTTGTGATTTTCAGCAAGTCACACAATTTCTCTGATCTTCTGTCTCCTCCTCTGAAAATAGCAATGCCTACCTCATAGGAAAGTTGAGAACACTAAATACAATGGCATTGATTAAGTGCTTTTCAAAATGCCTGGCATATTGTAAACACTTGAAAAATAGTAACAGTAATAGTTATTGTTCTTATTGTTAGTGGTAATTATTACTATATAATATATATTATTATTTTATAATATAATATTGTATTATAATATAGAATATATTATTATATCTAATAATAATATAGTAACTATTATTATTAAAATGCTTAGCTGAATATCTGGTGTTTCATTATAGGTACTCAATTAAGATTATTTACTACATAAGAAGATGATGAAATAGCAAATAGCAAAAAACAGAGAATGATGCATATCTCTTTATACCCCAAACACAATTTCCTAACAGGAGCAACTTAACTATTTTAATATTTCATCTCTATATATTAGCATTCATTTACTCATTTCCATGGCTATTTTTATCTCTCTTTTACATATGAAGAAAATCTGTGGTTAGGAGAATGCAACACTGCCTGCATGGAGGAGATGAATCTTTTAAAAACACTAATTTCCTGTTCTTTAAATCCATGACAAATATATTACTGGACGTTATCTGTCTATCATCTACATCTGTCTATCTATCAATCTATCTATCTATCTATCATCTATCTATCTAATCTATCCATATATCTATTGGCTAAAACCATCTCCATGCGACTGTACTCTCAGGGATTTATATTGTTGAATAACTGATTAACTGAAACTAACTGATTAAAAGCCTAGATTCTAGAGATTACTTTTTACTCCCTGCTTTGATGAGATCAGCAACCAATCTTAATCAGGAAGTATTTTTTTAAAAATAAATACCAAGAAAACCAACAGTGGAGCACTTCTATTCCAAAACTATATCTGGAATTATAGGTTTTCCCTGTATTTGCAAATTTTGGCTGATTCAGTCATTTCTGTGCCTTTTTAAAAATGTGTATTTTTTCTAATTATGGAAAGAAATAGAGATTATGGATAGAGAGCTTGAAGATTTCAGAAAATCACAGCGGGGTAGTACAAGTCACTCATAGTTCTATAACCCAGAGTAAACAACCATCCACTTTTTTTTTTTTTTTTTTGCGGTACGCGGGCCTCTCACTGCTGTGGCCTCTCCCGTTGCGGAGCACAGGCTCCGGACGCACAGGCTCAGCGGCCATGGCTCACGGGCCCAGCCGCTCCACGGCATGTGGGATCTTCCCAGACCGGGGCACGAACCCACGTCCCCTGCATCGGCAGGCAGACTCTCAACCACTGCGCCACCAGGGAAGCCCCACATTTTTTTGATTCACCTGTATAGGTTGTCTGAGTATATGTGGGTGTCTGCAGGTATACATATGTTTATGAATAAAATTTATATTCATTGCCTTGTAACAGCTTTTGCTTTAACCTAATAATGCATGAAGATCATTTCTTCATGTTATTCAATAGTCTTCTGTGACCTCGGTTTTTACAATGGTTTGCCTGTGTGTTGTGGGAAGAAACCATGACTTACTCCACTAATTGTCTAGTGTAGGACGTATAGTTTCCAATTTTAGATGTTTGAAATGCTGAGATCCTTATCCTTGTTTTTGATTATAAGCTAGTACTTAGTTTTAATTGATGACTTAGCGGTAGATGTATTCAGGACTACCCCAATCTCCTGATGTCCTCTCAGGCACAATATTTAGATTTTCCAACTATACTACTGCTGAATTTGGTGATCTTAAAAGGTTCCTTGGTATGTCCTTTCCTAAAGGGTCGACAGCAAAAAAGGTGAAACTTTGAGAGATGGCTCCTTTCTTGTACCCAGGGGTATATTATAAGGAGAAGCAAGAAACACCAATGAAGCGTGTTGGCTTTATTCTTTGGTGATGGTTTTTCTCTCAGCATTCTTGGAGAAATCCATTCCTTTTCCTGTCTAAGTGACAGGGTTTCCTGCAGGAAACAGAACTGCTCATGCAGATGAGAAGGCTGTAGTCAAGGCAGCCATAGCAGGTGCCATTAGCACAAAGCGGGTGGTAAGAACGTATGTGAACTCAGTGTTAGAAAGAGCCACAGCAGTGAGTCAGAAGACTTTAATGAATCCAGATTTCAAGGCACAAGAGGCAACTGTGTGATACGGCAGCCCTAGAGGCAGGACTAAAATCCTTAAATAGTCATTCCTGGATTATCAACTTTTCAGGGATTGGTGGTCAAAACTAAGCATATATTAATATGTTTATAATTAATTATATTTAGCACAACTTCTCAGATATATTTGTTTAGTAATTTAATACTTGCATCATACAATGTGTCATGGTAAGCACACAAATCGTATTCAAAGTAATTCATTTTTTAAAGAGTATAGAATATATAACCAGATATAAAAGAAAGTATTTCAATATATTAAATTATACATTATATGAGTGTGCGTGTGAATGTATGTAAGTCGATAAAAACACATGTGCATAGGCACTTAACTCTGAATTTTCCAGTACCCAAACAAATAAGAGAAACAATTAGTGTATTAGTCTGAGTCCAATGAAGAGAGAAAGAAAGCACAGAGTAATTTTACCAGAGAAAGTTTAATATAAAGAATTATTAATTCTACCTAGAGGTTGGAGTAAAAAGGCATTGGGTAGTAAGAAAAATAGAGAGCAACTAAAGAATATAGGAATAGCATATATAAGGAGCAGACATTACCTTCTGGGCTGAGATAGAGCACTTAAGGAAGATACCTCCTTCTTTACCCCAGGGCTGAGATCCAGTCCTTGTGGAGAGGGCTGGTGTGGCTCTGTGGATGGTCAATGTGCTGCTGGCCATATGTCCTTTGGAAGTTGCCAGAAAATCTGTTCTCTAGAGTGCCCAGGAAAGATATACATGGGAACATATCTCACCAGCCACAGCTTGAGAGGGATACAGAGGGAAGCCGCTGGCCAGTGGGTCCTTCTCGCTGTCACACACTGGAGAAGTTGTACATGCTGAGGTGTCTGGTGATGAGAAGCTGACCAATATAAAAAAGGACATTACATAGTTAGTGGTAAGAGTCTTGCTACAGTTGCTGGACACTAAGGAAGCCATGTGCCCTTCTTCAGGAGCCTGCTGAGAACCTGAAAGAACCTGAGAACATGAAAGCAAAACCTTTCCCCCGGCAATGTCCCTCCAGTGCCCTCTATTGACAAAGCTTAATAATATGCCAGTTGGCAAAGGAAACATGTTAAAAGGGCCCATATCCATTTTTGCATAGCAGGCAATGAAGGGTGAATTTAGAGCTGAGAGGTGACAAATTGATAAATGGAAGAATCAGTTATCATATACACTTTTTCCACACAATGAAATCAGGCCAGTTACCAAATTCTGAGACATTTTCTCAAGCATCCTCATACAAACCCCTTAAAGGAGATATTCTATGATGTAATAATATGATTTAAATGACAATGTCCTTAACAAAACCCATGTTGAACTATATATATATACATATATATATGTGTATATATATATATATTTCTTACAGTATCTTTCTCAATATGTTTACACCAATTTATCCACAGTGGAATTATTCAACTCAAGTCTTATTCGTATAATATTTTAACTAAAGAATTTTAGCTATTGTCTGAGGTAGAAATATATAAGTCTAGTTGAATTTTACCAACCATGTGATCAACAGGCCTGGTGTCTGTGTCAACAAGGATTGTGCCTTCACAATTATTTGTATTTCCAGTAACAAAGAATAGAGCACCATGATGGAACACAGAACAGGAGAAGCAAAAGGGCAAAACCATAAAAGGAAATTTAACCACCATGGTTAAAAAACTTTTGGAAAAAGCTTTTGTGTCCCTCAGTTCTGAGAAGTCAGAGTCTACCAATATACAAAGGACATTACAAAGTAAGTGACAAGAGTCTTGGTATTGTGCTTTATTACAGAGTTGGCAAACTTTATGTTATCAAATAGAAAATACTTTAGCTTTGTGGGCCGTACTCTCTCTGTTACAACTACTCAACTCTGCTGTTGTAGCTCAAAAGCAACCAAAGACAATAGTAAACAAGTAAACAAGTTAGTTTACTATAGGTTGTTACCCTGCTTTTTGGGTAAGAGATACTATACAACTCTGTTAGTCTTCTGGGGTTTTCATGTTATACCTTGCCAATGCAGAAACATGCCTGTTCTTTCACTGATCTTGAACAGAGGTCAGCAAAATTCTTTTAGGAAAGGGTTAGGTACTAAATATCTTATAGTTTGTAAGCCGTATATTGGCCCCTGTCACTTTTATTTCTTTTCCTCTTCTTTCTCCATCTTTTTCTTCTCAACAAATCCTTAAACATGTAAAAATCCTTCTCAGCTTGCAGGCCCTACAAAACAGACCATGGACTATGGTTTTCCTACTCCTGATAGAGAAGAACTGTCTCAAAAGTTTTTCTTTTAAATATTAGAGATTTTGATGGCACACTTAAAGGGAATAAGTTGCATCTGCAGTTTTTTGGTTGTTCCTCAGCATGCTGTGGCTATTTGAGCATAATTGGTTTTTTAAAAAAATAAATATTTATTCATTTTTTGTCTGTGTTGGGTCTTTGCTGCCGCACGCAGGTTTTCTCTAGTTGCAGCAAGTGGGGGCTATCCTTCATTCCGGTGCATGGGCTTCTCATTGCAGTGGCTTCTCTTGTTGCAGAGCATGGGATCTAGGCATGAGGGCTTCAGTAGTTGCGGCACATGAGCTCAGTAATTGTGGCTTGCGGGCTCTAGAGCGCTGGCTCAGTAGTTGTGGTACACAGGTTTAGTTGCTCCACAGCATGTGAGATCTTCTCGGACCAGGGAGCGAACCCATGTCCCCTGCATTGGCAGGCAGATTCTTAACCACTGCGCCACCAGGGAAGTCCCTGAGCATAATTGTTTTTTGCCTTGACCTTACTCTCTTATATATCCATAATTGAAGGTTCTCTCATGCTCCAACAAATACCTAATCTTTCTTGGATTGCAGTTTGACATTACACAATATCTTTTTATCTTTTATTCCTTGCAAATTGTATGCCATTCTATAATTATTTGCCTGTCCCACTTAATTTAACATTTTATTGTAGATGTTGCCTTAAAGATATTTATCTCTGTTGAAGCAAAACATTTTCTTGCCTATCGAAAATGTTTGTCAGCATGCCTTTAAAGGTTAGTAATATACACTTTATTCCCCCTAGTAAGGTGTGGCAATATTTGAGCTTGTGAACTACTTAACCGTGATGCTTTTACTGTGCCTGTGGGAAGCTGCACCAGAACAAACTGTATTTTCAGGCGATGTTTAACAGAGTGTAGAAAAGAAGAGTTCTAGAAGTTGTTTCTATGTCCATCCAGGTTACAGTTGCACTGTCCTTGAGGTAAGTACTTGAGAGCTGATAAGAAAGAGGGTTGAGGGCTACTTAGAGACACTTGTAATACCAGACTCAAACCACATTCTCCTTGGAGCCACAAAGAATTCTTTTTCTTGTGTTAGACTGAGTGTTAAGAGTCAAATGAAAATTATACAAGGATTCACATCTTGGTTCAATGTAGTCCCACTTGTTTATTTTAGCTTTTGTTGACTTTACTTTTGGTGTTGAATCTAAAAATATTGACAAGAACGATGTTACCCTTATGTTTTTTTCTAGAAGTTTTAGAGTTTTAGGTCTTAAATTTGAATCTTTAATTCATTTTGAATTGATTTTTGTTTATGTTGTAAGGTAAGGATCTGGTTTTATTCTTTAGCATGTGGATGTCCAGTTTTCACAACACCATCTGTTAGAGACTATCCTTTCCCCATTGTATATTCTTGACTTTTTCGTAAATTAATTGACAATACATGCATGGGTTTATTTCTTGGCTCTCTATTCTACTACAATATCATACTGCTTTGATTTCTTTAGCTTTGTAATATAGTTTGAAGGCTGTGTGATTCCTCCAGCTTTGTTCTTCCTTCTCAGGATTGCTTTGGCTGTTCAGGGTCTCTTGTGGTTTCATACAAATTTTAGGATTGTTCTTCCTATTTCTGTGAAAAATGCCATTGGAATTTTGATAGGTGATTATAGCTGATAACACTGTATTGTATAATTGAAAATTTCTAAGAGAGTACAACTTGTGTTCTCTCTCCGTATATATACACACATATATATAATGATGAATGTGTTAATTAAGTAGATGGGAGGAATCTTTTCATAATGTATACATAAATCATATCATCACAATGTACACCTTATATGTCTTACAATTTTATTTGTCGGTTGTGCCTCAATAAAGCTGAAAAAAAAATTCACAAGTCAGAAATTTCTATTATAACCTGGCTTTTTGCTGTTATTGTAAACTCAGGACAACTCAGTTACCTCCTCTCTTATTAGTTTTTTCATTTATGAAATTGCAGTTAAAATCCTTTACTTTGTTATAATGATTAAATAAGATAACATATACAGAGCAAAGCACTCTATGTATAAAAATGATACCATTTATTAAACATCTGCCCTGTGCCAGGCATTTTTGTGATCTATCCCCTGTAAAAAAACCCTACATTACCCAAGTATCATTTCCTTAAGAGTCTGATGAAGACAAAAACACATCAGCTAGTTTATTGTAAAGGATATATACATATTAGATAGTATTTAATAAATTATCCCTTTCAAGTCACACATTTATATTTAAGAGGGATCTAGAATTCTTTTATTTATTTATTTATTTATTTATTATTTATTTATTTTTGCTGTATTGGATCTTCGTTGATGCTCATGGGCTTTCTCTAGTTGCGGCGAGCTGGGGCTACTCTTTGTTGCAGTGAGCAGGCTTATTGTGGTGGCTTCTCTTGTAGTGGAGCATGGGCTCTAGGTATGTGGGCTTCAGTAATTGTGGTGCTTGGGCTCGGTAGTCGTGGTTCATGGGCTCTAGAGTGCAGGCTCAGTAGTCGTGGCTCATGGATTTTGTTGCTCTGCAACATGTGGGAACTTCCAGACCAGGGTTTGAACCCATGTCCCCTGCATTGGCAGGCAGATTCTTAACCACTGTGCCACCAGGGAAGCCCCTAGAATTCTGTTTAAATGAACGTCTATTCAACAGAATTGAATTGATCATATTCAGTACATGGAACACCAGCATCAATCATTGTAAAGTATTATTTTTTATTTTGTTATTTTTATATGAATCACTCAATATCAACTTGATTCCCCCAATATCCACTTGATTCCCCTATCCCTCATATATACCCACCCCAATCTAATGTATGTATTGTATTTTCTTCCAATTAAGCTTCCACATATTTATGTGGATATGTTTTTCTCTTGAAAAATGTAACTATGTTTTCATTAATGAGCTTTTAAAAAACACACTATATAATGTTATAAATTTAATTTGATTATTTCTTTTTAAAATTTGAACTTAGTACTGAGAGAAATCTATCTTTGCTTATATATTGAAATGTATTATCAGTTCTGAGGGCTACATGAAGCAACAGATGTGTATGTATATTGTTCATTTGTTCCCCTTCTTGGTAGACAGATAGACTAACTCAACTCCTGACTACCATGAACAATACTGCAATGAACATCCACTATGGTAGACTATGACTGTTCATCAACATTAACTGACCTTCTTGTGGAGAGCTATTCTTCTCCACTATGTTGAGCTTGGGACTTAGTCATGTGAATTACTTTGTCTGATGTGGTTGTTTGGAATGTGAGCAGAAGTGACACATATCACTTCCAGGTGGAGATATGTGTAGTATGTACTTTGCCTCTGCTGTGACCAATAATGTTCCAGATAATTCCTGCTCTGTCAGCCTGGGTCCTAGAGTCAGAGTGATTATGATAAGAGCCATCCTGCCATAGAGTGTACAAACAGCACAGATGAAAAATAAATGTCGCTATTATGAGCCAATAAGATTTGGAAAATATCTGTTACTATGACAAAACCTATCCTATTCTGACTGATATAAAAATTGGTGTCATGATTAGATGAGACTATAAAAATTTTCCCTTGAGGGAGGGTTGAGGATATTTTGTTTGTAGAAAGGAGAATGAATCCAGTATTTGTGACCACAGAGGTGAACTCTCATGGTCATTAGCAGTGTTCCAAAATGTCAGTTTTCTTACTCTAGATGTAGGGTAGGATTGTATTTTTTACCCCATTGGGACTTTTATTCTTGTGTGCTTGGTGTGGAAATTTCTTTGACCTATTTACTCAGGAGCTGGACAGCTAAATTACAACCTATGTAGCTTTTCACAGTGGATATACCAGGTTACTCTCCAAGAATCCTTCCAATTTATGATGTTCTAAGAAACACTTTACATATACACCTACCTTTTGTCAATCTTTTGGGTAAAATTTGGTATATTATTATTGCCTTCAGGATTCCTTTGAAGGCCTGTTCACTTAATCTTGATCATTTTGAATCACCTTCTATGAACTGTGTTAGTTTAATTTTTGGCCATTTAGGCAGTGTTTCTTATAGTTTTCTTGCTGATTTTCTGGAATTCTTTGTATATTTTGGATGTTAAACTCTTGTCAGATTTTGATAGTGCAAATATCTTCTCTCAGTCTGCCACCCATCTGTTAACATTGACAATGATGTTCATTAAACAAAAATCTTTTATTTTATGTAATTTCATTAGTTTTTCTTTTCATGGCCTGTGATTTTGGAGTCTATTTAAAGAAATATTTCCCTAGTCCCAAACTAACAAAAATAGTCTCCTACTTCAACATGTATCATTTTATAATTTCACCTTTCTCATTTAGGTCTTTAATCTATTCAGAGTTTAATTTTTATGTAATATGTGAAGTGGGAAATATGACATTTTTTTCTTGGCATCATTTTCTAAATAATTAATATCTTTCCCACCGATCTTTGATGCCACCTCTATCATATAGTAGAGACTCATATTAAAGGATCTGTTTCTAGGTTTTCTACCATATTCCATTATTCTCTTGGTTAACTCCAAGGACCACACTGTTGATAAGTATGACTTGTTAGTTATTGGCCTAACCATGTATTGGTCCACAGATGTCTATTTTTCCTTAAAAATTTTAGAATAAATTTGTTTAATTTCTCACTGTTACTTGTATTGGAACTACATTAAATTTATATTTCATTTGGTGGCGTTGACACGTTTACAATGCTGTCCTGTCCAAGAATGAAGTATACTTCTCTATTCATTCAAGATTTTTGGGAAAGGTGTGCAAAGTCATCTAAAAAAGTTTAAAATTTTTCTCCACAAAAGTCTTGAGCACTTTTATAAGTTTCATTCCTAGACTTTTTTTTTTTTTATTGCCATGTCATTTGCTGGTTATTACTGATGAAGAGGAATGCTACTGGTTTTGAGGACTTGATTTTGTCTCTAGTTACTTTGGTCAAATCTTATTAGTTCTAATGGTTTATCTACTGATATTCTTTCTTTTTTTTTCTTCATGTAAATAATATAATTTGTTACGTCTTAAAATTGGTAACCAATTTGTATTATCCCTTCTAATCCCTTTCTCTTTTTCCTTCTCTCTTTCTTTGCATGCCACTTTATTGTGTTGGTCAGGACTTCTAGCACCATGTTAAACAACTGAAAGGACAACACATACCCTTTTCTTCTCCCAACCTAAAATGATATAAATTTAAAATTTCACACTGTGTATGATGTTTGCTCTAGCTTTTGTCAGGCTATTATCATCATTATTGTTATCAAGTTGACAGTTTCTACTTCTCGTTTTCTAAGAGGGTTTTAAAAATCAAAACAAAATGTCTTACATTTATCATAAGATTTTTCTTTGTATATTAAAGTGACTGTAGAAATTGTCTTCTTTAATGCATTATGTAATAAATTACATTTTGATTGATATTTAGCCATCTAAGAATTTCGGAAGCAAACCCTACTTGTCTTAATTTTTTTAAAGTATGCAATTAAATTTAATTAGCTAATCTAGGATTTTTGCATACATGTTTGTAAATAAAATTGACCCAAATTTTCTTACTTTATTATGACTTTATGTGATTTAAATATAGATGTTATACTAGCTCTTAAAATGGGTTGAATAACTTTTATTGCTTTTACATTTTCCAGAAAAACTTGAGTATATGATTGTTATCTGTTTCTTTAAAATTTAATGAACTCACTCATACAACTATCTGGGTCTGAAATGTTTTGGGAGAGATTGTGGAAGATGGGAAGCTTTTAAAATGATTATCATCAATTTCTTTAATGATTTTGGTATATTAATATATTCTATTTCATCATACGCCTATTTTGACATTTTCCATCTTTTTCAGGATATTTACTAATTTAATCTAGATTTTTTATTTTTTGTCACGGACTTCTTTTAGGCTTTTAATGAATCTTTTGCTATTTAATATTTTTCTGTAAGTGTGAAAATAATCAGATGGTCAATGATAAAATTCAAATCCTAAGACTTCCCAATATCTATTTATGCCAGCATTTTCACTTGCATTATCAGCTATCCAGCAAGTTTGAATTAAGAGTTCTACTTCTTTTAAAGGAAACTGTTTTGATTTTGTTTTTAATTATAAACCCATATCCAGATGTTTCCAGTATATATCTTTGGAGAGCAATTTTTAAAAATTGAAGTGTAACTGATTTACAATATTAGTTTCAGGTATACAACGTAGTGATTTGATATTTTTATATATTATACTCTATTTAAAGTTATTATGAAATAATGACTATATTTCCCAGTGCTGTACAATATATCCTTATTGATTATTTATTTTATACATAGTGGTTTGTGTCTCTTCTCCCATATCCCTATCTCGCCCCTCCCCACTTCCCTCTCTCCACTAGTAAACACTAGTTTGTTCTCTATGAGTCTGTCTCTGTTTTGCTACATACATTCCTTTGTTTTATTTTTCAGATTTAACACATAAGAGATAATCTAGAGTATTTGCCTTTCTCTGTCTGGCTTATTTTGCTAAGTATAATACTCTCTCCACATTGTTGCAAATGGCAGAATTTCATTCTTTTCTCAGCTGAATAATATTCCATTGTGTGTATATATATATATATATATATATATATATATATATATATATATCCATTCATCTGTTGATGGACACTTAGGTTGCTTCCATATCTTGGTTATTGTAAATAATGCTGCTGTGAACATTGGGGTGCAAGTATCTTTTCAAATTAGTGTTTTTGTTTTTGTTTTTTTTCAGATATATACCTAGGGGTGGAATTGCTGGATCATATGGTGGTTCTATTTCTAGTTTTTTTAGGAAACTTCATACTATTTCCATAGTGGCTGCACCAATTTACAGTCCCACCGACAGAGTAGTAGGTTTCCCTTTTCTCCACATCCTTGCCAACATTTGTTATTTGTAGAGTTTTTGATGATAGCCATTTTGACAGGTGTGAGGTTATATCTCACTGTGATTTTGATTTGCATTTCTCTGATGATTAGTGACGTTGAGCATTTTTACATGTGCCTGTTGGGCATCTGTATATCTTCTTTGGAAAAATGTCTATTCAGGTTTTGTGCCCATTTTTTAGCTGGGTTCTTTGTTTTTTGGTATTGAGTTGTATGAGCCATTTATATATTTTTGGATATTAACTCCTTATAGGTCATACCAGTTGCAAATATTTTCTCCTATTCAGTAGGTTGTCTTTTTTTTTGTCAACGGTTTCCTTTGCTGTGCAAAAGCTTTTAAGCTTAATTACATTCCATTTGTTTATTTTTGCTTTTATTTCTTTTGCCTTAGGAGACCAATCCAAAAAATTATTGCTACAATTTAGAAAGAGTGTTCTGCCTATGTTCTCTTCTAGGAGTTTTGTGGTTTCAGGTCTTACATTCAGGTCTTCAATCCATTTTTAATTTATTTTTGTATATGGTGTGAGGAAATGCTCTAATCTCATTCTTTTACATCTAGCTGTCCAGTTTTCCCAGTGTCACTTATAATTTCATCTAGATTTTTTAATGTAACTCAATATAGTTGTTCATAGTGTTTTTCATAACTCTAAAAATCTCTTATTTTTTGTAGTTATTTCCTCTTTTTAATTGTTTATTTGCTTCTTTGCTCCCCCAAATCTGTCACATTACTTTTTTGTATTATTATTCTTTTCAAAGAACCAGCTCTTGGTTCAGTTAATAATGTATTTTACCCCTCTTTTTCTTTATTTCATCAATTTCTAACATTTTATTACTTCCTTTTTATCTCGTTGGGTTTACTCATTTGCATTTTTTTTTCTTGAGTTGAATGCATGGATCATTTGTCTTTAATAAAGTCTAGTTCACTGAACAACCCGATTTCTGCAAGATACAAGCACAACACAGTTTCATTATTTTTTTCAATTGCTTCTTTCAAACATTTTCTGCTGAGTCTCCCTTTCCCAGCCCTTAGGATGGTCTCAGGCAGCTCTCATCATTTCCTGGTCACTTTCAAGTATTAAAAAGTCCAGTCTTATTTAGTGTGGTTTAAAATTTAGTCTCACATCAATCTGGTGTTCACCCTCTTGATAGCCTTGATTTTGGTCAGGCTACAGTCTGAGTGGGAGGAAGGTCTGTTGCCTTTTTACTTCTCCCTCATTATTATTTTAATTCTAGTTTCTCTAGTGTTGCAAAATGGAAGGAGAGATTAGAGAAAAGGTTAGAAACCAAAATAAATGCTTTTTACTTATATGATGTTTTCTTAACCTTCTCTTGGCTGGCGTTTCCTTCTAGGGTACAAGGGTCTAAATGTAGGCTCTCTCATAGGGTACCTCTGTGTGTTTTTCAGAAGCTCTGAAGGACTCCTCCCACTGCTCTGATTCCTGGTCAGAGATACTTGCTCTGCTATGACATAGTCCAACCCTTCCCAGCTGTGCTCTCAGAACTACATCCTACAACTTCTTGCTGGAGGACTCTTTGCCTTGGCATCTAGCCCTTTTGAGCAAGGCAGTTAATGCCCATCTACTTTCCCTTGTGTTCACATGGCTTATGGGACACTCATACATTGTACAGCTTTGTCCATTGTGGCCTTCTTTCAATATCCTGGACTGTCCCTTTTAACATCCTGGTTGTTTCCTTTCTGTCATATGTCTTTTTTATTGGTTAATGGATTTAGACTTACACATTTTCCCCTAGATACTGAGGTACTGCTTTAGCTACTTACAAATATTGGCATGTATCAATAGTATTGGGTTGGCCAAAAAGTTTGTTCAGGTTCTTCATAACATGGCACAGAAAAATCCAAACGAACTTTTTGGCCAGCCCAATATTTTATTGCCATTCTACTCAAATCCTTTTGAAATTTCTTTCATGATTTTCTCTTTACCAAAGAGTAAGTTTGTAGTATTTAACTACTATATAGATTTTTAAAGTTCATTTTAAATTAATTTTTAATTTCATTATACTTTGGTAATTTGTAGAATATAATCCGTGTGATTTTGGCTCTAGATGTCATAACACAAGTGATTGACTCCAATATGTACATCTCAGACACCACGGGCTGGCACAAGGGAAAATGACCTGGGTCAGGGAATTTTTGTATATGGTGCTGACTCTATTGCTTATAACGGGAGAGCGTAATTAACTAGAAATCTATAATTCAAACTTTTTCCATGTGGAAGAATAGGGAATCCGAAGTTGACAAGAGAAGCAAGACTAGAGGATATGGAAAGAAAGCTTCCTCACAGAGTCCTCTCACCATATTAGTTTTCCCCCTTTTGGGGGTATATTTTGAGAATATTCAATGTTCAAGGCATTACAGTAGGTCTTTGGGGGATTCCAATTGAATCTGTAATTGGGGACTGTGGCAGAAACTGGCTAGATGCTCACCAAAGACATTTCCTCTTCTTTCTGTGCACACTGCAAACCTACCCTCCCAGCTCACTTGTACTAGGGTGAAACCATGCAACCACTCCTCATGAATGAGACCAAGGCTGTCTAGAGTGAGTACAGCTTCTCTGTGCTCTTTTTGTTTCCTTGCAACCAGACAGATTCAGAGTCTTAAGTGGAAGATCCCAAGACCTTAGCAGATGGCACAGCCACCAGATGGAAGGAGCAGCCTGGAATACTATGTGACTGAGAAAATCAGTCTATTTCCCCACCTCCTCTACCCTATCCTTACTGAATCACACTGGATTGTGATACAAGCCAGAAATCAGTATTCATTTTGTTAAACCACTGAGATCATGGGATTGTTTAGCACAACAGCTAACATTTACTCTTCCTAATATAAGGAATTTATGGACTGGTAGAAAAAAATAATATGAATATAGAAAATTACAATACAAATTGCAAAGTGAGACGCACCATGTAAGAGATGAAGAACTTCTGTTCCTTTGGGAGAATCAAAAATTTTATTGGAGGAGATGACAGCTGAGCCAGGTAATAAAACTTTAGATAAGATGTAGATACTTGGAAATGAGAGAGGCAGAGAGTGGATAATTATTTCAGAGGTAAAAATAAAAGAATAGAGGGGGGAATTGGGAGGTATGAATAGATTACATATCAGATGTTAGTTTGGGTGGCAAGAAAGTTATATGATGGGAGGAAGGTGAGAAGTAAGATTGGGGAGGTAGAATTCTGAATTCCAGTCAAAGAGCTAGAATTTTATTCTCTATGTTTTTTGTTTGTTTTTTTCATTTTTAGTACAGAGGAATAGGAAAAAGTAGTTTGAAATGATGTTTCACATGACCCAGTCGATCTAAAAGATGACAAAAATGAACTTATCTATGAAACAGAAACAGACTCACAGACACAGAGAACAGACTTGTGGTTGCCAGGGAGGAGGGGTTGGGGGAGGGATGGATTGGGAGTTTGGGATTGGTAGATGCAAACTATTATGTATAGAACGGATAAACAACAAGGTCCGACTGTGTAGCACAGGGAATTATATTCAATATCCTGTGATAAAACATAATGGAAAAGAATATGAAAAAGAATGTGTATACGTATAACTGAATCACTTTGCTGTACAGTAGAAATTGACACAACATTGTAAATCAGCTATACTTCAATTAAAAATTTTAAAAATTAAAAAAAATGACCCATTTGAATGTTGAGCTCAGTAACACCCTATCCCATTGTTGCAATAAAATCCCTAATCATAGAAATGCCGAATAATAGAGTAAAAGACACAGAGAAAAGTTTGTATAAGATGGAGTTAGAGAAGAGATAGAAGCCAGATCATAGCGTTACATTCAGGAGGGTGGATTTTCTTCTAAGTTCCATGGGACGTCATCAGAGGGTTTCAGGCAGAAGAATGCTATGGTTTGATTTGTGTGTTTAAAAGACCGTGACTGACTGCTGTGTGGAGAATGGACAGCGGGTGGGTAGGAGTGGAAGCAGGGCACCAATTAGGAGGTGATGACTGAAATGGAGCAGGTCCTCTCAAAGCATTTGAAATCCTAGTTTCAGTATGTTCATTTGGGGAGAGTAATGCATTTGTAGGTCAAGACAAGAAGTTAGAAGAGAAATACATTTTTGCAATTTCTCAAAGTAGAAGTACAAAAACAAATAGCCAACCAAATGAATAAATGAATTTATAAATAATCAAAACAGAGTAATAGCAGAAAAAAAGCACGAAACAATCTTTCTTAGTAATAGAAGGTAGATCAAAAACATCTCAGAAAAGCTGACTCTGATCACCCTGTCATCTAGCCCACCCTTCCATATCTTGTTTGCCCTGCTTTATTTTTCTTTAGAGCATATATTTCCACCTAAGATAATATAACATTTTTTTGGGTTGTTGTTGTGTTTTTTTTTTTACTAGTTTATTGCTAATCTCTCAAGCTCCTTAAAACTAAGTGCCAAGAGGACAGGAAATTCATTTTTTCACCATTGTATCTCCCATACTTAGAACAGTGCTTGGGAGAGAGAAAGTAGTATTTGTTGAAACAATGAATAACTGACTATTCACAGTAATGTGTTTTCCAGGGCAAAATATACTGCCGTGTTGGAAATCTTGAAGGCTCAGGAAAGCTAGAGTCACATTTAAGAGTTATTTTTATATTACATTACATTATATTTAAGAGTAACTATTTTAGAGTTATTCTTAAATAGAGGAGCCCAGCATGGAATAATGGGAAAAGCATGTCCTTTGGAATCACAGAGTACATTCAAATCCTGGCTTCTTCTTATGGTTACCAGGGGGCAAGGGTCGAGGGAAGAGGTAGTTATGGAGTTTGGGATTGACATGTACACACTGCTATATTAAAAATGGATAACCAATGAGGACCTACTGTATAGCACAGGGAACTCTGCTCAATAATATGTCATGTCCCAGATGGGAAAAGAATTTGAAAAAGAATAGATACAGGTATATGTGTAACTGAGTCACTTTGCTGTACACCTGAAACTATCACAACATTGTTAATCAATTATACTCCAATATAAAATAAAAAGTTGTAAAAAAAATCCTGGCTTCTTCTGTTTCTAGCTCCTAATCCTGGGCATGTGACTCACTTTCCTGAACCTCATTCCTCACCTGTAAAAGGGTACGGTGACTCTTACCATGATCTAATGTATATAACGCATAATACTTGGGTAATACCTCCAATCTTCATTTTAAGAAATCATCTTTAATTTGGTGAAAGGAATGTTTATTTTTCTAGAATTCTTAATTTTTGTAGAATTCCTTTTTAGAATTCACATTTCATATCCTGAAAATTTGGCTGTGACTAACTTGTATATTTTTATACCCTCCATCCTCATCCTATTAAAATAAATAATTTCATCCTTCTTCCCTTTGCTTTTCTAGAATCTTGTTTCCTACCTACTCTACCACACTGAGCCACTGAAAACTTGTTTAACTGCACAGCGTTGCCTAGCAATGTCATGCTTCTCTCATGATATCACTCTGGGATACGGTAACTGGACTCCTGCTACTAATTCTTCCATCTTCATATCTCTATATATCCAGTCTTTTAATAACCATTAGAAGGGACATTCTGCTTTTATTAGCTAAAGGTCTTATAGAAGAGTCACCATTGTTATTCATTCTAATAGGATTAAGCTGAACTGTTTCTCTCTCTTTTCTCTAAATCACTCAGGTTCTGTGTTTAAAAGGTCAATTACATTTATTTCAAATTGGTCAGACAAACATTTCCTGTGCATCCTGAAAATAAAATGGCCCAACGAATGGTCTCTTGAGAACATTTTATTTGTTAGTTTTAAATATGTATCTGACAATGAAATGTTTCCTCCCCAGCCTCAGGGCTGTGTTGAAAGTGATATTGAGCATATGCTGGGGTCTGAAATGGAATCCATAGCCCAGGAAGCTGACACCAGGAGTGGTATAGGTGAGGTGACCTGGCCCTGTTATTGTATCCTTCACCACTAAATGATCATCTTGGCCATGCTATGAGTTTGCAAGTATTAAACAGAAAAAGTAACAGCCTACTCACAGTGCTACATCATGGAACATTGGAGGTGGGCCAGATGTAATAAGTATAATTGGAAAGAGAAGTCATTTCAAATCACCAATCTGTAAATGACAAGGCGATCTCAAAGAACCAATCCATGGTCATCTTGTTTTTAGAAATCCTCAGTGCAAGAATATTCAGAGGTAATAAAATAATTTGGAGAGTTTCCTCGTGTGTGGAAATGGGATTTGATCTCTTACCAATGGCTTCCACAATGCCCTCAGAGGCCTAATCTGTCACCTATAGAGTCAGGAGTCAGACCTAGGCCTGTCCACTGCATACGTTTAACTGCTACATTAGACTGCATGGGTTACAAACTCAAATGTCAGTTGGGCTAGTCAGGTAGATGGGTCACACTGGAGAGTGTGTCTGTTTAAAAGATCAGCTACTACTTAGTTCTAGGAGTGTATTGCCTGCAGGAATGCAGGCACAGAGAAGCCAAATCATCTTCTTTAAGAGAATATGGTTATCTGAATTTTACAGTGAAATGTCTTGATTTTATAAATGTTGACAGTTCAGTAAAACAATTCAGTCAGACACGTCTTTGGGACAGATGCAGCAGAGGGTCAAGTAGCCTGTGACTTTTGTGTACAGTCTCTGCTATTTGTGGGCATAGGCTGAATGCAATAAAGATTACTCATGGGGTCCCATGGGCTCTTCAGCGAAAGCACAGCGATGTTCTGGGTGAGAGGCTACAGGTCAAAGGTCATTTAACAAACCACACTTTCAAATGGAGAAAATACAAATACTCCTTTTATATAGTTACTCCTCCTCCACAAGAGGGAAAGAAGAAGTTCTCAGAGAAGAGAATAAGGAAAGAGGAAGGAAGAAGAAGTGGCAGGGGGAGGTGAGAGAAAGTAAGAAAGAAGATCAGGCAGCAGCAGCCTCTGGTTGGATTCCATTCTCCTGTTCTGTCAGGGAGGGTGACCCCCTGTCTATCGCTAAGCCAAGTTAAATTCTGCTCTGGCCTTGATCAGCCTGGAAGTCTAGAACTTCTTTCAATAAAACACTGTCACCTTGGGCTTCAATTTTTGGTAAACTCATTCCCACTATGAAGGGAAAATATAACCCAATGTCAGTGCTATTCATTCTCTTTTCTCTGCCCCTGCCGGAATCTGGTCCTGGCTTGGCTACTGCATCCCCCATTTCCCTTGAGAGAAGGAGATAAAGGGACCTTTGCTATAAGCAGGGAGTTCCAGGGAGATCTTGCATTAATTCGAAGAGATCCATCCCTACACTTAAATACTGTTGGAATACTTTCAATTTGATAACTGGAGTCAAAATCTGAGCCTCCTTAGTCAATGTGGTGAAGGAAGTACCCTGTAAAAATGTATCCTTGGGGCAGTGCTCTGAGTATCTCATTCCTCCATCCTCATGGCACCCACTCAGGCCCAGGAATACATCTTAGGTTCAAATGATGGTTGATGAATGTCTGCAAAGTAAAAATGTATAATCCTTCCTAAGAAGTTTGTCATTTCACAGGTTTGAAGATGAGAGTAACTGGTTTCAGAACCCAAGAGAATGAAGCTACAATTCTTGGGACAGGACTTTGTTTAGTAGAGAGAGCAGCAGACAGCCCTGGAGATGATCCAGGCAGTGTGGAAAAGTCACGGTGGTAAAAATTTAAAGTCTGAGAACAAGAGTTTCCCATCAGTGAGCTCAGTCCCATACTCTGGATCAAGAATATCATTGTGTGACTTTTAAAGCTAGGTGATGTTGTAAGGGCAAGAAAGTGTGTTGTTGACAAGACTGGGAGCAGAGAAAATGGAGACGTGACTATGGTACCAGAATCTAGTTACTGGGTATAGGGCTCAAGGCTGATGGGAAGCTGAGCCTCTGAGCTCTTTAAGTTGCCTAGACCATTGTATAATGGAGGTGTGATAGGCAGAATAATGGCTCCTCAATATGTCCTTTCCCTAATCCCCCAAACCTGTAAATATGTTCCATGGCAAAGGCACTTCGAAGATGCGATTAAGTTAAGGATCTTGAGGTGGGGAGATTTTCCTGGATTATCCAGTTGGACCCAATGTAATTGCATGGGTCCTTATAAGAGCGAAACAAGAGTGTCAGAGTCAGAGGAAGCTTGAATATGCTCTGTTGCTGGCCTTGAAAATGGAGGAAGGGTCCATTAGCCAAGGAATGTAGAAAGCCTATAGAAACTGAAAAAAGCAAAAAAAAAAAGTATCCTCTGGAGCTTCCAAAAGGAATGCAGTCCTGCCACCAATTTGATTTTAGCCCTGTGCGACATATTTTGGACTTCTGACCTATAGAACTCTAAGATAAGACATTTGTGTTGTTTTAAACCACTGTATTTGTAGTAGTTTCTTGCAGTAGCCATTGGAAACTAAGACAGTGGGCAAACATATTTTGCTTTAAAAAACAAAAACCTCGCCAACTTAAAATCCAATTTTATATGAAAATGTGTATTTCTGGTGTCTTAACAAACAAACTGGAAGCTCTTCCAAAAGTGGCTTGTATTTGTCCTGAAAAGAGTCCACTGAAGCTATATAATGCTGAGGCCTTTGGATGAGCACAGCCTCTCAAGTTCACCATAGTTCTCAGCACACCTGCCATCACAGTTACGTAACATCCCTCTCCATTTTTATACCCTATGTACAGCTTTGGCTCCTTGAGTTCCTTGCCTGGGCCATTGTAAATCACCCACTCTGCCACGCAGCAAAATTGGCTCCAGAGATTGGAGCTTAGGCTGAATTTGCAGGTTGGTGTTAAGTAGGCCCAGCTGTCTATGGTGGAGAACTTAAGGGAGACCTAAGGGATCATCTGTAGAATGTCAGGCAATAGGAAGATTGCTTGGCTTCTTTTAAAAAAAATCAAGTTGGGTAGGCACCTGCGAATTCCCCCTCCTTTTCAGGTTGGTCTTGTCAGAAGCGCATCAAGCTCAGTGAGCTGACCTCATAAAGCCAGCTCGTCCTGTGGAAGAATCCCAGAAACCCAGTTTCCATGGAGCTCTGCCCACAGCTGTCCCCCGAGAGAGGCAGAGGACCCAGCCCTTGTTTCAGCAGCTCTGATGGCAGGTGCACGGAGACCTCATGGTAATGGGCACAGGGGCAGTGAGGTGGCTGACAGAGGTGGCTCTTGCTGTGAAATGAGGGGGCTTTCGTCACTTTCCCAGAGGGCCTCGTTTACTATAGATGAGTAACTTGGTACCGACCTATCAGCCCTATACGATGTTGTTTTCCTATTACCCCGCGTGGAAATACATGGGGGAGCATTTGCTCTGCTCTGTCTAGCATAATGGTGTCATGGTGAGTTTCCCAGGATTTTATTGGCACTGATGCAAAATAGCTGTTTTTTTTCCTCCAGTGCTATAATCTTCCATGTTCTGATCCCGCAATCATAGCACCATTTGGGTTAATTCAATAGCTTTGTCGCTTTGGTAAAGACAGCCCACACATAACGGTAATTTAAAAAATCATACAGTTTTAATAATTGAGTGACTAAGAACCAAAGTGTCTGATACAGGAAGCTCATAATATTTTGTAATGTGATTTTGAAAAGATAATAGAGGGTAGAGAAATGAATCTGACAAGGAAATGACAACACTTCCTTAAAGTACTGCTATTAAGTGAGCATGACAAGCCCAGCTGGTTACTTACAACGTACAGCAAAGAATGGGATCTTTCCTAGCTGCTGCCAGGGGCAACTGGCGCGTAGTAAGAGGAATGTTGCAGCCAGTTTTTCTTTCCTCTTTCCTGCTGCCTTTTCCCCTAAGGATCATTTTACTACTCTCTCACCCCTCCCTGTTCCTGACAGAACTGGTGGAGCTAGGGAACACCAGAACCTGCTGCATTTTAAGCTTTCTCTAATTTTTCCTGCTTGGAGCAGTGGTTTTCAAATTGTTTTGTTTTGTTTTTCCCCAAAGCACTTGAATACTAGAATCCATTCTTCAGGAGAACTTTTTCTTGCAAGTTCAATGTATAATATACGTAAAAGGAGCACACTCAGATTGAAGAGTCAGAGAGGCAGAATGGATCCTGGTAATTTGGGCTTTCCCTTCTCTCCATGGTTCACAGGGACACAGGGAAAAATATTTGAAAGCCATTGGCTTGGAGCTTGCTGAGAACCCATGAAAATGCTTTGAAATATTTCCAAAGTTTGTTTCAAGTTAAGGTTATAGAATTTCTAATTCAACTGTGCTTCTAAAGTTTCTGTGAATTGAACACACTCCGTGGGTAAGGCTCAGAGGGCCTCATTTAGATTAAAAAGGCATTTCTTTTATTTTGTTGGTAAATGCTTTGTTTGTGTGGTCAGTTTTGATGAAGTCTTAGAATTTGAAAACTTCTCCTCAGTGGTCTGTAGGATCATAATTTGTCTAAAATAATTCCCTTCAGACCAAAGAAATGCTTGTGAGAATTCCAGTTTCCTAGGCACTTGGTTTTCTCTTTAGTATTGCTTTCTTATCCCTAGAGTATTATATGAAATGGTTTCTACTTTTGCTTGATCACTCAGAGATTCTGGAAGGTTGATGTTTGGCTATTCTTCCTCAAAGCAGCATACCCTTCGGGGCTTTTTATGTCAAGTAACCAAAAAGGGTAAACATGGCACCCAGGTCACGTAGCCTCAAGTCTCAGCTCTGCTGCTCTCAGATGAGGCCATGAAAGCTCCCAGAGGCCAATTGATTTTCTAATGACATATGTTATTCTTTTTTGGTTTCTAATGTGTCAATTAAAATATAACTGAACTCCTGCAGGAGATTTGCAAAGCTCTAGGTGAGACAGTCTCCACTTTGATCAAGGAGTGATGAAGGCACAGAGATAAGTTGAAGTTCATCCCAGGTCATTGGTCACCAAGTAGGCAGTGCAGATTTATCTGACGTCAAAACCAAACTTCAGTTTGCGTAGTATTTTGCTATATTCATAGACTACTTTGGCGTGGTATAGATAGCTTAGATGAAGTCTCCTTGGAGGGGACAGCTCACTGTAAAATTAAAGAAAACAGCCAATGTGTTATTCTTGATGCCAGGATCAAATTCAGAAAGTAACCTTAAGGCAATCTCAACCCTTCAGGGGCTCACTTGTTTTCCAAGGAAAAATCATTTCAGTTGTGTAGGTTACTTTAGCAAAAGAATGGTGTTAATGGAAGAATTGCCTTTCTTACTTCAATGTTGTGGACAGTAAGTGGCCAATTTACTCAGATCTGAGGGCTGTGAGCTTAGACAGGTGGTTTTGGATGCCCAGCCCAGCTCAAAGTCATGAGAATAAATAAATCAGAGCAGATGGTGGTGTTTGGTGTCACTGTCTAAATTGTAGTTACAATTGCCAGACATTTAGGCACACAGTAGGGAGGAGAAAGTTCCTATTCTGCTGCAAGCCTAAGCAGTCTTTTTTATTCCCCTCTCATTCAGTGACTCTCTCTCTTAAACTGACTGTGTCAGATCAGCCTACAGATACTCCCAAACCATTGTCCTTTTTTGAACCTCTTAAATAATGCTCCATATGGACTTAAAATTCCACTCTCTGTAAGTACTTACTTGGTTACTTTTTATGGAGATTGGAGTCAAGTTTAGAATATTCCTCTATTTAGAATATTATTTCCCATTTCCACTCATCTAAACCTGTAACAGAATTCCCAAGGACTAGCTCTCTCCATAAGAGTATTCTACCTCTGTACTCCATTGACAGCAGACTTGACTTATAAATTGCTTTGTCTGATGAAATGTGAATGAAAGTTATCTAAGTCATTTCTTTTAAAAAAATTTTTATACAATTTTAAAGGTTACTTTCCATTTACAGTTATTATAAAATGCTGGCTATTTATTCCCTGTCTTATGCAATACATCCTTGAGCCTATCTTACACTCAATAGGTTGTACCTCCTATACCTTCCATGCCTATATGACCTCTCCCCACCACCCTGCCCCACTGGTAACCACTAACTTGTTCTCTATATCTGTGAATCTGCTTCTTTTTTATTATACTCACCAGTTTGTTGTATTTCTTAGATTAAGTCACTTCTGAGTAGAAGCATTCAGAGCCATTGCATGGTCCCATCAATTACTCTTTTTTTCCTCTGCTATCAATCAGGTATGTTCCAAATAGGGCATGTTCTGTCAAACTAGTTGCAGAATAAAAAAGATGCGCAGTTGAACCACAACAGACATGAAATACAAGAAGAAAAAGAAATTGTTGAGATCTTGGGATTCGTTGTTACCACAGCATATCCTAGCATAATCTAGCTAATGCACTTGTTCATCTTTCAAAGCTTAATTCGATGTCATCTCTTCCATGAAATCTCTTACCCTCGTAATATGATAGTCCTGGATTTGAATCCTAAATTTACTACTTTATAAGTAACATGACATTGGAAAAGTTATTTAATCTTCCTAAGGTTCAGTTACTTTACCTGAAAATAAGGAAAATGCTAATACTACAAGGATTGTCACAAGGCTTAAAATAATTCATGCAAAGTTCTTACCAATCAGTAATTGTTAACTATTATTATTTATCTTTTAGCTTTCCATTTATTCTTAGTAGCTGGCATGCTGCCTTGTATTTAGGAAATGCTCAATAATTTCTTGAATAAATATATGAATAACACATACCTATTAATATCCATATTATTTTACTTTTTTCTTAAGAATCAAGAGTAGATAAACTATTCGGCCTATGCTGGAATATTTCTTGGGCCAGACAGCTTTAGAAGAGAAGAGCATAGTTTTCATTTACAAGTCACCTTGAGTTCTTGAGAAGCCAGAGCAGAACACAGAAAAGGATTTCCTAGTCTCCCATTTGACAGAAAATACTTGAGATTCTCTTCGGGGTTGAATGAGGCATATTCTTTTGCTCATATACTTTTGCTTGAGTGTCTTCTGCCACTCTTTACCAGAACATTCTATATGAATGAGCTAAATAATTGTTATAGATTATATTCTTACAATTATCAAAGAGAAAGAATGATTGTAAAATAATAAAATGTAAGGATGGATTTTATTGCTCCCTAAATTCTTGTATAGAATGTTCTCACTTCATATAAGGAGCACTCATGCTGCTTTTATACTTACCCTTTAGGGTAATTTCCCTTTGCTATTCAGAATTAATTCTTGTTTTTAATGGCTCCCCAGAGTCTTCCTTTTCTAACAGTTGCTCACCCATCTGTGCATTCATATGCCTTTCTGTAGTTGAGGTTTCCAAGCACAGAAAAAAATTTGTCCCCAATGGTACTAACTGTACAACAGATAAAATAAATAAACTTCTTAGTGATTATATCCTGTGGACAACACAAGTCAGGAGATAAAAGAAAACAGGAAAGAGATTAATAATTAAAAGTCTAATCGCCTAAGTCTAGATCAGTTTTGTTTCCCCCCAGTTATATACTAAGTTCTTTGGATACTTCCTTTGTATGCCTCAGAGAACTGAGCTAGGAAGATAAAAATCATTTCATCAATTATTTGTTGATTTACTGATTAAGATTTTGCTCAAATGATGAGTCTTACTCCTCAACACTACTACTAAGTCATATGTGCAAAACCAAGCACTAACTTTTATAGCATAGAATATCAGTGTTCTAGAAATTAAGTGGTCTGAATGGCTACTATGGGGCCAGGTACCAGGCAAAGTCTATGTCTTAAGGAATTTGGCAGTGACAAGGAGCCAAGACCAGTTGCCCTACAACTTGGTAAGGGCATCGTAGACTTAGATATAAGCTACAGAAGGGGCACAGAAGAGGGGGGGATTGCCTTGAACAGATCAGAGAAGTCTCTGCATAGGAGTTTTGTTTACGCCTGACTGGAAGAACTAGTCGTTATATGGCAAAAGGATAATGTGAAAGGATAAGAGCTCTGATATCAGAATATGGGGGATAAAACAGTAACATGTGTTTGGAAAACTACATAACTTAAAGCTTTTGTTTTGAGAGGGTTTTGTTGGGAGAGAACTGGAAAAGATCTCGTTACGTGGACGGAAAGGTATTTTGTAACTTTCGAGGTGCAATTTCAAGGTGGCAGATAAGAATAGATGAAGAGAGCTGGCGTTCTAGGTCAGGAAGAATGGAGGGAGGGGATCAGAGTGTAGGCCGAAGATAAAGAATAAGCATGAGGCTGGGTTGACTGGATCTGGGGTTTGACTGAGTCTCCTGAGACCAACCAAAAGCTCCCTTGTCCTAATCTGGCCCCAATGGTAAATGCAGGTGGATCTAAAAGCTGCTTGAAGACAGGTCCAAAAATGTATCTTATTCATTTCCATGGACTACGACATGCTTGTGCTCATACTCAATGACTGCTCAAAAAGGGGAAACTTTGATCAATCTTTTAATTTTTCTGCTTTATTCATTCAATCCTGCCTATCAAACACCCTTATCAAATTTACTCCCTCTTGCTTTGATTCACACTGATGATAGCTAACAATCACAGAATGTCAGTTATGGGCCCGGCTCTATTCTAAGTGCTGTGTACGTGTTACTTCATGACACATACACAATGAAGAAGGTAGTGTTGCCTCTGCATTACCTCAAAATGACCCTATAAGGAAGCTGGTGTTGCATTTGGGTTTCCTCATTAAAGACTCTATGAGTGAGGTAATAGAAATAAAAATGTCTGAGGCACATCAAGCCAATTTCCCAGTTGGAGAAAGTGGGATTTGAACGCAAGCACGCTGAATCCAAAGTCTTAGCATTTAGCCACCACATTCTACTGGTTCTCAAAGACAGCAAACATGCATTCGTGTACAGTCTGCTTTATGATAGCCCTCCTAAATCTATGGTTCTTGGCAATGTGTTGCACCGTTTCTGAAAAGAAATGAAAACAGCAGAGTGAGTGGAAGGAACACCTGTTTGGGATCAGTCGGACTCCACATTGTGCTAGCTGTATAGCCTTTGGTAAGATACTCGACTGCTTTGCAACTTCCCCATAGTTCTTCATTTGTAGAATGGGAATGGAAACTTACACACCGCAGGGTTGCTGTGAAGATTATGACTAAGCCAGGTAAATTTTTCTGGCATATAGTGAGTTCTCCATAAACCTTAGCCATTAGAATTAATTGTTTTCATAAATGCAGTGACCACCTGCTTCTCTTGCATCTCTAGTCTTGGATACTTTTGAGAACAGATTAGATACTAAATAAAGCCTGGCTGACTAGTTGACTGGTATTTTTTGCCTTGCTTGGGGGAAGACGTCTCAGAAAAATATGTTACTATTAGTCATTTTTCTCTAATTTGTACACAGTCTCTTTAATAATGATTTGCATTTGCATGGCCCTATTAACCAGCGTCAGTTTTACTAATAGTAATGATGTTTGCAAATACCTGTGTTATGGCAGGATTATGTTTTCCATTAAAATTTGTCAGATTAAAAAACTGACTGAGCTAACAGAAAAACCAAGACTAGAATATTCATATTCCACAGTGACTGGATGCTTTTTTAGATGGTCCACTGTTTGAAAATCCCAATACTTTTTCCTTCTCATGACTGTTCCCAACTGAAGTCCATTGCTGACGTCAAAGGCACTGATGACGTGAATTATTTGTGTATTTGTCATGCTTCTGCTTTTGTCTCAGAGTAGGTTGATGATTTGCACTAGCTTTTTATGTGTCTGTTGAAAATCCTCTAGATCTGGTAGGTAACAGAAGACATGTATTTAGGTCTCAAATAGTATAATTTTAAATAAAGTCTTTGGCAAGTAGCAAGTCACACTATTGACATGAACCGATGGCCTACTATATTATGACACAAAAAAAACCTCACCGATATTTGTTAACATAATAGCTAGCTCTCTGGCTTGCCAGTATTTCATTTTACAACCTAAACACACATAATTTTTGTTCCAAAGAGTAAAGGAATCTATTTATATAATGTGAGCATTTTTTTTTAACTCAAGCAACAGATAATGAGACACTCACTAATCCCATGTGGCAAATCTTACTCAAAGAGTACTTTTTCTCCTCTTGCAGACAATCTGTTATTTGTTATTGTATTTGTTATTTAGTATTCTTTGAAAAAATTAGGTAGAGACCTCCTAGCCTTTTAGTCTGCAAGACAGAAAAATACTGCGTTACTTGTTACTCCTGCAGATCACCATATGTCGAACAGATTATTCAAAGCTGTTTCCCTAACTCTTTTCATGACTTTTTTCGTCTCATTGTCTCACAACATAGGTGGTCTCCCTGAGGCTTTCTCACCAGCTAGATATATAATTTTTGCTAGTTTCTTTACTTCTTTGAGCTTCAATTATTTTTTTTATCTGTATTATGGGAAAGAGGTTAGAGGTAATATTTTTAAAGTTTTTCTTTTACAGCTCTAAATTGTATACATCTTGTCACAGTATACTAGATTGTTAACAATTCAATTTTACTCAGTAAATGTTTTTGAGCTGAAGTCAATTAGGAAATGTATTGAATTTCTGTGGGCAAAGCAATGGTCTAGGTCATTCTGTTAGTTTTCTATTGCTGCTGTAACAAGCTATCACAAATTTAGGGGCTTAAACAACACAAATTTATTATCTTACAGTTCTTCAGGTTAGAAATCCTTTATGGGATAAAATCAAGGCGTTGCCAGGGCTGTGCTCCCTCTGGAGGCTCTAGGGGAGAATCCATTTCCTTGCATTTTGCAACTTCTAGAGGCTGCCCCATTCCTTAGCTCACGCTCCCCTCTCTCCATCTTCAAAGCGAGCAGCGTTGCATGTCTGTCCATGACTGTCTCTCTTCTGTAATCACATCTTCCTTTGACTGATTCTTCTTCTCTGCTTCCCTCTTCCACTTTTATTACTACCTAGATAATCCAGGATAATCTTATTTTAAGGTCAGCTGGTAAGCAACTTTAATTCCATCTGCAACCTTAATTCTCCTTTGCCATGCAATCTAACATATTCACGGCTTCCAGGGATTAGGACGTCAATATCTTGGGGAGGGGAGGGGGACGTTATTCTGTCTACTACAATTATATATGTATTTATAATAATTTTTTTAAAACACCATTACATGACATGCACCCTGTCAGGAACTGGGACTATACCAAAGAACAAAAATGGAATGTTCTCTACCATCTTGGAATTTTTACTGGGAGGTGACACGACATTAATTAGTTTATCACAGATTCAAGTATTAAATTGCTTGAATAAGGAAGGAGTGATTCTATGAAAACTTTTTTTTTAACATCTTTATTGGAGTATAAGTGCTTTACAATGGTCTGTTAGTTTCTGCTTTATAACAAGGTGAATCAGTTATACATATACATATGTCCCCATATCTCTTCCCCCTTGCGTCTCCCTCCCTCCCACCCTCCCTATCCCACCCCTCTAGGTGGTCACAAAGCACCGAGCTGATCTCCCTGTGCTGTGCTGCTGCTTCCCATTAGCTATCTATTTTACGTTTGGTAGTGTATATACGTCCATGCCATTCTCTCACTTTGCTATGAAAACTTATAAAAATGTTCATTGACCTAGTAAAAGAGGCCACAAAAGGCTTCTTTTGAGAAGTAGGGACCATTGAGTTGAGATCTAAAGGAACATCTGGAATTTACCAAGCACAGAAAGGAGGAAAGAGAGCTCCAGGCAGAAGCAACAGCATCTGCAAAGGCCCTGGAGCAGGAATGAGCATAGCCAATAAGGGAGACTGAGATGAGACCACTGTGGCTGAAGATCCAGCAGGAGGGTGCTGTGGTGCCTTATGAGATGGAGCTAGGGAGTGGGGAGGAGCCATATCGTGCTCTGCCATCTGTGTTGGTCATGCCCAGAAAACTTTGTGCTGATGGCAACAGAAAGCCATTCAATAATTTAAGTAGCGCAGTGACTTAACCAGATCAGATTTTCAGAAGTTGATTTTGAGGGTAAAAGATTCAGCCCCTGCCTTCAAGAAACTTTCAGTCTTTTTAATAGACGTTTTGAAAATACACATGAAAAGTGAAACAACATGAGAATTGAATAGCCAGACAAGGCAAACAACAAATATGTTGTTAGGTGGTACAGATAAGCGCTCTGAGTTTAGAGGATGGAAATCAGATAGAATGATCTAAGAAGTCTTTCCAGAGGAAGTTAGACTTGGGATAACCACAGATATACTACAAAATTGATATATACTTTATTAAGGATGCTGTATTCACTTTCTATTGCTGTGTAATAAATTACCACACAGCAGCTTAAACACTTATTGTCTCACAGTTCTGTAGGTCAGAAGTCCAGGATAACTTGGGTGGATTCTCTGCTCAGGGCCTTGAAAGCTGAAATCAAAGTGTGAGCAGAGCTGCCTTCTTTTCCGGAGGCTCAGGGGGAACAATCTTCTGCAGTGTTCATTTAGGTTGTTGGCAGAATATTGTTTCTTTGGTTGTCAGTCTGAGGTCCCCATTGCCTCGTCAAGTAGCCCTCTCCAACTTCAGGCCAATAAGAGCAAATTCTTCTCATACTTTGAATCTCTCTGGTTTCCCCCTCTGCTTTTCTCTTCTGCTTTTAGGTGATCATGTGATTACATTGGGCCCACTCCATAATCCAGGATAATCTCCTTATTTTAAGGTCAACCAATTAACCTTAATCACATCAGCTAAGTCCCTTTTGCCAGGGAAGGTAACATATTCAAAGTACTAGGATTAGGGCATGTAATATTCTCAGAGGCCATAATTCTCCTTGCTGTAGACACTAGAACTAGGCGGAATGCAAAATTTCAAAGGATATACCTTAAAATTTTTTACATTATGGCTGAGGAGAAGTTTAAGTACAATAATCACCATGTTGTTGTTGTTGTTGTTGTTGTGTGTGTGTGTGTGTGTGTGTGTGTGTGTGTGTGTGTGTGTATTTGGTATCATTGTCATACATGCCTGTAAGGCCCAGGTTAAAAATACTTGTTTTAAACAAAACTTCAAGGGTTAACTGCAGAGCACATGACCAACATAAAGGCTTTCAAATTCTATTTTTTGAAACAGTCTGAACTGGTCAAACAAAATATATTTGTGGATACACCTGGCCCAATGGCTGCCAGATGTAAACCTTGGAATAGATTCTCTGTAAACTGGTGAACAAAATAATGTAGAAAAATGACACAAAATTTGAGGCATTCAGACCTAGAACTATTTCTTTTGTCATCAGCAGCATTTGAGAAAATTGCTGTCTTCTTCTTGAAACATGTTCTCCAGGATGCCACTCTCTTTTGGTTTTCTTCCTACTTCAGGCTCTTATGAAATCAGACCACTTCCCGGTTTCCTGTGCCCCTTGGGGATGACTTGAACCACCGTATATCCAGTTCCGTCTTCTAGAATCTCCATCTCATCCTTAACATCTCTCTTGCTTTCTTCATCTTCCCCATACTTTGATCCTGCCAATGTCACCACCTACATATCTACCAGAGCCATTCACCTCTCTCTGTCTTTCCCCTTTATGTCTCCTACACATTCCTTAGTACAGACCCTCAGCTCTTGCCCGGGTTACTATAACAGCCTTTAAAGAATTCACATCTGTACCTTGACCTTTCTATTTCCACATGGCAGTGAAAGTAATGCTCTTGCAGTGGAAATTGGATCAGATTCTCTTCTTCTAAACTCCCCAAACTTGAAACCTTTCTGTTTTCTCTTTGTTCATAGATTTATACCCAAATTCTTACCTCATCTCACCTTACCTATCTCTCATCACACATTCTTCTCTCTATCTCTCTTTGTTTTCCAACTTACTGGCATTCTTTGAATTCTTCAAACAGGACATGCTCCCTACTGCTTCAGAACTGTTGTCCCTTTTGATCACAATGTTTTTCCTTCTACCCATCCCACTTTTATTTAGTGACCTTCCTGAATCAGCCTTTCTTTACTTCACAGTCTGTGTTGGGTTCTTTCCTTTTTTTATGTGTTTTCCGAGAACCTTGTTATCGTCCCTTTACAGCTCTGTTGTCCGTTTGTAATTTTACTTTATTACTATGATCATTTGATTAATCTCTCCGTGCACTCTCTGCTCCTTGAAAGTGGGAAGGAGCTCCTATCTGTCGTTACTGGCCATTCTGTACCAAGTATTTAGTGCATCTTCTACACAGTAGGTGTCCATTAATATTTATAGAATGAAGAATTAAGTAAGAGTTTACACAATGCCTGTCACATTGTAGGCCCTGAATCACAGTAGTTAGTACAATTTCATCTTTTAGCTGCTTCAGTTGTAAAATCATCTCAGTATATCCCCGAAGGATGTGCAACAGGCTCTACCACTTTGCAAGAGCAGACAGCAGATGTCCCCCAGATAGCTGAAAAACTGTCCCGTTGTTTGGAGTTCTTTAAGTCAATATTTAAGTCTGCCTTTAAAATGAAAGAATGAATATCAAATAAAATGATCTCTATTTTTGTATATTAAATTAAAAATCACGTGTCTGGTAATTAGCTGAAAGAATCAGTCCTTTTCTTAAGACCTCTCCCAGTTTATAAAAATAAAACTGTCGTCAGCATAGAGGAGGATGCCTGGTTCCCTTTGGTAAGTGGGCAAGCAGCCCATTCTTCTAACATGATTCTTTCATGAATCATGTTCATGAAACATAAATAAAAAAAGAAGGGGGTTATGACCCAACTCTCTCGTCCAATAAGTATAATTGGAATTTCATCTGTTAAAAGATCACATCTACCTACTCTGATTTTATACTCAGAGTAGGTCTGAGTCCACTCTGTGTTTCCAAATTTATTTCTCGTTACCTCTTTTTTAATACTGTGTTCCACTCAAACAGAGCTACTTGCTGGGTTCTTTTTCAATCTATATCCCCAAACATTCCCCTTCTCTGCTTTTACTATAGCCTTCTTTGCTGCCTAGAATATCTTCTATCTCTGTCAGTATGATCTTACCAGTACATCACATCTCACTCAAAGGCAATCTCTTTGCTGATCTCCTACCTGGAAAGGAGGCTCTACCCCCTAGTCTTCCTGCAATTCCTTTCTTAAAAATTTCTTCAATGGCGTTTGTCATTTTATCTTTTGTAACCTTGTGATGTATGCATTTCTTATCTCTTCTGCTAGATTTTAAGGTCCCTGTGGGAAGAGTTCATGTCTGATTTAATCATTTGGCATCCTACTCGCACAATGATGGCCTTAAATAAATATTTACTAAATGAATAAATTAATAAGTAAATATTTAAATGGAGAGAGGGATATATAGATTTCAATAAAACACTTAAGAAGAACCTAGAAATCATATTGATGGCATATGTCCATGCTCCTAGGTTATGCCTCTCTAAAATGAAAAACTGAAAGAAAGATCAATAAATCCTCAGAGAAGGCTTGTATTACTCCTAATCATTTTCTTGAGATGTGAGCTTTAGTTTTACTTGCTCGTGATATAACCTATTAGAAAGAAAACACAGTCCTCCAAATCGTTTAGTAGAAACAAGTAGGATAACATATATAATATTGAAGAGCTCGTCAGAACTGGATACAGCAAGCCCATTTATAGACTTCATCTTTGAAGTTAACCAGTCTGTGTAAATAATGGACACTAGCACTGAAAATGGTATCTGGATCAAGGATGGCAAATAGCAGGTATACGCAATTTACTCTTCAGTGGACAGCATAGACATCACTAATCAAACATGGCATTCTTTCCCTCAGGTGTGATCTTAGAACTTTTCCCAGCCCAGGACTCCAGACAGCCACTACCAATTGATCTGAGTTGACACTTGGAAGTCCAATTGCTATACCTCGCATCTAAATGATCCTAAATAATGGAGGGATTTTCCTAAGGTGTTTTGTTTTTCTTTGTTTCTTTGTTTTAGTTTTAAGTGACTGATTACATATTTTAAGTCGCGTGAAACTTCTGGAACCCAGGTGAAGGATATGTATAGATCATTATAGAGTTGTATGGATGGGTGAAACAGTTTCTCCAGTGGTCACAGGATACTTGCTCTTCTATGATACCTTCTGCAAAATCTACATTGTATGCAACAGTTCTCCCTAAACTGTGTTCATTATTGGATCTGATAGATATCAAAGCCTCCCAGGCATTTGCATTTAGTACCTTATTTTCCCTGAAAATAATAAGTTGCTTGGGAAAGGTTTAAATTTCATAAGTGTGTGTGACTTCATCTGAGTTATATTGAGCTGTTGTGTCATAAACTTTTCCAGGAAACCAAAAATAGCCTAGAATTTATTTTTGAACCAGGAAGTTTAGGTGACCTGGACCAAGAACAGCACAGGGAGCTTCCACCAATGGCAGTTACTTATTGGTATGTGCATCTAGGCCAGTGGTCCTCAACCAGGGACAACTTTGTCCCCAACTCCCTCCCTGGGGACATTTGTCAATGTCTGGAGATGTTTTTGGTTGTCAATACTGAGAAGGAGGTGCCACTGGCACTAGTGGTAGAGGTCAGGGATAAATATCCTACAGTGCACAGCAATCATCTGGCCCAAAATGTCAATAGTGCCAATTTTGAGTAACCCTGACTTAGAGGGAGTCTCTCTAGAATGGTAGCTCATTAAGGTCAGGAATCTGCTTTTCTTAGACTTCCTATTACAAGGCCTGGACATGGTAGGTGCTTATTATAAATGACTGAATGGAAGAATGAGTGAACAGTGTACTCTACGTTTCAGGAACTCATGATGTTACTTAGGAAAATGGAGTAATTCTTGCTTTTTCTTCAGTTTTATTTCAATAGCCTCTCTGTTTGACCAATGAGCACAGCCATACTTCACGACAGTAATGATGAAGATCCCAGTGTATTTAAGACGTAAATAGACACTCTTGCCTTGGCCCAAAATCTCAATCTGTAATGAGGAACTAGCAATGAAGAACTGATGCTTGAAGCATTGATGACACTCTATCATTAGAAATGTAAGACTTTCTCTTTAGACCATGAAAGGGCTCTTTCAATTTCAGAGAGTGAGGACAAACTAATTTTAAAATGTTCTATTATTGCCCATTTATCTTTAGCAATCATAATGATTATTATAATAACACAAAAAGAGTTAATCTTTCCAGCCCACGTGGTGAACGGTTACATCTTTGACAAAATTATTTCCAAACATTAATTGCCAAAATTTATCAAGCCAGCTAAAAGTTTAAGATGCTGTCATAAGGCCTCCAGGAATTAGAAAATATATTATGAATCTAATTTCCCAGGACTTTCTGCTCTCTTGGGGGTGAATTTTGGCTTGGAGCTCAGCTAAGAGGAGTTGGGTATGGATCTGTAAGTGTTTCTTCGAGAGCCATCACTTTGGTTTGGTCCTGGGACTTTGGCAGCCACTAGATCCCCCAAAAAAGCGTGCAATAGAGAATTGACATTCGTCAGGCAAGAACACAATGCCAGTTTGGGGTTTTTTTTGATATATATTTTTCTCAGTTAACCCTTACAGTCACTCCGTAAGTATCATGATTTGGTTATTTTATAGATGTGGAGGTTGATGCTCAGAGAGGCTAATAAACTTCAGCAGGATCATTAAAATAAAAGTGGTGGAGTTTACATACAACCTAGGTCTGTCTTATTCCAAAGCCTCAATTCTTTTTGGCTTCTCCATCTAATATGTGTTTACTGGGGCTCTGGCTAACTATAGGTGTGTTCCCTTACCCAGGTACTTCCTTTTCCCTATTGAAAAGAACACACATAAAATACGTAGAAAGTATGGTAAGCAGTAAAATAGATTGAAGATACATTTCAGTTTTTTTTTTTTTAAACAGTGAAGCAGCAAGAACATTTCTTTCCTGAGCTAATATACTTAAACTTAGTTTTAAAATGCTCCTATATAAATCTACTATAATAAATCCAGTTTCTTTTCAAGAGGAACATTTGCAAGGGGCTTCCAGAATGTTCTATAAACCGCCTCTCCTTATCTGTTTACACACACACACACAAAAGCACACATACGCATGATCCTCAAAGTAGTTTTGAAATGCTCACTACCTATGATTTATGAATTACTTAACTTTTCTAAACTCACGAGTAACAATAATAATTCCTTCCTCACGGGGTTATTGAAAGTATTGAATAAATTCACGAGGATAAGAGTGTAGAACAGCGTAAGTACTTGGTGGTGATTTCTTTCCCAGATCTTCAGAGAGGACAAGGACCCTGAGTTTCCAGTAGCAGTATCTTGGTGCTACATGTGAAGATAACTTGGTTGATACTGCCTTGTCCCACCATTCTGGTGGATTTCCAAGGAAAGTCTTCAAATTAGTTCATTGTCAACAAATGAGCTGTGTAAAAATTGCTCTCTCATCCCCATTCCAACCACCTGGAAATCATCCTTGAGTTGACTCTAGAACAGTCTGAAGCTGTATATTAGCACGACGTTATTCTCTGGACCCATCAATCACCGGGGAAAACAGAATGAAATATAAATTCTGGTGGCCCTCTGTAAGCTACATAACTCTATAATGATGAAAACTTATAATTTGGGTGTATATGTTTTTTTAAACAAACCTAAGAACCGTAAATCAAGGTGCATATAATCAAGAAATCCCCTATGGCTCTTCAACACACCAGATACCCCAAATTCTCTAAATAAACTGATCATGTTCCCATGATTACAAGCAGAATTGATCCCATTGTGCCTTTGTAAAAGTTCTTTTATAAATTAAAATTTTATTTGTTCAAAAAGATGTCTTCCTTTCTCCAAATGATATTTCCCAAAGGAGATATTTTGTTTACCACACCTAGGGGAAAATGTGTCTGTATTAAACCTGACTCTTATTTTAATAGAAATGGGAGACATGTTACTTTTTTTTTTTTTTCTCCATGGTCATTCTTTGACTGAACAATGTAATTGATGCTGAGAACTCTGCTCTCAGGCTGGATATAAGAGTTCAAAAAGTCTGGAAGTCTGGAAAAAATTATTCCCTTTTCTTATCACTTTGATGACTGATCTTAATAATTCCAGTGTGATATTTTCTTCACCAACCAAATACTTAAGTTCACGTGTTTTGGTATTAGCATAGAAAGCAAATTGGGCTAAAAATGTATCACCAGCCAGTTTGCTTTATATAATGAATAGCTTTCTTTTCTGCCAATCAGGAAAATTATCTTCTAGGATAAAACCTGTGATTAACCTTGAAGAGCTCAAACTTGTATAAATGTTGGATTGATTTTGAGAAAGGACAAAAAAGTGACCATCAAATAGATCCTGGTTTATTCAGGAAAAAATAATTCTGCGTTGTTACCTGTTTCATTCACCTCAAAATACTCTACCCCATCTTGCTTCTTCAGATTCAATCTTCATTCCCAAATCACTCCCAAATTGCAGCTAAATACAGTACTTTTTAGGCTTGTCAAGTTGTGACTCCCTGAAAGTTAACTTGGAAATATCTAAGTGTCAGATGACCAAAGCAGACCTGTGATTTTATTTTAGGGAGAAGTGCCCAGTGGGAAAACCAAGTGATGTTTTACTTCAAAGGATTAAGTCAGGGTAGGAGAAAATGTGGTGTCCGGAAATATTACATTTAATGTTTCCTAGTCTTTTAGATGATCCCATTATGGCAAGAACAAACAAGTGAATTTACAATAATTTCAACCAAGCAGTCACACAAAAAATCCAAAAAAGGAAATGTGTGTGTATTCTAGAAACTGAAAGCTCTGGGGTTGATTAGTAATGAAATGTCTGTGGAATTAAAAATAACATCAGAAAGTTTTTTTTAGAATAATAATAAACTGTCAAAAGTATATCACCCTCCTCAAGATTCTGCTTGTTCCTTGCAAAGAGTTTCAACGTATTCTGGAGCAAGAGGAAAGTTCGCATCTGCAAAAGTACAGCTAAAGTGATGGATGCAAGGAAGAGAGAAAGACTTGTCTTTCCTTCTCCCTTCATTGTGGCGGCGGTAAAAAGCTCCAGGGCCTCCTGTCCGTGACCTTAGTCTTTTGCAGAGGGCCAGGGGGGTGCAGGCCGGACTCAAGCTTGTCTTTAGTCAGTGATCTGTGAATAGCTCTCGGTCCCTTAATGACGTGAGCGCAGGCTCCAAAGGGAGCGGGTGACTCAGAGCGCAAGAGGCACGGAGATTGCCTGAGCAGCCATTAGCACGTCATTGGTAATCCCAGCGACACCGTTCACATCCGCGGTATTTGTCTCCATGCTCTCTGAGGAAGGTTGTGAGGATGTTTTATTTAAGGGCTCTGGGCTGCCTTCTGCCTGACGGATTGCTTGTCTGCAGGGCTTACTAACACTTGCCGATCTTACAAGAGGAGAGGGCTGGGGGATGCGGAATTCCTAGTATAGTTACAGGCCACTTCCTTGAACGCAGACAGGATGCTTCTGCACTTTAGAAACTGCATGGTAAATGAAAACTGCAGCCCTTGTCCTTTCACTTTATGACAGAAAGAAGCAGAGACTCAGCCGAGATTGTGCACAGCAAATTCTGTGTAATTCCATAAATATCTGTTAAACATCTAGGGAAGTATAAAATAGTGGTGAAGAGGTCGGTTTGTATAGTCCGATAAGGGTCCATCTGAATGCCAGTTCTGCTGCTTTCTATTTCTGTGACTTTAGATGAATTACTTATGGTTTTTGAGCCCTGATTATTTTATCTGCAAAATGGAAATAACGGTGACCTCATAGGATTGTTGTAAAGATTAAATGATTGAAAGTATGTATATCACCACCTGGCAAATAATAAGCACAGAATCCGTGGTAACTGTTTCTCTTTCCTGGGCACTGGGTTAGGTGCTGGGCTATAGGAATCCATAAAATGCAGTTCATCCTTGGAAGAACCACAGCATAGGGAGAGACAGGCAAGGAGACAAAACAGCTGTAATGCAGTGTGAAACATCTGCATTAGCACAGTGCTTCTAGAATGTCACTGTGTATGAGAATCACCTGCGCAGCTTGTAAAAATGAAGATTTTGATTCAGTAGATCTGGGGCAGATCTAAGAGTGCATTTTTTACAAGCACCCAGGTGTTCATGATGATTCTGGTCCAAGGACCCTACTTTGCAGGAGCAGGAACCTAGAGCAATGTTTACAGTGCAACAGGGATAATTGAAGGCGCAGCAGATCCTGACTGTTCACCTCTGACTTTCTGCCTTGTGGATGTTGGACTCTGAACCTTTTCCTTCCATCTTTCCATTCTCCTGCTTGCCACCGGGACCTCGCTCACATCCAATACCAAAATGCTAAGCAAAGGGAGGAAAAGCTCAATGAGAGGCATGTTTAGCCAGGACAACTTTTGGAAAAGGTAAATCTTGAGCCCCAACTTCAAGATAGTAGCGGACGTGGGTGGTCACTTCAAAGGGTGAAAGGAAAAGGAGCAGAAAACTGTGCCTTTCCTGTCAAGTGCGTAAAATTGTTGGTTTAATATATTTCAAAAACCAGGGAATACGCAACGAGAGTTAAATATAGTTATTGAACATTTGCCACATTTATGAACTTCAAAAATGTTGCGAGAACATTTTTATTTTTTCCTTCTCACACGGGAGGCTTTGGAAATGTGTTCAATTAGCTCGGATACCAACCCCAGTGGGTGGGGAGTTCCATGTGCACCTCCTACAATTTCTTATGGGTGTAACTCCTGCAAGCAGCGCCAAGCAAACACGGCCCTGGCTGCTTTCCTTTCGACAACTGAAGTTTCATTCCAGGTCAGTCCTAGAGGCAATGCTTGGGCTTAATCTCAGGGCATTGGAGCAGTTAGGTTAGTACCCATTTGGTCTGCAAATCTGTGTTTGGGGAGCTGACACTTCCTATCATGGCTTTTCTGAATCATCAGTATGCCTCCTATTCATTCACACCTTCTGGACTCTGCTCACCCTGACACCAGGGCACCCTCCCAACTCTCCTCACCTGACTGAATTTTAAAACCTAGTTGATGATTCATTGTTCTGGTCAAGGCAAGCTTCATCCCACATCGGATACTTCTTTTCTTTTCAACCAGACTGTCCGGCAACCCCTGTAAGACTTTAAGGTCTTTGTGTGTTTCAGTCTGTGTGTATCCTTCATACCACTTAGCTTTGAGCCATCTACACTGTAGGGGCCACAGACCTACTCACTAGCAGTGATTATGAGCCTCCGCTTTTCAGTTGGACAGTCCTGGATTTGAAGCCCAACCTTGCTGCTCAATAGCTGTCTAACCTCATGCAAAGCACATTAGCAACAACATGGCCACACTAACGGTGTTAATAATGACTCTCTTCTGAGTTCTTACTGGGTACCAGGCCATCGTGCAGATATTTTACATGTACTCTCATTCAATCATTATAATGACCTTATGAGGTGGACACCATAATGCTTGATCAAAGTTGCAACTTCATATGTGACATGTATTATTTACAGTAATTGCTGTTTCAGTAATAGCTACCTCTCCTGTAAATAAGATAACGTATGCACAAGATTTGTGACTGTGTGTGACACTAGTAAACATGCATATGTGAACCTTCATGCACACACGCCCACATGCTGAACCTATATACTTGGACAGCACAAGCACATAAAACCCAGCATTTGAAATATTTGCTTCTATTCTTTCCTTCCCTATCTCAGTGATTCACATTACCACCCACCCACTCACGCAAGCCAATAACCTAAGACGTATCCTAGGTTCGTCCCATTCCTATAGCACCTATTATGTGCCACACACTGTTCTAAGCACTCTGTCATGCCAACCGTATGAGGTCAGTATTAGTATACCTCACATTTTACATTTTAATAAAACCTTAATACTCATACAATCCTTGGAGTAAGTACCACTAATGTCCTCATTTTACAGATGAGTAAACCAAGGCACAGAGTGAATAAATAACTGGCATGTGGTTCCGTGAGGAGGAGCTTGTATTTTACCCCAGCCTGGCCACTGTGTTATCCTCAACCCAATTTCTAACTGATTACCATGTCCTATTACTCTATTTTCTAAATGGCTTTTGAATCCCTACTCTTCTTTCAATCCCCACTGCCATTTCATGGAACTGTGGGCCCCTGTCACCTACTTACTTTCCCTGCCTCCAGTTTTTCACCCTTTGTAAATCATCCTCTACCTGCTACAGCCATGAGTTTTCTATGGTGCACATATAATCACCAGTCTTTAGCTTATAATCTTTCAATGGTCTTAACTGCCTTTAGAATAAAGTCTAAGTTCCAAGGTCCTCTACATGTGGCCTCTCGTCTTTTGTCTTCTACTTTCCCCATTTATATTTTATAAGTGAATGAACTACTTTCAGTTACTAGAATTTCCTCTGTAGAAAGTTTCGATGGAAAAATAATAATATGGAACCAGATAGTGTATTAAGCCCTTTACATGTGATACTAACTCTTTCAATCCTCACACAACCCCATGAGGGCTGTTGCACTATAATCACCATACGAAACACAGAGTGGCTTACAAACTGAGGCACAGAGGGATTAAGTAACTTGCCCAATTTCACATGGCTTGGATTTAAATCTAAGTGGTGTTGGCTCCAGAGTTCCTGTTCTTTGCCATCATGCTTGGAAAAGCAGGTAGGGCATGCTGATGCAGTGAAAACGTATTTGGAGGACGACCAGCCCACCACCCAATCAGGTGGCTAAGGAGGTCTTAGTCTGGTCTACATCCTTGTAAGGTCCAGAAATCTGTTCTCAAAACTATTCCTACCTACAGTCACAATGACCTGATGTATGAAGCCAGAATGCCTGTTTACTAAATTACAATGAGATCTGTAACTCTCCATTGGATTAGCTAGACTACACAAACACAGCACCCTTTTAAGAGCACAGTATCAAAGCAGGGGGACCAAGTCATATGCTTCTCATGCTTCATAACTTCAAATTCTGATAGCACTCTACTCTCCACTACGGGGGTATAACCTTAAGGTGGGCAGGGTACCTGTGTTAGCATGACAGCAGCCTCCCCTCCCCACCCTTGTAGATAAGACTTGGATAGGCACTGACCTATTACTGCCTTACTCATCCTGTGGGAAAGTCCTATAATTATTTCTTTACATATGTTAACATTCTTAATCTTGTTACAGGTATGAGAGCCATTCTTTCTTTAAATTTTGTTTCAAATATCTTAACTCCAATTCATAATGTGTAGATTCATTGTTTAACGCCTGGAGAGGAATCTTATTTCCGTTCCTTTCAAAAATGGTGGTCACTCAGAAACTGCATTCTGCCAAGTTTGCTCACAGCTCTATTGCTTTACACATGAGGTCCCACTACTCGACTAACACTAAATCATTTATCAAGACCTAACTCTTGCCTCTTTCGGTGACACATTGTTCAATTTTGCTAGGCTGGGCTGGGTAATCCACTTCTGTGTGTGCACTCTGTTCCTATCTCCTCAATAATGTATCTCACAATGTGTCTACTTATTCACACTTGTAATTACGTATTTAGTGTCTGTATTGTCTCTGCATATCTGGCTTAGAGTCTTTCATGAGGTTGTAGTCCAGATGTCAGTGGGACTGCAGTCATTTAATGGTTTCACTTGGTCTGAAAGATCTGCTCCCAAGTTAGCTCACTCACATACCTACCCAGTTACTGCTGGTGGATGGCAAGAGGCCTAAGTTTCTTGCTGGGTGACCCTGTCCGTATGGCTCCCTGAGTATCTTATAAAACATCAGCTGGTTTCCCCCAGAGCAAGTGCCCCAAGAGAACAAGATAGAAGAGACAGTGTCTTTTAAGACCCAGCCTCAAGAGTCATAAACTATCATTTCCACAATATCCTATTGGTTGCATAGATCAGTCTGGAAAGGGATTAGCAAGGGTGTGAACACCAGGAGGCAGGGATCTTCGGGCCACCTTGGAAGCTAATTACCACAACCTACACTTGCCTTTTTCTGTCCTGTGGGTTACAAGCACAGAGCCCAGTGCTTGTCAATAGTCAAGGCTTTCTAAATAGTAACTGGATTAAGAGAAGGAAGGAAGGAAGATAAGGAAGGAAAAAGAAGGAGAGAGAAAGGAAAGAACAATGAAGAAAAGAAGGAATTATAGTTATTTCTTTACCTCTGTCCCTGAGGATAGGAACTGGGATGTTCTTTAAAAACACTTTAGTTGAAGCAGTTTACTCTTAGTACGGAGTAGCATCTTCATGAATGTTAGTTGATTGAATGATTGAACATATGAGTGATAAACGCATGAATAAGTGCTGAATTAAATGAAATTGTCTTGTTTTCTGACTGATCAAAAGCTATCTGAGGATAAAAACTAGATCATTTCCTTTTTTACCCTTATTATGCCTATTATAGTCCTAAGCTAATTTTAAGCCCCTACATTTCTTTTCTTTTTTTTTTGAGTTAACGTATGGATAATTGAGCAGGTCATAGAGGTCACTGCCCAATGAAGTTTATACATATTTTTTAGGTAGTTTCTTTGTTTGGGAATATCATATATCAGCCCAGAAGCCCAGTTTCTCTTCCTCCTCTTCAACTCAGTCTAAACAGCAAAATAACAGTAGCTGGTATGTCAGTGGAAGACATTAATTTACTTCAAAAATAGTAGAGAGGGAGTCTCTACTGTTTTTGAAGTAAATGATTCTCAAATACAGGCATATCTTGTTTTATTGTGTTTTGCTTTATTGTGCTTCTCAGACATTTCATTTTTTACAAATGGAAGGTTTGTAGCGACCCTGCGTAGAGCAAGTCTACTGGTACACACTCCAATAGCATCTGCTCACTTTGTGTCTCTGTGTCATATTTTGGTAATGCTTGCAATTTTCAAACTTTTTTTATTATTACTATATTTGTTATGGTGATCTCTGATCAGTGATCTTTGATGTTACTATTGTAATTGTTATGGGGTGCCATGAACTGCACCCATATAAGATGATGAACTTAATCGATAAATGTTGTGTGTGTTCTGACAGCCCCATTGACCAACCATTTCCCCATTTCTCTCCTTCTGCTTGGGTCTCCCTATTCCCTGAGATACAACAATATTGAATTTAGGCCAATTAATAACCCTACAGTGCCCTCTAAGTGTTCAAATGAAAGGAAGAGTTGAACATCTCTCACTTTAAATCAAAAGCTAGGAATGATTAAGCTTAATGAGGAAGGCATGTTGAAAGCCAAGATAGGCCAAAAGCTAGGCCTCTCGTGCCACACAGTTAGCCAAGTTGTGAATGAAAAGGAAAAGTCCTTGAAGGAAACTGAAAGTGCTGCTCCAGTGAAAGTATGAATGATAAGAAAGTGAAACAACCTTATTGCTGACATGGTGAAAATTTGACTGGTCTGAATAGAAGATCCAACCAGCCACAACATTCCCTTAAGCCAAAGCCTAATCAAAGCCAAGGCTATAACTCTTTTCAATTCTCTGAATGCTGAGAGAGTTGATGAGGCTGTTGGAGAAAAGTTTGGAGCTGGCAGAAGTTGATTCATGAGGCTTAAGGAAAGACGCCATCTCTATAACATACAAGTGCAAGGTGAAGTAGCAAGTGCTGATGTAGAAGCTACAGGAAGTTATCCAGAAGGTCTAGCTGAGAAATTAATGAAGGTGTTTATACTAAACAAGAAATTTTCAATGTAGATGAAACAAGCTTATATTGGAAGAAGATGCCATCTAGGACTGTCATAGCTAGAGAGGAGAAGTCAAAGCTTCAAAGCTTTAAAGGACAGGCTGATTCTCTTCTTATGGGCTAATGCAGCTGGTGACTTCAAGTTGAAGCCAATGCTCATTTACCATTCTGAAAATCCTAGGACCCTTAAGAATTATGCTAAATCTACCCTGTGCTCTATAAATGGACCAACAAAGCCTAGATGACAGCATAACTGTTTACAACATGTTTTACTGAATATTTTAAGCACACTGTTGAGACCTACTGCCAGAAAAAAAGATTCCTTTCAAAATATCGCTGCTTATTGACAATATACCTTGTCACCCAAGAGCTCTGATGGAGACGTATAACTAGATTCATGTTCTTTATGCCTGCTATAACACAACATCCATTTTGTAGCCCATGGATCAAGGAGTAATTTCAACTTTCAAGTCCCATTACTTAAATACTTTTCATAAGGCTATATCTGCCATAGGTAGGGATTCCTCTGATGGATCAGGACAAGTCAGTTGAAAACCTTCTGGAAAGGATACACCATTCTATATGCCATTAGGAACATTCATGATTCAGGGGAAGAAGTCAAAATATCAACATTAACTGTAACTTGGAGGAAGCTGATTCCAACCCCCATGGATGACTTTGAGGGGTTCAAGACTTCAGTGGAGGGAAAAACTTCATGTGTGTTGGAAATAGCAAGAGAACTAGAATTAGCAGTATAGCCTGAATATGTGACTGAATTGCTGCTATCTCATGATAAAACTTTAATGGATGAGGAGTTACTTCTTATGGATGTATGAAGAAAGTGGTTTCTTGAGATGGAATCTACTCCTGGTGAAGATGTGATGAAGACAGTTGAAATGACAACAGAGAATTTAGAATATTACATAAAATTAGTTTATAAAGCAGAGGGAGGGTTTCAGAGGATTGATCCCAATTCTGCAAGAAGTTCTACTGTGGGTAAAATGCTATCAAACAGCATTTCATGTTACAGAGAAATCATTCATGAAGGTAAGAGTCAATCAATGTGGCAAACTTCATTGTTGTCTTATTTTAAGAAATTGCCACAGCCACCCCAACCTTCAGCAACACCACCCTGATCAGTCAGCAGCCATCAACACTGAGGCAAGACCCTCCATCAGCTGAAGGCTCAGATGATGGTTAGCATTTTTTTAGCAATATAGTACTTTTTAACTAAGGTATGTACATTTTTTAAGACATAATGCTATTGCTCCCTTAAAACACTGTAGTATAGTGTAGACATGACTTTTATATTCACTGGAAACCAAAAAAATTGTGTGACTTGCTTTATTGAGCTATTCACTTGATTTCAGTGGTCTGGAACTGAACCCTCAGTATCTCTGATGTATGTCTGTATGTACAATGGAATATTATTCAGCCACGAGAAATGCGATAGCATGAATGGAACTTGAAGGCATTATACTAAGTGAGATAAGTCAGACAGAGGAAGACAAATATGATATCACTTACATGTGGAATTTCAAAAAGCTGAAGTTGAAGCAACAGAGAGTAGAATGGTGGTTACCAGAGGCTGGGAGGCAGCGGAATTGGAGAAATGTTGTTTAAGAGTATAAGTTTACAACTAGTAGATAAATCCTGGAGCTCCAATGCACAGCATAGTAATTATAGTCAACAATATTGTATTATAAATTTCAAAGTGTCTGAGAGACTAGATCTTAATTGTTCTCACCACAAAATAGAAATAATTATGTGCTGTGATAGACGTGTTAGCTAATGCTACAGTGGTAATCATACTGAAATATATAAATGTATCAAATCAATGCACTGTAAACTTTAAACATACACAAGGTTATATGTCACTTAGATCTCGATACAAAATCTAAGCTTCTGAGTTTACTGGTATTGCTACTTGAGATACTTCTGTTAACCCAGGTCTTTAAGTATATTTCTCGTAAAGGAGATGATGTTTCCTTATTTTTGTATAGCACTGAATTGTTCACAGAATATTTTCATATTCATTCTCTCATTTAATCCTTACAATAACTGCATGAGATGGGTAATATCCCTGTTTTTAAGATTAAATGGCTGAATTTTTCCTAGGCCATGATTGCCCAAGGCCACATTATTTTGAATGCAGCAGAGCTAGAATTAGAACCAAAGATACCCTCTTCGAATTTTCAACATTTCCCTCCTGAACTGGAAATTATAGTGCATGTGTATGTATGTGATTTTATATTCTTTCTTTCTATATCCTGAAAACTCTGAGAAGTTTCTATTTTATTTAAAAAATATAGTCCCACTCTTTGTCACCCATAGACTTGTTAAGAGAATGACTGATACAATGGACAACAGTAGTGAATCTAGGCAGTGGGCAGTTTCTTTCATATGGGCAGAGCCAGAGAGCAGAAGCTGACTTTGGAAGAAGAGTGTTGCAGGCAGGTGGGGGGTGGAGTTAAGACAGTCTGGCAGGAGACACTCTACCCCAAGACTGATTCAAAGATAGGACTCTTGGCCTGATGTCTTGGGCATATTTGGTTGAAAAACAGCAACAAAAGAAGAGATACATTCATATAACTTAAGAACAAGGGAATGCATTGTGCAGTCACAGGAAAATTACCCATAAATAAAATGCTAGAATTACAGCCAAGCCTCAAGGGATCTGGAAAATCATCAGACACCCATTCTCTGTCCTTGCTCTGTTTCTGAAGACACACCGGCTCTCATCTCTCCTTCTCCAGGCAGATATTTCATCCCTCTCTCTCAGCAGATTGGTCTTTTCTACTCACTCCCAATTGGTTTATATCTCCCCAACTTAGTGGTCTTTGCTTTGCATGGACTCTCTGCTTGGCTTGCTGCAAAATATAGTAACCCTTTTGTGTGTCCAGATTCTAAATGCATAGAAGAGGAAATATGATTGGCCAGTCTTGGGCCGATGCTTGTCACTGGTTCAATCGGCCATGATCAAGCAATGAGGTCACATGGTATGAATATCATAGTCCAAGGCTATAGGTTGGGCAGTACTCTAAGAAATAAGTATGGGTATCAACAAAAGTAATACAACTTTTGGTTCATCTAAGACCCTATGAAACCAAGGCTAAGAAGAGTGAAATTAGGACACATCTGCAGTACACTTCATGATCATTTGCAGGGTGACTTGACATTGAACTTCTAAGCCATTTGTCTAGAAATCCTTAAGATGGCTCTATATAGGGGTAGCATTGCCCTTCTAGTCTGTGGTACAATAGAACTGGCAGCTGAGAAGAGCAGAGAGTCACTGGGGCAGAAAGTCAAGCAGATCATTAGGTTCTTTGAAACCAAAAGAGCCAATTCCTTATCTGGGTTAAAGCTTCTCTGAAATTAAAATTTAGACTTTCTGGATAGGCCCAACATGGAGGTCTGGCTGCCTCAATAAAAATAACAACATGAAATCCCCAGGCAGCTGCTGGAGCAATACTTGTCATTGAGGAAGGCAGAAAATCAACATCTGATGAGCAACTATGTGCCAGGTACTTTACTTTGTTATTTAATTCTCTCATGGCAATCCTCTGAAGTCATCAACATCACTCCCATTTTACAAAGGAGGAAATGGGTTAAGTCATAAACAAGAAGTTCTCTGATGCTCAAGCTACCAGCCAGTCTAAGCCCCTTTTAATTTCAGTGCTCCTCTCTTTCTCCGCTCCCCTCCCTTACCTTTCTCCTTTCTTCCCCTCCCATCCCTTTCCTTCCCATCCCTTCCCTTTTTTCCCTTCCTTTTCCTTTCATTCCATTTCATTTTTCCTTTGAAGATTTCAGATCAGGCTGTGTGCTTCAGGCCATTTTCTCACACCATATTTGTTATGGATATGACTAGTCTGACCTGTGAGTGTTTGATTCCCTGCCTTCACCCAACCCATTGATACTGGTGATGCTGGACCCTATGATCCTACTCAGAGACCCAGGATTGCCTGTTCCTAGTTCCTGCCTGTCCTTATATGGCTGGTCCTCCCAGAGTACTTGAGAGTCCTTCTTGGTTCAAGCACCACTGTTCTGAGTGTCATCTATTGCTATCACCATCACAGCCAATATTTACCACTCTCATATTATGGAATCTCCTTTATTTATTGGCAGTCAACAGTTAGCATTTCTTTTTCAAACCAGAAATGTCCAAAGCATTTCTCATTATTAGCAAAAGGGTCTCAATACTCACGCTTTCACTCTACTCAGATTTGGGTCCAAATGTGATTACAGTGAAACTAATTGTGATGATAAATCTGACCATCTCCTCTGTAACTCAATCATTTGGACACTAACAAAGGGAATCGTAGGGGCTTAAGGGAAGAGCCAGGACAGCAATTATAGGGCTGGCCTTTAAAAGAGATATTGGAAATATTTAAGCCTTTACATTTAGGTTTGGTGGCAGAGCAAAAAAAAAAAAACAGTTATGATCATAGTTACCATCCTGAAGAGTAATTTCTTATGTACCATTATAGTCTGTGTGACATTTAGGGCTGGAGGCCACATTGACACTTTGTGTAAGATGCTCTCTGAGATTTTTCAAAACAACTTTATCGAGGTATGATGTCATGTAAAAATTTGTATGTATCTAAAGTATACAACTTGAGTTTGGAGATAAGTATAACCCTATAAAATCATCACCACCATCAAGGACATAAACATATCCATCACCTCCCAAAGTTTCCTCCTGCCTCTTTGTTGTTAATATCATTTGCATGCATGCATGTGTGTGTGTGTGTGTGTGTGTGTGTATGTGTGTGTGGTAAGAATGTTTAATGTAAGATCTGCCATCCTGGCAAATTTTAGGTATACAATATAGTACTGTTAGCTATAGATACCGTGCTTTATAGTAGGTTTCTAGAACTTATTTATCTTACAAAACTGCCACTTTTCCCAGAAGAAGCAGAGAAAAAGAAAGAGACTGAAAGCTTATTTTGAGAAATAATGACAGAAAACCTACAACGGAGCCGCCATAAAACTCTCAGTGGATTTCTCAGCAGAAACCTTGCAGGCCAGGAGAGAGTGAGATGATACATTCACAGTGCTGAAAGAAAAAAACTGCCAACCAAGAATACTATACTCAGCAAAGCTGTCCTTCAGAAAGGAAGGAGAAATAAACACATTCCAAGACAAAGAAAAGCTGAGGGAGTTCATCATCACTAGACCTGCCTTACAAGAAATTACTGAAAGGAGTTCTTTTTCCTTTTTAAAATTTATAATATTACTTAAAAATTTTTTTCTTATTAGTATCCATTTTATACACATAAGTGTATACATGTCAATCCCAATCTCCCAATTTATCACACCACAATTCCCACCCCCCGCTACCTTCCCCTTTGGTGTCCATATGTTTTTCTCTAATTCTGTGCTCAATTTCTGCTCTGCAAACTGGTTCATCTGTACCATTTTCTAGGTTCCACATATATGCATTAATATACGATATTTGTTTTTCTCTTTCTGACTTGCTTCACTCTGTATGACAGTCTCTAGATGCATCAACGTCTCTACAAATGACCCAGTTTCATTCCTTTTTATGGCCGAGTAATATTCCATTGTATATATGCACCACATCTTCTTTATCCATTCGTCTGTTGATGGGCATTTAGGTTGCTTCCATGACCTGGCTATTGTAAATAGTGCTGCAATGAACATTGAGGTGCATGTGTCTTTTTGAATTATGGTTTTCTCTGGGTATATACCCAGTAGTGGGATTGCTGGGTCATATAGTAATTCTATTTTTACTTTTTTAAGGAACCTCCATACTGTCCTCCATAGTGGCTGTATCAATTTACTTTCCCACCAACAGTGCAAGAAGGTTCCCTTTCCTCCACACCCTCTCTAGCATTTGTTGTTTGTAGATTTTCTGATGATGCCTATTCTAACTGGTGTGGGGTGATACCTCACTGTAGTTTTGATTTGCATTTCCTTAATAATTAGTGGTGTTGAGAAGCTTTTCATGTGCTTCTTGGCTATCTGTATGTCTTCTTTGGAGAAATGACTATTTGGGTCTTTTGCCCATTTTTGGATTGGGTTGTTTGTTTTTTTTAATATTGAGCTGCATGAGCCTGTTTATATATTTTGGAGATTAATCCTTTGTCTGATGATTGATTTGCAAATATTTTCTCCCATTCTGAGGGTTGTCTTTTCATCTTGTTTATGGTTTCCTTTGCTGTGCAAAAGCTTTGAAGTTTCATTAGGTCCCATTTGTTTATTTTTGTTTTTATTTCCATTACTCTAGGAGGTGGATCAAAAAGATCTTGCTGTGATTTATGTCAAAGACTGTTCTTCCTATGTTTTCCTCTAAGAGTTTTATAGTGCCTGGTCTTACATTTAGTTCTCTAATCCATTTTGAGTTTATTTTTGTGTATGGTGTTCCAATTTCATTCTTTTAAGTGTAACTGTCCAGTTTTCCCAGCACCACTTATTAAAGAGGCTGTCTTTTCTCCATTGTATATCCTTGCCTCCTTTGTCATAGAGTAGTTGACCATAGGTGCGTGGGTTTATCTCTGGGCTTTCTATCCTGTTCCATTAATCTAATTTCTGTTTTTGTGCCAGTACCATATTGTCTTGATTACTGTAGCTTTGTAGTATCCTCTGAAGTCAGGGAGTCTGATTCCTCCAGCTATGTTTTTTTCCCTCAAGAATGCTTTGGCTATTCGGGGTCTTTTTTGTCTCAATACAAATTTTAAGAGTTTTTGTTCTACTTCTGTAAAATATACTATTGGTAATTTGATAGGGATTGCATTGAATCTGTAGACTGCTTTGGGTAGTACGGTCATTTTCACAATATTGATTCTTCCAATCCAAGAACATGTTATATCTCTCCATCTATTTGTATCATCTTTAATTTCTTTCATCAGTGTCTTAGTTTTCTGCATAAAGGTCTTTTGTCTCCCTGGGTAGGTTTATTCCTAGGTATTTTATTCTTTCTTTGCAATGGTAAATGAGACTGTTTCCTTAACTTCTCTTTCAGATATTTCATCATTAGTGTATAGGAATGCAAGAGATTTCTGTGCATTAATTTTGTATCCCGCTACTTTACCAAATTCATTGATTAGCTCTAGTAGTTTTCTGGTGGCATCTTTAGGATTCTCTATGTATATTATCATGTCATCTGCAAACAGTGACAATTTTACTTCTTCTTTTACAAATTGTATTCTTTTTATTTATTTTTCTTCTCTGATTGCCGTGGCTAGGACTTCCAAAACTATGTTGAATAATAGTGGTGAGAGTGGACATCCTTGTCTTCTTCCTGATCTTAGAGGAAATGCTTTCAGTTTTTCACCATTGAGAATGATGTTTGCTGTGGGTTTGTCATATATGGCCTTTATTATGTTGAGGTAGGTTCCCTCTATGCCCACTTTCTGGAGAGTTCTTATCATGAAAGGATGTTGAATTTTGTCAAAAGCTTTTTCTGCATCTATTGAGATAATCATATGGTTTTTATTCTTCAGTTTGTTACTATGGTGTATCACATTGGTTTACCTATATTGAAGAATCCTTGCATCCCTGGGATAAATCCCAGTTGATCATGGTGTATGATCCTTTTAATGTGCTGTTGGATTCTGTTTGCTAGTATTTTGGTGAGGATTTTTGCATCTATGTTCATCAGTGATATTGGCCTGTAGTTTTCTTTTTTTGTAGTATCTTTGGTTTTGTTATCCAGATGATGGTGGCCTCATAGAACGAGTTTGGGAGTGTTCCTTCCTCTGAAATTTTTTGGAAGAGTCTGAGAAGGATGGGTGTTAGCTCTTCTCTAAATGTTTGATAGAATTCACCTGTGAAGCCATCTGGTCCTGGACTTTTGTTTGTTGGAAGATTTTTAATCACAGTTTCAATTTCATTACTTGTGATTGGTCTGGTCATATTTTCCATTTCTTCCTGGTTCAGTCTTGGAAGGTTATACCTTTCTAAAAATTTGTCCATTTCTTCCAGGTTGTCCATTTTATTGGCGTAGAGTTGCTTGTGGTCGTCTCTTAGGATGCTTTGTGTTTCTGTGGTGTGTGTTGTAACTTCTCCTTTTTCATTTCTAATTTTATTGATTTGAGTCCTCTCCCTCTTTTTCTTGATGACTCTGGCTAATGGTTTATCAATTTGTTTATCTTCTCAAAGAACCAGCTTTTAGTTTTATTGATCTTTGTTATTGTTTTCTTTGTTTCTATTTCATTTATTTCTGCTCTGATCTTTATGATTTCTTTCCTTCTGCTAAGTTTGGGGTTTTTTTGTTCTTCTTTCTCTAGTTCCTTTAGGTGTAACGTTAGATTGTTATTTGAGATGTTTCTTGTTTCTTGAGGTAGGCTTTCTTAGCTATAAACTTCCCTCTTAGAACAGCTTTTGCTGCATCCCATAGGTTTTGGATCATCGTATTTTCATTGTCATTTTTCTCTAGGTATTTTTTGATTTCCTCTTTGATTTCTTCAGTGATCTCTTGGTTATTTAGTAACGTATTGCTTAGCCTCCATGTGTTTGTGTTTTTTATGGTTTTTCCCTGTAATTGATTTCTAATCTCATTGCATTGTGGTCAGAAAAGATGCTTGATATGCTTTCAATTTTCTTAAATTTACTGAGGCTTTATTTTTGACTCAGGAAGTGATCTGTCCTGGAGAATAGAATGTTCTGTGCACACTTTAGAAGAAAGTGTAATCTGCTGTTTTTGGATGGAATGTCCTATAAATATCAATTAAATCTATCTGATCTATTGTGTCATTTAAAGATTGTGTTTCCATATTAATTTACTGTTTGGATGATCTGTCCATTGCTGTGAGGTGTTAAAATCCCCCACTATTATTGTGTTACTGTCAATTTCCTCTTTTAGAGCTGTTAGCAGTTGCCTTATGTATTGTGGTGCTCCTATGTTGGGTGCATATATATTTATAGTTGTTACATCTTCTTCTTGGATTGATCCCTTAATCATTACATAATGTCCTTCCTTGTCTTTTATAACATTCTTTATTTTAAAGTCTATTTTATCTGATATGAGTATTGCTACTCCAGCTTTTTTTGATTTCCATTTACATGGAATATCTTTTCCCATTCCCTCAATTTCATTCTGTATGTGTCACTAGGTGTGAAGTGGGTGTCTTGTAGACAGCATATATATGGGTCTTGCTTTTGTATCCATTCAACAAGCCTGTGTCTTTTGGTTGGAGCTTTTAATCCATTCACGCTTAAGGTAATTATTGATATGTATGTTCCTATTACCATTTTCTTAATTGTTTTGCATTTGGTTTTGTAGGTCCTTTTCCTCTCTTGTGTTTCCCACTTAGAGAAGTTCCTTTAGCATTTGTTGTAGAGCTGGTTTGGTGATGCTGAATTCTCTTAGCTTTTGCTTGTCTGTAAAGCTTTTGATTTCTCCATCAAACCTGAGTGAGATCCTCACTGGGTAGAGTAATCTTGGTTGTAGGTTCTTCCCTTTCATCACTTTAAGTATATGATGCCACTCCCTTCTGCTTTGTAGAGTTTCTGCTGAGAAATCAGCTGTTAACCTTATGGGAGTTCCCTCGTATGTTATTTGTCCTTCTTCCCCTGTTGCTTTCAATAATTTTTCTTTGTCTTTAATTTTTGCCTATTTGATTACTATGTGTCTTGGCATGTTTCTCCTTGCATTTATCCTGTATGGGACTCTCTGCACTTCCTGGACTTGGGTCGCTATTTCCTTTCCCTTGTTAGAGATGTTTTCGGCTATAATCTCTTCAAGTATTTTCTCGGGTCCTTTCTCTCTCTCTTCTCCTTCTGGGACCGCTATAATGCGAATATTGTTGCATTTAATGTTGTCCCAGAGGTCTCTTAGACTGTCTTCCTTTCCTTTCATTCTTTTTTCTTTATTCTGTTCTGCACCAGTGAATTCCACCATTCTGTCTTCCAAGTCACTTATCTGTTCTTCTGCCTCAGTTATTCTGCTATTGATTCCTTCTAGTGTATTTTTCATTTCAGTTATTGTATTCTTCATCTCTGTTTGTTTGTTCTTTAATTCTTCTAGATCTTTTTTCAACATTTCTTGCATCTTCTCGATCTTTGCCTCCATTCTTTTTCCGAGGTCCTGGACCATCTTCACTATCATTATTCTGAATTGTTTTCTGGAAGATTGCCTATCTCCATTTCATTTAGTTGTTTTTCTGGGGTTTTATCTTGTTCCTTCATCTGGTACATAGCCCTCTGCCTTTTCATCTTGTCTTTCTGTGAATGTGGGTTTTGTTCCACAGGCTGCAGGATTGTAGATCTTCTTGCTTCTGCTGTCTGCCCTCTAGTGGATGAGGCTATCTAAGAGGTTTGTGGAAGTTTCCTGATGGGAGGGATTGGTGGTGGGTAGAGCTGGCTGTTGCTCTTGTGGGCAGAGCTCAGTCGAGTTCTTTTTGTTTAGTATAGTTGATTTACAGTATTATATTTGTTTCAGGTGTACAGCATAGTGATTCAGTATTTTTGCAGATTATATTCCATTATAAGTTTTTACAAAATAGTGGCTATAATTCCCTTTGCTACACAATATATCCTTGTTTCTTTTCTATTTTATACATAGTAGTTTGCATTTGTTAATCCCATAGCCTTAATTTACCCTTCCCCCCATTCCCTCTTCCCTTTGGTAACCACAAGTTTGTCTTCTATGTCTGTGAGTCTGTTTCTGTTTTGCATGTACATGCAATTGCATTATTTTTTAGATTCCACATATAAGTGATATCATACAGTGTTTGTCTTTCTCTGTCTGACTTATTTCATTAAGCATAATATTGTCTAGGTACATCCATGTTGCTGTAAATGGCAGAATTTCATTTTTTATGACTGAGTAATATTCCATTATGTATATATATACCACATCTTCTTTATCCATTTGTCTATTGATGGACACTTGGGATGCTTCCATGTCTTGGTTAATGTAAATAGTGCTGCTATGAACAGTGGGATGCATGTATCTTCTTGAATTAGCATTTTTATTTTTCTTTCTGGATATATACTCAGGAGTGGAATTCTGAAAGGAGTTCTTAAAGGGGAAATAAAAGGAACCTAATTAGCAACATGAAAACATATGAAAGTATAAAACTCACTGTAAAAGTAGATATGTAGTCAGGTTTACAATGCTTTAATACTGTAATGACGGTGTGTATGTGACTTTTAACTCTCTGAGTTTTTCTTTGCTTCCTCTATCTCCTTTTAAAAAATCATAACAATATTACTACTGTTGTTAGAAAAAAGAAAACAAATAAGAATTCCCTCCTTATCACACACCAGTCTTGCTCCCCTATCCTCTACTCCACCAGCATCTCTGTAACATAAATGAAATGTAAATGTTCCAGTCCTCATTTTATATAAATTTTCAGCAATATTTGACACTCTTATCCACTGCCTTTTTACTTTACTCTCCTGATTTTTTCCTCCTACTGCCTTGGCTATTTTTTTTAGGATTCTTTGGGAGATTCTTGTCTTATATCTGACCTTCATACAGCCAACACTTATATAGATTTTAGTATATGCTAGGCACTCTTCTAAGTACCCTATGTATACTATATCAATAAGTCCTTGTAAAATCCTATGAGAGGTTATCCTGTCTTTACAGATTAGAAAATAGAGACACAGAAAATTTAAATAACTCTCAAATCTGGGAATTTGAACCTAGGAAATATAACTCCAGAATCCCTGTTCTTGGCAACTACTGTAGACTGCTTCTGTTTATTGGAATTCCTCAGGATCTTATTCCTAAGCCTTCTTAGCTTCTCACTTTATGCTTCCCTTCCAGGCAGTCACAGCAGTTGCCTTAAATTACCATCAGAAGTCTAATAACCTCCCAAATTATTTGGATAGTTCTGACTTCCCTTCTTATATTCAGTGTTTTACTAAACATTTCCACTAAGTATCCAAGAGAGACCTCAAATGAAACATCTGCTTATTCTTAGAAACTTTATACATCTCCTTCATACCACTTGTCACAATCGCAATTAAATAATTAACTGTATAATTATTTGCTTCTGTTTATCTTCTCTGTTACAGTGAAAGCTTGCTGAGGGCAGGGAACCTGACTGTCTTGTTCATCATGGTGGCCGCAACTCTTAACATAGTGCCCGGCACATTATAGTTTCTCAAAAATACTTTGAATGAAAGAATTCATTTGAATTCATTTGAATGAAAAATTCTTTGAATGAAAGAATAACTGAAGGGATAGTAAAGGGATTTGTAAAAAGGAAAAAGAGTCATTTTCAGTCCTATTACACTTTCTATTTCAATGTGCAATCTCTGTCAATCGCTTGCATACATTGTAACTAAATTGTATTCATAGGGAGTAAAAAATGTAGTATTCTGTTCTTTTTACCTAACATAAAATATTTAAATAGTTTCCATAGATATCTTATCATGTTAATGTTGCAGATGTTAACTAACAATCCTCTATTGTTGTATTTTCTCTCATCATTCAGGTATTATAGGCATATTTGTAATAAACTTTTTTTTCCCCACAGAGCTATATTATTCTTGTGAAACATTTCCTTAACATAAATCCTTGGAATTATTCTAAGTTTAAATGGCATGAACACTGTTATGGTTCTTGATATATATTACAAAATTATTATACAAAATTGTTGTGTCGATATCACCAGAAACACTAGATAAGGTTTTCTTCAGCATTGGAAGTAATAACTCAGATTCTGCATGCAAACTTAAGGGAGCTGCAGAAACACAGGTGGAATGTTTTTCATGAACAAAGAATCTTGCTCCTGGTAGCTAATTTTGTCCAATGGTATTGACTTTTTATCAATCTCTTTAAAATATTTTTTTATTGTGGTAAAATATGTATAACATAAAATTTACCATTTTAACAATTTTAAAGTATATAATAAGTGGCATTAAGTAATTCAAAATGTTGTACAACCAACGTTACTATTTAGTTCCAGAACTTTTTCATCATCCCAAACAGAAACCCCATACCTGTTAATCAGTCACTCCTCATTCCTCCCTTCCCCTAGGCTCTGGCAATCACTCACCTGCTTTAGATCTCTATGGATTTACCTATTCTGGCTATTTTACATAAATGAAATCAGGTGTCTAAATAACAACTTGTACTTGAATATTCATAGCAACTTCATTTATAATAGCCAAAATGTGGAAACAACTCAAATAAATATCCATCAAGAGAAAATGGATTAAAAATGATATATCTATACAATAGAATATTATTTAGCCATAAAAAGAAATGAATTAGTGACACATGCTACGATGTGAATAAACCTTGAAATCATATGCTAAGTGGAAGAAACCAGACACCCATCTCTCTTTATTCTTCACTAAATCATTTAAACAGTGTACATCAATGCAAACAGCTTAAGAAGATGAAGTACATTTGAAAGGAGCCAAAGATGCAGCAAAAGGTCAACCTAAAACACTCATTTGCTGGGACTGACTTTATGCTAATTGAATTCAACAAACATTTATTAAGTACCAGCTGGGAGTCAGGCCCTGCTCTGTATGCTAAGGCTACAAAATGAATCAAAAACAACCCCTGATTCAAAGCAGGTCATACCCTTGTAGAGATATAAACATGTAAATACATCATTAATATAGTGTATTATGCAGAACTATATATTCTGTGCTATGAGAGCTCAACTGAGGGAAAACTAATTCTATCCAGGAGGGTCCAGGAAAGATACAAAAAGGAGGTATCGCTTTTGTTTGGCTCTAAACTATCAGTAGGGGTTGTCAGGGAGGAAACTGGAGTGCACCTTTATGGGGGCAAGAAAGCATAGAACAGGAAAATGTCTTTAGCTTTCTCCTTTCCTTTTTGCCGACTCAGGTCTCTTCCCTTGGCCCTGCAATTGGTGGTTCCTCCTCAAATCACCAGTTTTAACATAAACTTAAATAATTTTGGTTTTATTCTATCAAAAAAAGATCTAGAATATTATAAATTTGGGCAAGATTGGAGCTTTGTTCTTGCTCAATGATGTTAATAATTTGTCAATATTGATAATGTCACTATTAATTGACATTAATAACGTGTATATTGAATGCTACCTAATTTTCTGTTCATTTCCATTGGTTTATAAGAAGAAATAGGATAGGGATTTAGTGATGTTATATGGAAGAGTAAAAGTTCACTAATTGTGAGAACTAAAATCATGTTAATTTCAAATGTTTATGTCTGGTCCTTACAATGAATGAAGGGCTGAGTCTACAGTCTCTGACTCTGAGTCCACGTAGTACAGAATGAGCATCACAAATATGCAGCATATGTACTCTCATGACTCCCTCCCATTCCGTGACAGGGATCTAATTGATAATGACACTTTTTGTTGATGAACCTGAACATGCCTCTGAATGCCTTTTCAGATAGGCAGCTATGTCATGATGAGTCAGCAGCAACTGATAAAATTCCATTTGCTATATCCCCTAGAGAGGAGAATATATTGGGTTTGAGTGTCAGAAGTTGTGGGTTTGAGGCCCAGTTCTTTCTTTAACAAGTTAGATAACTTCTCTGAACCTCAGTTTTTTCAGCAGGAAAAATCTACTAATAACTACTTTAAAGATTGTTGTTGGAGGATGAAAAAGGTCAAATATGTGAAAAGGCACAGCTCCAGTAACTTAGCAGGTGCTCAATAGATAAGTTTAGTGAAATCAGGATCCCTGTGACTTGTCTAAATCCTTCTGCATCTTGCTTTCATGCATCTAAATGACAGCTGCTTCTATTATTGCCAGTGTTCCTGCCATTCTTCCTTTTACCCAAAGGAGAAAACTGGGAGCTCTCTTCTACCTCCCTCTCTTTTGGCCTTCATCACTAAATTCTGTTAATTTATTGTGAAGCCACTCTTATTTCTTCCCCTTCTTCTGAGCTGACCTAGCACCACCCTGACACAAGTGATGGTTCATCACCACAAGCCTGAATAACTTCATTAGCTTCTTGCCTTTCCTTCCTCTTATTCCAGGGTTTTTCAGTCTCTCCTCTGTTAACATTTTGGGCTGGATGGCTCTTCATTGTGAGGGGTGCTGTAGGAGGTTTAACAGCATTCCTGACCTCTACCCACCAGATGACAGTAGCAATTTCCCGGTTGTGACAACCCAAAATGTCTTCAGACATTGCCAAATACTCCTTGATGTGGAGAGGGGAGATAAGTGTCCTAAGTCAAGAACCACTGCTATAGTCTCTGCCTTTTAAATCATTTCATCCAAGTTGTGAGATTAATTACCTACAAATAGTGTTCTTCTATATTGTCTCAGTTCAAGAACAGTCAATAGACTCCTATTTCCCAAAGACTTTAATATTTTTGCCTAGCTGTCAAGTTCATCAATAGTTGGCCCTAGTTATCTTTCTTTAGACCTTTTCAAACTTCAGTATGGCTTTTCAAACTTTAATGTGCTTATGAATCACCAGGAACTCTTTTTAAAGGCAAATTCTGCTTTAGTAGGTCTGGGTGGGCTCTGAGATTCTGCTTTTCTGACAAGGTCCCTGCTGAAGTTGATGCTGCCTGTCCACAGAGAACTTTGAGTAGCTTTGAAAGACATCAATTTAGTGATTCAGCATCTTCCGAGGGCTCATTAAGGACAAGGTCCTACTTAAGAGGAGCTCACAGACCAGCAGGAAAGAGAGAAAGAAATAAGCAAATAACTGTAAGAAAAGCTCATATTTGTTATCATGAGTAGGACTACAGTGATATAGAGATGTAAGTGAGTGAGAAATTCATTCTGTCTGGGCTGATAGGTAAGTGAAGGGTGAAGAGAAAATAAGTAATAATCAGAGAACGCTTTGATGAGGAAATGATTTTTTTTATTGGGGCCTGGAGAACTTGGAGGTGGTCTACCAGGTGGAGAGGAAAGTGCCTAAACAGGAAGTGGGAACAGCATGAGCAGACCAGAGAGAAATAAAAATGCATAAGATGTTGAAGAACCTGTGTTCAGTATGGCTAGAGTACACGTTGACATTGAAGAGGGTCTCAGGAAACTGCCTTCAGATTAAGAAGTGCCTTGTCTATCATACTATGTATTTGATATTTATTATGTAAGCAAGAGGAATGCATTGAAGGTTTTGAAATAGGAAAACCACATGATCAGATATATGTGTTTGAAAGATCATGCTATTGGCAATGTGGGTGGTGGGTTACAATGAGGACCATCCAGGAATCAAGCCAGGCTGCTAGGAGGGCGCCTTGTCTAGGATGAGAACCCCAGGAGCTGTGGTGAGCTAGAGCTGACACACCAGCCCTGAGAGTCTATTGTGGGGACCTCTTCCCAACTCAATGTGCCATCATGTTGGTTGATTGAAATGGGCCATAATGGGAATATATACATCACTAAAATTGGCAAATGCCAGAAACATTTCCCTGACAGCTGGGTGTTAAGCATTTGCTGGTACACCACTGAGTGGAAGAGACTGACATAGCCAGGTGTCAGAGCCAGCTGGAGGTGATTTATTAGATGTGCCAGAATGAAGGACAAGAATGTATCATAGATAACATGGCCTCATTTAAGCAACTGGGTAGATTCAGTTTTTTAATGCAATAAATATTTATTGAGAGCCCACTGTATGTCTGGCACTAGTACTCTTCCAAATACCTGCCTTCATGGAGCCTACATTCTACGGATGTGGTGTCATTAGCTGAGACAGGGAAGATGGGGTGTGTGTGTATGTGTGTGTGTGAAAGACACTTCTTTTAGTTTCGAATATGGACGGTATCCAGGTGCAGTTTTTCAGTCGTAAACACACAGCCATATCCTGTGGTTTACTTTCTAAAGCATTTCACATTCAACTCTAATTCAATGTTTACAATAATTTGTAGGGAAAATGGAAGAGGTATCTATTGCCCAGATGGGAAAATCTAAGGCTCAGCTATTTGAAGAGATTTGCTCAGTCACTGAGCAAGTTGGTGTCAGAGTCAAGATTTGAATCCTGGGTTTGTGACAACTAGCCTAGTCCTCTGTCCCCAGTGCCCACTCCACTATCTGCTTAATGATCAGCGCAGATGTTCTGATGAAGCAAGTAATGGAAACTTTCCTCGCCATACCGCGCCATTTTCACCCGCAGAGGGCTTCCGCAACTGTGATCTCAGTTACTCGTCACAGCCCTAGGTGCTACTGCGCGGCGTTCATTTGGGCTTGGTGCTAGGTGCAGACTAGTTGAGGAGTCGTGGGATCCCAGCTCCCAGCTGCAAGCCGTGGTTGCTCTGATTATATGAGCGGTGGTTTTGCCTGCCATTGCTATCAGAGACCAAGCATCTCCCAGTCTTGTTACTGCTTCAGCTCCTGAACCCTTTTTATCTCACTCATTTCTGTCACCAAATAACATACCAATAACTCAGTCTGTCACTAAATAGTAGTAATAATAATAATGAAAAAAAAACAGTAAAATGAAATAGTAGTAGAATAGATATCTGTTGAATTCTGAGACAGTATCCATAAAATATCCTTAAAATAGAAAATGTACCAGCCTGGTCTAGAAAATTATAATTTAAATATTAAGTTTATAATATTATACTACAATATTTAAAGGGAAGAAATAGAATGCATAATGCAATAGATTTAGGAAACGGAGGCTGCAATTGCTCAAGGGTCAGAGGTTAATAAAAGCAAATGCTTCTCATGTTTGGGATTGGCAAATGCCTCCCTACACACATTTGCGTGGACACCCGGACAGAACGGGAACTGTGTCCTAAATGGCATATCACGTTAACTTTCCAAAGTACAGCTACCTTCACATAACTAGCTTCCCCTTCTTCTTTTGTAAAAGCATTTTTGCGTGCACATGAGTATATGTCTGAATATATATTTATATATGAGACTATATATATAGATATGAGTGTATCTAAAGCAGCTACAGTAGTGTTGCTTGGCTGAGTGGGAGGTGATACAGGACTGTGCTATTAGTGAGCGGGGAGGTAGGAGGTGGCCATGGCTGATGGGCAGGAGTGTGAGGTAATAGCAGGGTAATACTGTCTGCAGGTATTTTTAGATGACTCCAGAATGAGAAGATGTTGGTTGGTGGCAATGGTCTTTCTTCCTCTAGAACACAGTGATGAAACATGCATAATAAGAACATAAGGATTGCCAATTTGGAGCAGACCTTTTGTCCAGCCAGCCTAGAACCATCGATAATAGAGGTACCAACAGCTGTGTTGTGGGAGAGTAGGTTTTTAATCTTTCTTGGCATCCTCCATGAATGTTAGAGACCTTGCTCTTGAAATACTGGGTTTCCCTTAATAAGTCGCTCTAGATGTGTCATCTTTTAATTTATTTCAGTCTTTTAAATAAATGTTGGCCTGGGCGATTTCTGGGGAGAAAGTGTTTCTTGGTTTGGCAAATTTGCTATCCACTGTCTGGAGCAGAATGTCTTTAATTTATCCTCAACATATGTGTTTTTTTCCAAGCTTTAAAGGGGCACAATAGTTATAGTGTTCCAAAATTTAGTTCATTTTGCAGGATTTTTAGCTTATCATCATGTTTTCCCCATGAGAAATATAATAACATAAGCAAATGAGTTACGAAGATAAGAATGTTCTAGAAGTTTCTATAAGTTATAAAGTTTTTATAATTTCTACTGTTGTTTTTAACTCATGTTCAAAACCTAGGAGTTATCTCTACTTCACATCCAAACATTTTGTAGGTCCTGGTCATTTTGTCAAATAGCTTATCTACTTTTGTGATGTTGTTTTAAAGTCTAAATGCTACTTGCAACAGAAGAGTTCCTTTGGGAGCTTTATCCCCAAGAAAATGAAAAACATTCACTGGCCAGACCAATCTTAAACTTTTTCATACCACATCTGCCATTCTTCTCAGTGATGTGCAAGACCAAGTCTTTTTCATCTGGAAAGTTGGTATCTGAGATACAGGGTAAAAGCTCTTTCATAATTTTCTTTTAACTTAGGAATATTCTAAAGTGTTCTAGAGAAATTTTAAACAAATACCCACATTAGAACAATACTTTAAGAAGCAAGCTACTCAAAAATATTGGTTAGAGGACCCTTAAAGTGATTGGTGATATGTTGATATACTTACTCCTTTTATTTTCACATTCAAGTACTGCTTGTTTTTGCATACAATCTTCCTATAACTTTGTTTTCCAAAAAAATATAGTTTATATGTGTATGTATAAATTCATAATTTGCTCTTAAGACTTCAATTTTGCTTTTGTAAATCTTTTCTTGTGTTTTCCATTTCAGAAAATGGCACCTCCCTCCAAAGAGTTACTCATGACCAAAACCTAGAGTGTTCCCCCTTCACATCCAGTCACCTCCCAGTTCCTGTACAGTCCATTCACTTTTCTCCATCTGTACTCCCACAACTTAGTCCAATAATAATCTCTTGCATGAGCTCTAGCAATAACCTCCAAACTGTCTCCTTGTATTCACTCTAAGCTTCTCTCTTATCCCCTTTGTGTCATCAAATGTTGCTGTGCCCTCTTCCTAGAATGTTCATCTTCTCACTTCCCCCATGCATGCCCTGATACACATGGGCACACACACATCCCTGCATTCTTTACCTACCTAACTCCTACTCACTGTTTTAGCCTTTCCCTCAAAAGGGACTTCACAAGGAGACCTGGGTTGATCATTCAATTTCCCAGTCTAAGTTTCATCTTGCAGGTTACATCTGCTAATAGGCCCTTTCTAATTTTCTGTTAAAACATCAGCACAATTCTAAATATATAACTTCTCTTTGATTCTTTTATGTCTGTCTTCCCTACTGGACCATAGTGTCAGTTAGGGCAAAGAACTCATTTGTTTGGTTCACTGCTACATCCCCAGCACTTAAGATTTGTCCTCATATGTTGTAGCTACCCATTCAGTAAATGTTTATCAGATTAATAAAGATTGCCCTGTAAATCTTACAGTGGTCTCTTTTAATGCAATCCACGTCTAACCTTACTGTTTAGGGCACTCAGTAGTATCAAGTTAATCAAGTGATGTCCCTTCCAGGTAGATACCAAAGTCATATGCCTCAGATCATACCACCAGCAAACTTGGGAAAATAATCTGAATATCCCTGGCTTATACCTGGAAAATCTCAGTCATCCTAAATGACTTTGTTTAAAGAGTCCTCAGAAATACAAAAGGGCTATTGCATTCTATCAGGGAGAATTTTCATAAATTTTCTCAGGTTATTTGACATTCTCATTTCTACTATTTGCCTTGTCAAAAGAAAAACAAAACAAAAAAACCCAGTTCGTCTACATAATTGTCTTGAAGCCAGGATATGTAATATTAGTCAACATGCATAAATCAATTTTTAATCAGTTCTCTAGTACTTACAACATTGGAGTATACAGGCTTGACGTGTGTGGCATGCACATTCCCTCCTGAGAAGACTAGGTCCTTTGACGCTGGTAAAGTGGTTTTGTTATTTATAGCAAGGATAGACCTTAAAGAGCAGTTTATCAGCAGCTGTTTTCCCTTCAAGAATCACACTTTTGGTTTTGTCTTTTGGAGTCAACCCCCCTAGCAGGCCTAGCAGCTTAAGTGAGTGAATAAATAAAAAGAGGAATGTGTAAATTTAGGGCAAAAAGGCAAATTAAAAGAGAATGAATATACTGTTTTCTGTAACCAAGTTATGGAATCCCTAACTGGGCCTCCACCTCTGAAAGTCTGTTGGAGGAATAAATACCACTGGTTTCCTAGAAGAATTAGACAGGGACACTGAATAGAGAGTTTGTCACTTGGCAGAACCTATCCTTGCCCTTGACCACTGGAAGGGAGTTAGAAAATTATGTCTTCCCCAAGAGGACTTTCCAGCAATTGTGCTAAGAAGAAAGGTTTTGATGGCAATGAAGAGTATTATAGAATTACAAAAGTGAGGATGAAATTCATTAAGGAAAACTGGATAGTTTTAATATCTTTATTATACAATTTTAAGAAAATTTTTTTGTTTGTATTATATGCTATCAAACTCTGCCTTCTCAATGATTAGTATCAATGATTGAGAAGAGGACAATTTTCTTTCTTACAGTAGTCTACAAGGATGGCAGGATCTGGATCACATCCCAACAAATTATATTTTCAGAACCTTCCCCCTCTTTCTATCTTCTTTCACCTTGTTGACTAAAACTTGCTAAAGTAAGGCTTTTATCTGATCCCAAACCAAATCCGCCTGTTTCATAAGACAACTGTACTTTGGGTTGATATTTAACTAGAGGTGACAAGAAAATATGTAGTAGAAGGGACATACAATTTTAGGGACATAAGTAGTAAAACTTAAAACCTGTGTTTGAGTTCTGACTACTCCTTACCAGATACACCATCTTGACCTATTACATAACAGTTTCAAGCCTTTCTTTCTTCATCCCTAAAAGAAGGCTGATCCTGATACCTATCTGATTATAGGGTTATAATAAAAATTTAATGTGATAATGACTGTAAAAAGTGTTTGATAAGCTGAAAAAAAATCTCTACACTCATTAGTTACTATTGTCACTAATTAATAATATAGACTTTTTGTATCATTGGCAATTACTAGGGCATTTTATCATAAATTTAGCCAAGTGTTCTCCTAAGACTGCTGACATTTAAATAAACATGCCAATTACCTGTGGAACTAGAGACTTTATATTCTATCTCTGTATTAAGTCAAGCAGAGTATTTGATAATAATTTAATAATAATAATTTTAATATAATATTTTTATTAATAATAATTTTTATTGTTATTTATTTTATTATTATATATAATAATTCTATTATTATTTATAAATTTTTATTAATAATAAATAAGTTAAAATATAATAATTTAATAATAATTTATATTATTATGCAGAAGATGATACTCTCTGCCTTTGTAGAGGTTTGATATAAAAATTATCCATTTGAACAATCTTTCTCTGACTTTTGTAGAACTGAGGTGAAAGACAGCATCTATGCTATTGTGATACAGCATCCCTCTTGCTAGTTTTACATGATAAATTCCTCCTAGATTCAAATCCCAGGAGAAATTCTAACTCTACCTAGGTTTAAACCCTTGCTATGACAGGAAATGGAATTGGTATAACTCAATGTTTTTGCATTTTTGTGAGATTTATCAGAATGTTTAGAGCCAGTTTTTTTCAAATCTATCAGAATGCTTGCCCAACCTATCCAAAGATGCACAAGAGCATCTTCGCTGAGAAATTATTCTAGTTAAGGGGAGTCTCTGGTTTGCTTTAAGTTACATTTTGTATTAGCTAGTAAGTTGCTTTCAGCTTTTTTGGAATTGATGGGGTATAAATCTTAAATATACAAATAACCATAGTTAGGACAAGGATGTTAAAGGATTCTGGTTTCCTATGGCTTAGTGAGCAATCACACGTTGTATATTCAACTCTATATCTCTTCACGACTCAACCTGATACAGAGAAAATTGACCGCATTGTGTAGTGAGCTGCTTTACAATAAAACTTTACTACTTAAAAAAAAAATTCCCAACTTCCAGAGGAATATCGTGGTTGAATTGTTCATCTCCTTCAATTGCCTCCACTACACCCTGCCACTGTAAAAAATCATTAACATTTTGATTCTTATTCTCTACTTCCACAGAAAATTCACATTTCTGCCTCCCTATCTTCTTTGTTCCATGCAGGACCTCTTGACAGCACCTTGACTCCTCCAGTGGTTTCTCTGAAGTCCGGGTGCTCGACGGGAGACCTGACATGCAGGAGGCAAAGCAGGACCATGCTTCTCCTACTTGTCCTCTCTAGAGTCAACCTCTTGAGCTGCTCTTTCATGTCTTACTAAACAATCTCACAAGGCCACATTCTTTTAAGCACTTGTGTTTTAAGTAAGATAAAAGAGAATTTGATCCACCAGAATATGCCTTGAGGTTTGCATCTTACCAAGGTCAATCTTGTCAACTTTTTAGATTCTCGTTTCTTGTGTCAAAGGATTAAAGTCCAATTAAAACCCATCTGAATAACAAGCTACGTTCCATCTGACATTTAGAAATAATAACAAAAAAAGTTAAACAAGTGTTTTAAAACTAGGGAAAGTTTTTCTTTTTTAAATCTGTTTCATTTAAATCATTAAACAGTTGGGAGCAATGTACTAGATACTTAGGATACAAAAGAATATCAGACATCATCCTTATCTTTAAAGAGCTCACTATCATGGCTGTCAGAGTCCTCAGTGCCTCAGTGCCTGCCACATAATAAGCACCCAAATAAGACTTCCCTGGTGGTGCAGTGGTTAAGAATCCACCTGCCAATGCAGCAGACACGGGTTCTATCCCTGGTGCAGGATGATCCCCCGTGCCGAGGAGCAACTAAGCCCGAGCCACAACTATTGAAGCCTGCTCACTGTAGGGCTCATGTGCTGCGACTACTGAAGCCCACTCGACTAGAGCCCATGCTCCATAACAAGAGAAGCCAATGCAATAAGCCCGTGCACCACAACAAAGAGTAGCCCCCGCTCACCACAACTAGAGAAAGCCTGCGCAGCAACAAAGACCCAACACATCCAAAAAAAAAAGAAGCACCCAAACAATGCTCCTTCTCTTTCATAAAAGAATTAGATGTTTTGGTTTGTATAAATTTTGGATTAGCAGAGCTATATGATTTTATAGAAAAGGAATCGAAATCTACATTCCTATGCTTATCAAGTTTCAAGATGTCCTGTTAGGGAGTTTAATAGTTCATTAAAGTCTGCATTCAATTTTAGATTACTCCTCCCAACAAAGAAATATCCACCTCATCCCATTAGTACAAAGTCATGTACCCCTTTTGTTTTTATCCAGAACAGAGTGGTTGGGATGGAAATCATTTTGGCAGTTAGTCCCTTTTACAGCATTGCAAAATTTTCTGCAAAATATTCAGTTGTTATTACAGATACTTTCTGAAAGGTCCCATCTCTATCAATTAGGGCTGGGAAGTGGAAGACAACTCTTGAGAGTGATTCATTGGATGAATGTCCATCCAATCTAAAGGAAAATGGTATGACCTTCAGGGTCAGGGAGGGTATGCACAAGAGGACGTGGTTAAGAATGTGCGAGGTATATTTAGGATATTTGTCTCACTTGTATGGAATGTTTCTTTAGAGGCACAATCAATTAGACTCAGGAATTTAGAAGATAGCTCAAAGCCTAGATAATTTTGGAATTTGTATAGACCTTTTTAGATTTTATAAGAAACTTCAGTAAATGTCACTAGTGGAAATAATCAGTAAAAATAGGATATTTTGTGTGAGTGGTAAAAGGATGTTCAATTAAAGGAACTTAGCTAAGCATTTTATTTTGGTCACACCAGATTAAACTGCATTGTTTTCCCATTCTGAGACAAAACTAAACTTTATCACAATAGCATCCTGTCAGAGGTAGCTGCTTCTTGGTTTTGTTCCATCTGAGCATCATAGTCTTAATGGTGGTAGTTAAGCAGTCAACCTAGTTATTTTATACTAGTTATTTAGTTATTTCTGATATAAAGACAATATCTGGAGTGGTTTCAAACTCAGGACTAATGAAGATAACAAGATACATTGTATAAATGAATGTATCTACATGTTGGAATAAAATCCATATCTTTCTGCTGTTAAACAGTGAACTTAACTAAAATTTACATCCAACAATTATGAAAACTATCGTGTGCTTATCTTCTGCTGTGTGTTCCATACTGGTCTGTGCCTTCTTGAAACAGGGTCCTAATTTTTATGCATAGAATAGTTTGATATTTCTATAATTTTTCAAAGGTTAGTTTTGTTTACGGTCCCTATCTGGTGTGGTTAAAAGCATGAGCTTACCTCCATTGCCTGCCTTTTCATGTACTAGCCACGTAATGTTGGGCTACTTATTTAACTTCTAAGCTTCTTCCTATATGTAAACTGTGAAACCTTATAGCACTTAGCTCATTGTGTGGTTGTGAGGACTGATGAGTAGGTTACTTGGGCTTAGTTCATATTCAGCATTCATAAGTGTTACTGGGGGACCTTCAAGATGGCGGAGGAGTAAGACATGGAGATCACCTTCCTCCCCACAAATACATCAAAAATATATCTACAAGTGGAACAACTCCTACAGAACACCTACTGAATGCTGGCAGAAGACCTCAAACTTCCCAAAAGGCAAGAAAATCCCCACATACCTAGGTAGGGCAAAAGAAAAAAGAAAAAACAGAGACAAAAGAATAGGGATGGGACCTGTACCAGTGGGAGGGAGCTGTGAAGGAGGAAAGGTTTCCGCACCCTAGGAAGCCCCTTCGTGGGCGGAGACTGAGGGTGGCAGAGGGGGGAAGCTTCGGAGCCACGGAAGAGAGCGCAGCCATAGGGGTGCGGAGGGCAAAGTGGAGAGATTCCCGCACAGAGGATCTGTGCCCACCAGCACTCACCAGCCTGAGAGCCTTGTCTGCTCTCCCACCAGGGCGGACAGGAGCTGGGAGCTGAGGCTGCATCTTCGGAGGTCGGATCCCAGGGAGAGGACTGGGGTTAGCTGCGTGAACACAGCCTGAAGGGGGCTAGTGCACCACAGCTAGCCGGGAGGGAGTCCGGGAAAAAGTCTTGAGCTGCCAAGAGGCAAGAGACCATTGTTTTGGGGTGCAAGAGGAGAGGGGATTCTTCCCCCATCTGCCCACAGAAAGCAGAGCACCACCTAAATGAGCTCCAGAGAAGGGCGCGAGCCACGGCTATGAGCTCAGACCCCAGAGACAGGCGTGAAACACTAATGCTGCTGCTTCAGCCACCAAGAATCCTGTGTGCAAGCACAGGTCACTATCCACACCACCCCAGGAGCCTGTGCAGCCTGCGCCTGCCAGGGTCCAGTGATCGAGGGACAATTTCTCCAGGAGAACACACAGCGCGCCTCAGGCTGTTGCAATGTCATGCTGGCCTCTGCCGCCTCAGGCTCGCCCTACATTCCAGTTATAATTACAGTACTCCTCCCACCCCCAGCATGAGTGAGCAAGAGCCCCCTAATCAGCCGCTGCTTTAACTCCCCCCTGCTGGGTGGGGAACAGACGCCATCAGGTGACCTACTGGCAGAGCTGGGGCCAAAACCAAGCTGAACCCCAGGAGCTGTGAGAACAAAGAAAAGAAATGAAATTTCTCCATGCAGCCTCAGGAGCAGTAGAGGAAGTCCCCACAATCAACTTGATGTACCCTGCATCTGTGGAATACCTAAATAGACAACGAATCATCCCAAAATTGAGGTGGTGGACTTTGGGAGCAACTGTAGAATTGTGGTTTGCTGTCTGCAACTGACTTGTTTCTGATTTTTATATTTATCTTAGTATAGTTTTTAAAGCTTGTAATGATTTGTGGATTTGTTTATTGGTTTGGTTGCCCTCTTCATTTTTTATTATTACTTAAAAACATTTTTATTTTAATAATTTTTTATTTAAATAAATTTATTTATTTATCTTTTCTTTCTTTTTTTCTTCCTTTTCTTCTGAGCCGTGTGGCTGACAGGGTATTTGTGCTCTGGCCTGGTGTCAGTCCTGAGCCTCTGAGGTGGGAGAGCCGAGATGAGGACATTGGATCACCAGAAACCTCCCGGCCCCATGTACTGTCAATCAGCAAGAGCTCTCCCAGAGATCTCCATCTCAACACTAAGACCCAGCTCCACCCAAAGGCCAGCAAGCTAAAGTGCTGGATGCCCCATGCCAAACAACTAGCAAGACAAGAACATATCCTCATCCATTAGAAGAGAGGCTGCTGAAAATCATACTAAGTCCATAGACATACCAAAACACACCACTGGATGCAGCCCGGCCCACCAGAAAGACAAGATCCAGCCCCACCCACCAGAGCACAGAGACCAGTCCCCTCCACCAGGAAGCCTACACAACCCACTGAACCAACCTTACCTAGTGGGAGCAGACACCAAAAACAATGGGAACTACAAACAGGCAGCCTGTGAAAAGGAGACCCCAAACACAGTAAGTTAAGTAAAATGAGAACACAAAGAAATATACAGCAGATGAAGGAGAGAGGTAAAAACCCACTTGACCAAACAAATGAAGAGGAAATAGGCAGTCTACCTGAAAAAGAATTCAGAGTAATGATAGTAAAGATATCCAAAATCTAGGAAATAGAATGAAGGAAATACAAGAAACATTTAACAAGGACCTAGAAGAACTAAAGAGGAAACACACAATGATGAACAACACAAGAAATGAAATTTAAAATTCTCTAGAAGGAATCAATAGCAGAAAAACTGAGGCAGAAGAAAGGACAAGTGACCTGGAAGATAAAATAGTGGAAATAACTACCACAGAGCAGAATAAAAAAAAAAAAGAATGAAAAGAATTGAGGACAGTCTCAGAGACCCCAGGGACAACATTAAACACACCAATATTAAAATTATATGGGTCCCAGAAGAAGAAGAGTAAAAGAAAGGGAATGAGAAAATATTTGAAGAGATTATAGTTGAAAACTTCCCTAATAAGGGAAAGGAAATAGTCAATCAAGTCCAGGAAGTGCAGAGAGTCCCATAAAGGATAAATCCAAGGAGAAACATGCCAAGACACATATTAATCAAACTATCAAAAAATTAAATACAAAGAAAAAATATTAAAAGCAGCAAGGGAAAATCAACAAATAATATACAAGGGAATCCCCATAAGGTTAACAGCTGATCTTCCAGCAGAAACTCCACAAACTAGAAGGGAGTGACAGGACATATTTAAAGTGGTGAAAGTGAAAAACCTACAACCAAGATTACTGTACATAGCAAGGATCTCATTCAGATTCGACAGAGAAAATAAAATCTTTACAGACAAGCAAAAGCTAAGAGATTTCAGCACCACCAAACCAGCTTTACAACAAATGCTAAAGGAACTTCTCTAGGCAAGAAACACAAAAGAAGGAAAAGACCTACGAAAAAATACCCAAAACAATTAAGAAAATGGTAATAGGAACATACTATCAATAATTACCTTAAGTGTAATTGGATTAAATGCTCCAACCAAAAGACATAGACTGGCTGAATAAATACAAAAACAAAACCTGTATACATGCTGTCTACAAAAGACCCACTTCAGACCTAGGGACATATACAGACTGAAAGTGAAGGGATGGAAAAAAGATATTCCATACAAACAGAAATCAGAAGAAGGCTGGAGTAGCAATTCTCATATCAGACAAAATAAAAACGGAAATCAGAAGAAGGCTGGAGTAGCAATTCTCATATTAGACAAAATGGACTTTAAAATAAATACTATTACAAGAGACAAAGAAGGACAGTATGTAATGATCAAGCGATCGATCCAAGAGGAAGATATAACAATTGTAAATATTTATGCACCCAACATAGGAGCACCTCAATACATAAGGCAAGTGCTAACAACCATAAAAGGGGAAATTGACAGTAGCACAATAATAGTAGGGGACTTTAAAACCCAACTTTCACCAATGGACAGATCATCCACAATGAAAATAAATAAAGAAACACAAGATTTAAATGACATATTAAACAAGATGAACTTAATTGAGATATATAGGAAATTCCATCCCAAAACAACAGAATACACTTTCTTCTCAAGGGCTCATGAACATTCCTCAGGACAGAAAATGTCTTGGGTCACAAATCAAGCCTTGGTAAATTTAAGAATATTGAAATCATATCACGTATCTTTTCCAACCACAACTCTAAGAGACTAGATATCAATTACAGGAAAGAAAATTGTAAAAAATACAAACACGTGGAGGCTAAACATCACACTACTAAATATCCAAGAGATCACTGAAGAAATCAAAGAGGAAATCAAAAAATACCTAGAAACAAATGACAATGAAAACATGACCACCCCAAACCTATGGGATGCAGCAAAAGCAGTTCTAAGTGGGAAGTTTATAGCAACACAATCCTATCTCAAGAAACAAGAAAAATCTCAAATAAACAACCTAACCTCAAACCTAAAGCAATTAGAGAAAGAAGAAGAACAACAAAAAAAACCCTGTGTTAGCAAAAGGAAAGAAATCATAAAGATCAGATCAGAAATAAATGGAAAAGAAATGAAGGGAATGATAGCAAAGATCAATAAAATTAAAAGCTCGTTCTTTGAGGAGATAAAAAAAGTTGATAAACCACTAGCCAGACTCATCAAGAAAATAAGGGAGCATACTCAAATCAACAGAAGAAGAAATAAAAAAGAAGTAACAACTGACACTGCAGAAATACAAAGGATAATGAGATATTACTATAAGCAACTATATGTTAATAAAATGGACAACCTGGAAGAAATGGACAAATTCTTAGAAAAGCACAATCTTCTGAGACTGAACCAGGAAGAAGTAGAAAATATAAACAGACCAATCATAAGCATGGAAATTGAAACTGTGATTAAAAATCTTCCAACAAACTAAAGGCCAGGAGCAGATCAGATGGCTTCACAGGCAAATTCTACCAAAAATTTAGAGAAGAGCTAACACCTATTCTTCTCAAACCCTTTCCAAAATATAGCAGAGGAAGGAACACTCTCAAACTCCTTCTATGAGGCCACCATCACCCTGATACCAAAACCAGACAAAGATATCAAAAAAAAAAGAAAGCTACAGGCCAATATCACTGATGAACATAGATGTGAAAATCCTCAACAAAATACTAGCAAACAGAATCCAACACCCCATTAAAAGGATCATGTACCATGATCAAGTGGGATTTATCCCAGTAATGCAAGGATTCTTCAATAAACGCAAATCAATCAATGTGATACACCATAGTAACAAATTGAAGGATAAAAAACATATGATAATCTCAATAGATGCAGAAAAAGGTTTTGACAAAATTCAACACTCATTTATGATAAAAACTCTCCAGAAAGTAGGCATAGAGGAAACTTACCTCAACATGATAAAGGCCATATATGACAAACACACAGCCAACATCGTTCTCAATGATGAAAAACTGAAAATATTTCCTATAAAATCAGGAAGAAGACAAGGATGCCCACTCTCACCACTATTATTCAACATACGTTTTGGAAGTTTTAGCCACAGCAATCACAGAAGAAAAAGAAATAACAGGAATTCAAATCAGAAAAGAAGTAAAACTGTCACTGTTTGCAGATGACATGCTAACTATACATAGAGAATCCGAAGGATGCCACCAGAAAACTACTAAAGCTAATCAATGAATTTGGTAAAGTAGCAGGATACAAAATTAATGCACAGATATCTCTTGCACTCCTATACACTAATGATGAAAAATTTGAAAGAGAAATTGAGGAAACACTCCCATTTATCACTGCAACAAAAAGAATAAAACACCTAAGGATAAACCTACCTAAGGAGACAGAAGACGTGTATGCAGAAAACCATAAGACCTTGATGAAGGAAATTAAAGATGATACAAGCAGATGGAGAGATATACCATGTTCTTGATTTGGAAGATCAACATTGTAAAAATGACTATACTATCCAAAAGCAATCTACAGGTTCAATGCAATCCTTATCAAACTACCAATGGCATTTTTCACAGAACTAGAACAAAAAATTTTTACAATTTGTATCGAAACACAAAAGACCCTGAATAGCTAAAGCAATCTTGAGAAAGGAAAGCAGAGCTGGAGGAATCAGGTTCCCTGGCTTCAGACTATATTACAAGGCTACAGTAATCAAGACAGTATGGCACTGGCACAAAAACAGAAATATAGATCAATGGAACAGGATAGAAAGCCCAGAGATAAACCCACACACATATGGTCACCTTATCTTTGATAAAGGATGCAAGAATATACAATGGAGAAAAGACAGCCTCTTCAATAAGTGGTGCTGGGAAAACTGGACAGCTACATGTAAAAGAATGAAATTAGAACACTCCCTAACACCATACACAAAAATAAACTCAAAATGGATTAAAGACTAAAATGTAAAGCTAGACACTAAAAGAGTCCTAAAGGAAAACATAGGAAGAACACTCTTTGACATAAATCACCACAAGATTCTTTTTGACCCACCTGCTAAAGAAATGGAAATAAAAACAAAAATAAACAAATGTGACCTAATGAAACTTCAAAGCTTTTTCCCAGCAAAGGAAACCATGAACAAGATGAAAAGACAAGCCTCAGAACGGGAGAATATATTAGCAAATGAAGCAACTAACCAAGGATTAATCTCTAAAATATACAAGTAGCTCATGCAGCTGTATATCAAAAAAAAAAATACCAATTTAAAAATGGGCAGAAGACCTAAATAGACATTTCTCCAAAGAAGATATACAGATTGGCAACAAACACATGAAAGAATGCTCAACGACATTAATCATTAGAGAAATGCAAATGAAAACTACAATGAGGTATCACCTCACACCAGTCAGAATGGCCATCATCAGAAATCTACAAACAATAAATCCTGGAGAGGGTGTGGAGAAAAGGGAACCCTCTTGCACTGTTGGTAGGAATGTAAATTGATACAGCCACTATGGAGAACAGTATGGAGGTTCCTTAAAAAACTAAAAATCGAACTACCATATGACCCAGCAATCCCACTACTGGGCATATAGCCTGAGAAAACCATAATTCAAAAAGAGTCATGTACCACAATGTTCATTGCAGCACTATTTACAATAGCCAGTACATGGAAGCAACCTAAGTGTCCGTCGACAGGTGAATGGATAAAGAAGATGTGGCACATATATATAATGGAATATTACTCAGCCATAAGAAGGAAGGAAATTGAGTTATTTGAGGTGGATGGACCTAGAGTCTGTCATACAGAGTGAAGTAAGTCAGAAAGAGAGAAACAAATGCCATATGCTAACACATATATATGGAATCTAAAAAAAAAAAGATTCTGATTTACCTAGGGGCAGGACTGGAATAAAGACACAGATGTAGAGAATGGACTTGAGGATATAGGAAGGGGGAAGTGTAATGTGGGATGAAGTGAGAGAGTAGCATTGACATATATACACTACCAAATTTAAAATAGATAGCTTGTGGGAAGCAGCCGCATAGCACAGGGAGATCCGCTCGGTGTTTTGTGACCACCTAGAGGGGTGGGATAGGGAGGGTAGGAGGGAAACGTAAGAGGGAGGGGATATGGGGATATATGTATACATACAGCTGATTCACTTTTTTATACAGCAGAAACTAATACAACATTGTACAATTAATCTCCAATAAAGATGTTAAAAAATGTGTTATTTTTATTATTATTATCATCTACAGAAAATGAGTTTAATCCCTGGAAAAGCTTTCCCAAATGCCTATCATTTGCTACTTATGAATAAAAATGATCTGAGTAGCCCAGGAATTTCTTCTTTCCTGGTTTCATACCATGGCAATTGTTACTTGACTATTCTGTGGACCTCCATTCTTATTTAAGGTCATTTTCTTTGGTCAATTTAAACCTCTGCACGATTTATTCATTAAATTACAAAGTCTCTTTACTTCATGAAGTTCTATGTTCTTGTTGACCAGATACCTTCTCCTTAGAGAAGCTAGATTTGGGGAACTATGTTAGTCATTTTGGGAAATTCTCATTTAACCCTATCTCTAAAAGAGACAGATCTCCATACACAAGTAGGCCTTTAAGTTACTGCTTTATACAAGTAATAGATTTTGACACCTGTTCTACTGTACATACTCAATTGAGGTAATTTACTGACCCTGCATACAATAGCCTTCTATTTTGGTGTTTGAGGCAGACTTTCAATTTTATGCAATAATTTGCTCGGACAACACAATGACTCTACTCTTACTCTGCGTTTTCTAAGAACTTCTTCTTTGTCCGGTTGAATTTCAAACTCCCTTGGATTATCTCATTACTCTTGAATTAAGATTGATTGATTCTTTCAGGGACTTAGAGTGCACATGGGAGGGACACTGGAAGTGAGGGTGGAGATAGCTTACTTTAAAATTTTCAAGAACTCCCAACCTGTTCTCTCCCTTCCCCCTTCCCTCTTTATCTCATTATCTCTGTAATTTCTGGGAACAATGTAGTTGTCTTTGTGTATAAGTAAAATATTATAGCTGTAAGGAGATAACCCTTTCCTCATATTAGTTGCATATCTTCCCCTTAATGTGGAAATGGGGCCGTTGAGGGAAGAAGGGCCAGTGGTTGGAATGACCACTCTCTCAGTGAATTTAAACTATCATAACAAACTAAAAATTCACTTCTGAAAGCATAGGTGAGAAACAGATGTATACTTTTCATACAGTAACTTTTCCTGGGGCCACTGGAGTCATTCAGGACATACACTGTTCAGCTGTCCTTGAGATGGAAGTCTCTTTAGGGATTGCAAAGTCTCCAGGTCAACATTCTGAGTCAGGGTTTTTGGAAGCACTGTGATAGGACAAAGGAATAAAGATTACTTTTTTTCTTATTCCTTCTGAGATATTAAATAGACAAAAGCCACACCTGCAAATATCTCTGAGATAAGAATTTCTCTTCCTTGGTCTTCTGTTGAGATTACTGAAGGTCAATATCCTTAAACTGCTTAGAAGTTCTATGGTTTGATTCTGTGAGGTACTGTCTTGAATCTTCCTGAGTACACACCTTTGGCTTCATTTTTAGATTATGTTTTCCTGAAAGTGTCCTAGATTTGATCTTTGCCCAGAAGCCATTTCTTAATTTTAGCATCACAGGTCATCTGGAGAGGCTGAGAATTTTTAAACTCAACAATTCTTGGCTCTGTTTTATTGGTCTTTCCTTTAGCCTTTCTCTGCTTGCATTTTTCTATATACAGCAAAAGAAGTGAAGTAGCACCTTCACCACGCTGTCTGGGAGTCTACTTAACTGGGTCTCCCAGTTCATTAGGTATATTTTCTATTTCTCATGTTATCAGAGGGGACAGTACTGCTAAGCTTGCTGCTATTCTGTAAGGAGGCTCCTCTTTCCTCCAGGTTTCGGTAGTACTGTCTTCACTTTCCTGTAAGCTTTTACCTGCAGCCTCCACAAAGGCTTCTACAGGCTTTCATTGACACTTTCCTCAAAGTCCTTCCAGCTTCTGCCCACTGCCCTTTTTCAAAACCACCCAATATTTTAAGCTTTTGTAATGGTAGCACCCCACTCTTAGTTCCAAAATCTGTCTTAATTTCCTGTTGTTGCATAACAAATTACCCTAAAACTTAGTGACTTAAACAACAGTAATCATTTATTGATTGATCAATAATCATTTATGGTTACACAGCTTTGTAAATATATTTATATATATATATATTTTTTTCTTTTTAAGTGGAGAAGTTAGGATTCCATCCAGATCTAACTCCACCATACCATGCTACATTATGTAGTATCAGAAAAGAAAAAAAGCTGCCCTCTATGCTGTCTGATATATTTTAGACTTTGGCCCCAATGATCCCCATCTCCTGGTGTTTACACCCTTGCATCTTCTCCTCCCTTTGAGTGTGGGCAGGATGTGTGACTTGCTTCTTACAATAGAATATGACAAAGGTGATGCGATGTTACTCCCATTGTTATGCTATATTATATAAGACTTCCTCTTACTAGTAGATTCATGCCACCCTTGCTGGCTTTGAAGAAGAAACTTGCCATGAATCCTACAGTCACCAGGAAATGAATTCTGTCAATAACCTGAATGAGTTTGGAAGTGGATTCTTCCCCAGTCAAGCCTCCAGATGAGAATGCAGCCCAGCTGACACCTTGATTGAGGCCTTGTGAGACCCTGATCAGAGACACATCTAGGCTGGGTCTGAACTTCTGATCCACAGAAATGTGAGACCATAAATGTGTATTGTTTTAAGCTGCTAAATTTGTGATACTTTATTATATCACAATAGAAAAATAATAAATCCTCCTTTGAATATAGCTATATCAAAATTTATGTCCCATGTTTATACTATTATAATTTTATGAACACATTTTTCAGTTTTGTCTTTTCTTTTTAAATTTTTTATTTTCCAGGATAAATACTTGTCTTAGTTTTCTTTGATTTGTTTTCTATGTACCTGTCACTAATTCATTTTTAATCCCTCTGTATAAACGTAAATCTATTATCAATATTATCAGACACCTCAGGCGAACTGTCAACTTTGTCATTGCTGTTGAGAAGTTTGATTCCACTCTGAGTTTCTCCTACCCCCACATCAACCCAGAGAGCTTTTCAGTTATCTTCACCTTCTGAATTCTAAAATTTTATGATTAGGTATAATGGTAGTATTTCTCTTTTATTCATTGTGGTGGGCACTCAGCAGATACTTCCAATCAGGAAACATATGTCAGTTCTGGGACCTTTATTTTTTATTCTCTTCCTCTCTCTCTTTGGAGGGGGTAATGTTCTTCTCTTCCTTTTCTCCTTGAATAAGAATTTCAAGTCCTGTTTTTGCTCTAGATCTCTTTTTCTTGCCTTCTCAGGGATTTTATTCCTACACATACATCCTGAGGTTAAGGGGTGCAAATAAAATTGTCTGCTTTCCTCCCTAGGTTTCAACATTTTAGGATCTGCTGAATCAGTTATCACTCATCTGTCTGCTGTCCAGCTTCCAAAACGTTGCTGTTTTCTCTTCTTTCTCCTCCCTCTCCTCCTCTTCCTCCTTCTTCAAGCTTAGCCCTTTTTAAATGATCACTTTACTGTCATTTCAGTTTATTTTGGGGAAGACAGGAACATAAGCTGTTCATTCTAATATTTTTAACCAGAATCTGACCTCTCCACATTTAACCTTCCTGTTATTCTCTAATAATAGTCCTATGAAGTAAGCAGGAGAGAAATTATTGTCCCTCTTTTACTGATAAAATACTTGAGAATCAGATTGTTTGAGTGACTTGTTTGAGATTACTAAACAGGTTCTAGAATATTCAAGTCTCAATAATCATATTTATTGTTCTTTTTACCTACAGCTATCACTTTCTAATTCTGGCCAATAGACTCAAAGGTTAGTAAATTTGGGAGGGGCTTTCTATTCCACTGTTTCCCAAAATGTATACCACAGAACACAGTCCCAGGAGAAGCTCTGTAAAAAAGGATTCCATAATCAACCACATTTGAGAAATACTCTAAACTAATGGATTCCTTTAATTCTATGACACCATTAATTGTAGGAAATAGTTACTAAGATTTAATAACAGATTTTGGTGGAGCTGTAGAGAGGGTAGGGAAGAAACATATTAAACACTATATTATGAAAAACACATAGAATTTGAGAAATATAAAATTGTTTTTAAAAGTAAATCTCAGAACTGAGCAAACACAACATGTACCCTTTCCATAGTTGTTCACATATTAGACTTTGAAAATGGTAATAAAGAAATCTGTTAAGAATATTTTTTCAATAAATTTGACCATGAAAGCCCTTTATCATTTAACACCTATTAATATTCTAAGTAATTTGTTTATTGATGTAATAACTATTTGTTGAGTCTCTGCTCTTTGTAGGGTACTGTGCTATGAGCTCAGTAATGGCGTGGTGATAAATCAGTCCAGCCCCTTGTGGAGCTTAAGTGAGGCAGGCGTGTGTCTAACAGAGGTCTTACCCTAATCTGAAAAACTAGTAAAATTTACTCTGAGGAACTGACATTCAAATTAAAACCAGGAGGAATATGAGTCATCTAGACTCTTGTGGGGTTGGGTGCTGTGGGTAGAGGGCAAAGAGCATTCCAGGAAGATGTAGTGTTGCTTCAGATTCCACATTGAGAAATGCTGAGCTAGTCCAACTGCCTTAATTTACAGACAAGAAAAGTATAAACTAGAGAAGTTAGAATTAAAGAATGTCAATATTGAATGGAATCTTAGACATCTAATCCAATACTAATACCCAGTACACAAATTACCTTGATCTCATCCTAGATAAATAGATGCCCTCCTCCTTTTGAACCGTGTAAATGGCAGGAAACCAACCTTTCTTAGAGGTTAAGAGAGACCCAAGTCAATTTCTCTTGGAGATTCATAAAATATAAAAAGAAAAAAGTGCCAAGGGTTATTTTATATTTATAATGTTTACAGTAAATAAATATTTTTGACACACATATAAAAACACTAAAGAAAAACAGTGATTAAATACACAATCTCACAACCTTGAGTTTTGACTCAAGGCTCTTATGAATGTGAGATCTAAACTGAATTATAGTTCTACACCCCATCCTACCTACTCCTACCATATAGGCTTTACAGAAAGCTCACTAGCTCTCATTCTATATGTTGAAATGATAATGTAGCATCCACCTACATTTTGGAGTCATGTGGAACAGGTCCACTCCCTCTTCCATCAAAAGGCCCTTTACACATGTGTAGACACTCACCATGGGTCCCCAAGGTTGAAATATCTCTAGTAACTTAGCATTTCTTAGATGCCACAGTTTCCAGAAACTTCATTCTCCTGTTTCGTCTCCTAGTACCCATGCCCTGGAAAACATAGACATTTGCATTCATTTGGCTCTATGAAGCTGCTCTGTCAATACAGTGGTGTGATAATTTATTTAAATGCAAAGTCCTCACTCAGACCTCTTTGACTCATTTCATACTAACTGATAGGGAATTCCCTCCACTACAGCTCTATCCTGTCATCACCTTCCAATAGTACATTCTTCCTGGAAGTGGAATGGGTTCTTTCAGCAAAACGAAATTAGTTTTGCATGTTACTCTGCAGTCGGGGTATTCAGATGGAAAACATGTACCCTGAATCTGTATTTGAGCCAGTATGATGTGCCCATAGACCCCACACATACCAGTCATTGAAGGTGAGCTAAGGATGCTTGAGAGAAGTTTTTGGCAATTTTCCAAGACTCCCCTCACTCTCCTGTCTAGTTTCCACTTGAACCCATTCCCTATTTTAGACTTGATACTTTCATAATTTTCACCTGAGTTAATATTTCTTTACAGGCTTTGATTGGCTCTTATTTTTTTGGCTTGTTTTCTTCCAAATGACCTCAGATAAGATATCTGTCCCCTCATTTTGGGCTCTTGGACCATTTTCCCTCTAATACCCTTCTTGTATGTTACACTGTCAAGCCCCATTTTGGCTATTACTGAAGAAAAAATATATATAATGTATACATTGTATATATGTATATATACACATATATATATGTATATAAAATATATATAATATATATAATGTGAAGTAAAACTAGCCTCTCATTAATTCTAGAGAGTTCTTCATCATACCCAAATTCCTAGGACATTTCTCATCTGAGACATGTAATTGCAGCACAATATAAATAAATATCCCCATATGCAAGACCTTCATGAGGACTTGTAGAAGAAAGTCTGGGTCTGGGCCTCTGTCTCTGAGCTTCGTGGGAAGAATGAGAACATTTGATGATAATCCTTTGGAAGATTGGATAATTGTTCTTAATTCTTCATTCCTTTTGCCATGGCCTGCCATGAGAGTAGGCAGTGTATCTTTCCAAGCTACACTGGATATTGGCCTAGGTCTGGTGAGCTTCTTTGGCCAATTTAGTTTTAGCAGAGGTGATACAGCAGAAGCTTCATGTGTGCTTGCCTGGAGTGCTTGACCTCTTGCACTTTGACTATCCAAAGTGAGAAGAGCCAGCACCTGGCAACCAGTGGTCTCAGAGTGAGAGACTTGAAGAAGACCTGAACCTGACCTGCCACTTGGAGCAGAACTCCCTTGCCTAGCCCACAGATTAGTTAGTGAGATAATGTTTATTGTTGTAAGTTACTGAAATTTTGGAGTTGTTGCAGAAACTGGATTGAGAAAATCCTTTTACGTCATTTTTAGTATAATTGCCTTCAATGTATTGCTTTTATTACCTCCTCTGCAAAGCTTTCTATTATGGATTGAGTTGTGTTCCCCCAAAAAGATATGTTTCAGTCTTGACTTCCAGTACCTTGAGAGTGATTTTATTTGGAAATAGGGTCTTTACAGATGTAATCAGGTTAAAATGAGGTTATACTTGCTTAGGATGGACCCTCATCCAATATACCTGATAGCTGTCTAACAAGAAGAAACAGAAATGCAGATAGAGAAACATGAGGAGAACAGTATGGGATGACAGAGGCAGAGATTGGAGTGATGCAGATGCAAGCCCAGGGATGGCAATGATTGACAGGCACCACTGGAAGCTAAGAAGAGGCAAGGAAGGATGCTACTCAGGGTCTCAAAGCTAGCATAGCTCTGCTGACAACTTCATTTCAGACTTCCAGCCTCCAGAACTATAAATGAATACATTTTTGTTGTTAGAAAAAACCCAGTTTGTAGTACTTTGTTATGGCAGCCGTTGGAAACTAATACAGTTTTCCTAATGGCTCTGGACCCCAAAATTTTTCTCTCTTCACGGAATACCTTATTGGTACCACTCTCAGTGCTCTTATAACATTCTGCTTGTTATCAGAGATTCTTTCATCTCTCTTACTAAGCTGTGCACCTCTGAGGCTTTGCACATTTTCCATGAGGATTAAATGAGTTAGTCCATCTGAAAAATTTTATGAACTGCCAAATTGTGATACAAATGTTGGGTGGTTTTGTGATTATTAGTATGAACTTTGTTACATACTGTCATTTACTCAGCACGTATTTATTGAGTGTCCACTACTGAGTGCCAGGCATTGTGCTGGGTGAAGTGGATACTGTGCATGGAGTTTACAAACAAAATAAACTCATCGTGTAGGATTAAACAATGTGCTGTGATGGAGAATGATCAGGGAGATCTACTTTAGAGAGATATGACAGACATCTCTGATGATATTTAATTTGAGAAATAAATGATGAAAGCATGTCATCAAGGTGAAGAGCCAGGGAAAAATTATTCCCGGCAAAGGGAAAAGCAAGCTCTAAGCCCTTGTTTTGAGTGAGAGTGTGTCCAGGTTCTAGGAACTGACAGAAGACAAGAGGGGACCAAACTGAAGTGGGTTCAGATCACATGATTTTACGTCTGACAGGCAGATAGGGGCCAGATTTTCCAGGATCCCTCAGACCGCAGTCAAGAGTTTAGATTTTCACTCTAAATGCTATAGGGGAATTACTGGAGGATTTTATGCAAGGGGTTAAGAAGGAACTTAAATTTTTAGAAATCCCTCTGGCTTCTCTTATGGACTAGATGGCGGTGAGTATGGGAGGAAGAGCTGGAAGTGCAGTTAGGAAGAGGGTGTGGTAGTTATCTCAGGAAGACCAGGATGATAACACGGGCTAGGGCAACATCAGTGATAATTTCAGTAGCTTGGATTTGTACAGATATTTTCAAAATGAGACCGACAGGTCTTTCCAATTGCTTAAATAAAGGCTTAAGAGAGAGTTAATGAAAACTCCCAGGTTATGTGCTTTCTCAGCTGTGAATTTGGTGGTGCCTTTTATTGAGATGCAGAAGATGAGTTTTAGGAGAAATTTAAGAGTTCACAAGAAATTTCCCTCCATATTTCCTTCCCAAAATGTCAATTTTGGGCTTTAACATAAGGGACAGAAATTCTGACCCAATGTACATGGAACTTAGGTGTCAACTGGACCTTATGTTTTAGTACAGGGCTTGGCAAACGTTTTCATAAAGAGAATGATAGTGAATATTTCAGGATTTGCAGGACCAGAAGCAAAATATTGAGTATTATGTAGTTACCTATATAATCATTTTAAATGTAATCATTTAAAAATATAAAGTCCATTCTTGGATTACAGGACAATAAGTAAAACAGGCACTTGGTTGGATTTTGTCTGAGGCAGGTAGTTTGTTGACCCCTGGTCTAGAACAGCAGTTGACAAATTACTGTCTGTGGACAGTAGTAGCCAGCCATTCGGGTTTTTTTGTGTTTTTTAAATAAAGTTTATTTATTTATTTACTTATTTTTGGCTGCGTTGGGTCTTAGTTACTGCGCGTGGGCTTTCTCTAGTTGCGGCAAGTGGGGGCTGCTCTTCGTTGCGGTGTGCAGGCTTCTCATTGAGGTGGCTACTTGTTGCTGAGCACGGGCTCTAGGTGCGTGGGCTTCAGTAGTTGCAGCATGCGGGCTCAGTAGTTCTGGCACACGGGCTTAGTTGCTCCGCGGCATGTGGGATCTTCCTGGACCAGGGATCGAACCCTTGTCCCCTGCATTGGCAAGCGGATTCTTAACCACTGCACCACCAGGGAAGTCCCCAGCCATTCGTTTTTTGTTTGTTTGTTTGTTTGTTTTTGCAGTACATGGGCCTCTCACTGTTGTGGCCTCTCCCGTTGCGGAGCACAGGCTCCGGACGCGCAGGCTCAGCGGCCATGGCTCACGGGCCTAGTCGCTCCGCGGCATGTGGGATCTTCCCGGACAGGGGCACGAACCCGTGTCCCCTGCATCGGCAGGCGGACTCTCAACCACTGCACCACCAGGGAAGCCCCAGCCATTCGTTTTTGTAACGAATCACACTTATTTGTTTACATATTGCCTATGGCTCTTTTTCTGCCACAATGAGTTGAGTAGTTACAACAGAGACCACATTTCCTAGTCTGCTTGGGCTGTCATAACAAAATACCATAGACTGGGTGGCTTAAACAACAAAAATTTATTTTCTCATAGTTCTGGAGGCTGAAAGTCTGAGATTAAGGTGCCAGCATTGTCAGGTTCTTGTGAGGACTCTCTTCCTGCCTCGTAGATGGCTTCCATCTTCTATGTGCTCACATGGCCTTTCCCGTGTGTGTGTGTGTGTGTGTGTGTGTGTGTGTGTGTGTGTGTGTATAGAGGAAGAGAGAGAGAGAAAGCTCTCTGGTGTATCTTCTTATAAGGTCACTAATCTTGTCAGGAGGGCCCTACCCTCATGACCTCCTGTAAACCTAATTACCTCCCAAAGGTCCTACCTCGAAATATCATCACAGCGTTTCCCATTTTGCAGATGAGAAAATTGAGGTTCACATATCCTTGTGTCCAAAGTCACATCTCTAATAAATGAGCTCTGAACCAATCTTTCTGCTGCTAATTTTCAAGCTGTTTTCACTGCAACACACAGTTTTGAATCTGGCCAATCTTTTGTGAAATACCAGATACAAACAGAGAAAATATATTTCTGGGGAGCAAGAAAATAAAGATGTATTAGTTGATATTTTTAGATACTTTCAACTGTTGGGCCAGATTGTGGAGAATGGGGAAATGACAAATATCATATTTCTGTTCCAAAAAGGACAATAAACGACGTAAGTGGTTCTCCTTAGGTTAGTGTATGAAGCAGGTGTAGGGGAAAATATGAGAAACAACCTTGTGGGCTCCAGTGAGGAAACACTTCAAAAAATATCATTTGATTAAGAGACAGTCCGCATGATTCAATGAGGAGGCGGAGGTATTGCCTTGGAAAAGCATCAGATAAAGAAATACTAAATGCCTGTAGAAGTGTCGTGGGTATGGGGGCTAAAAACAGCTTGTGGAATGGCAAACTTTCTGAAAAACATGGCAACAGCAAGTGTCCGTAAATGGCAACTTCACTCTCTGTGGATGAGTGGGAAACAGCAGAGGATAATTTTTAGATTGCTTGTTTTTTTATGTTAGTGGAGTGAAGTGATGCCATTGGAAATATTAAGAAGGATGAAAATATGCTGGTGACGAAAGAACACTTATGAAAATAGAATAGCACCAGGATGTGGTAACCTGATGGAGATCATTCGATGACTAAATAGAGAATACTGTTGATACCTGAAAACCAGTGCTGTGAGCCAATTAACCAGAATAGACACCCCCTTCCTCTGCAGCACATTGGTGTAAAAGAGTGTGCTCCACATTGAGAGGCCTTTTTGAGTTTTATATGAAGAAAGAAATGATGTTAAATATCATTAGGAAACAGAAAATCTCAGTTAACTTGAATGTTTGGGGATTAGGGGACTCTGAGCAATGATATTTTATGATTATTTGTTTAATAGTCTATCTTGTTTCACAAATGTCCAAATTTTCTGTCTCAGTCTAATGGAAGATTGAAAATCTTGCTAGGTTTCTTTGGATAATAAAGAAATCCATTCATTTATTATTATTTATATAATAATAATATTTATTATTATTCATTTATTTATTATTATCATTCATAATAAAGGCTCCATCCATTCAATAGATTTTCATTGAGCAATTACAATGTAGCAGGTTTTCTGGTATGTGTGAATGACTTAAAGATAGGGAACCTGCTCTTGTAGCATCCAAGGAACAGTAAAGGTAGCCATTGAAGCTGAAAGATATTGAGATAATTGTAGGTTGAAACCAACGTATTCTGGAAATTAACCTAAGAACCCTAAAACAGTATCTTTTGTCACCATCAGACTCCATCTCCTAAATGTGGAGGGTAAAATATGTCAGATAGAAGGCTTTAGTTAGCTAGGTTTTGGTTTGTTGAGCTTCATTATTAAAATATAATGAAGATAGTATCAATTTCAAGTTCAATCTTATTTCATGGATTAATATTTTTATTTGCTTTGCTCCAATGAAAAACATCCATTGTCTTGGATTATTAGGATGGAATCAAATATTTCTACTACTTTAAAAAATTTTTTTATTGAAATATAGTTGATTCACAATGTTGTATTAGTTTCAGGTACACAGCAAAGTGATTCAGCAAAGTGATTCAGTTATATATACCTGTGTGTGTGTACATATACACACACATATACATATTTCTGTTTTTACATTCTCTTCCACTATAAGTTATTAGAAGATATTGAGTATAGTTCCCTGTGCTATACAGTAGGTCCTTGTTGGTTATCTATTTTATATATAGTAGTATGTATATTTTAATCCCAAACTCCTAATTTATTCCTCCCCCCTTCCCCTTCAGTAACTGTATGTTTATTTTCTATGTCTGTGAGTCTATTTTGTTTTGTACCACTTTTTAATAAGAAAAAACAAACGACCTTATGGCAAAGAAAATGAGCCAGGGAAACTTTTTGAGAATCAGGAATATTTAGAGGTAGGAAGGGTTTTGGGAATTTGAGATGTATTAATATATCTCTTTGAAAAACACTGCAAAAGTTTTGTTTTCTCATGAGATCATGGGAAAAGTTAATAAAATAGATTGTGTTTGCGATGCACCAAGTGATTTCCTTAAACTATAAGCACTGGCATCGGGAATTTTGAATTATGTTTTATCAGTGGAGCATATTGAATGAAGACTATTTAGCACATCATGTTTTCAAAGGACTTCACTTTCCCTTCTCCCTTTAAATTCCTTAATAAAGCAAGATTAAAAGTTAGAGAAAGTTTATGTCTTAACACTGTTCACTCATTCTTATTCACAGGAGTTTTTTATAAAGTTATAATAAAGTAATTTATAGCAGTTTGCTATATATGAGACATCAATAAACATTCACACCTAAACAACACACAACCCAAATGAATAGGGCCCTTTGTAAAATGTTACCATCAGCTTCTATTGAATAAATGTTCATGGAATACCAACTGGTGTGTGGAAAACACTCTGTAAGGCACTGGGTGGGATTGGAGAGCAGGATAGAAAGCTGGATAAAACATAGGGCCCAGAATGCAGTCACAATGGGGAGGAACTAAAACATTTCACATGTGGCTAGAATACAATCTTCAATAAAGTAAATGCTGTAAGAGAAGATCTAAAATTCAGTGGGGATTCAAAAGCAGAATAAATCACATCTAACTGATGGGATATAAGGTATGACTTTGCGGAGATCATGTAAAATTGTGCTTCACGGATGGATAATATTTTAACAGGTGAAAAGTAGGTGAAGCATGCAGATGTCAAGAATATCATGAGCATAAATATGGCATCAAAAAACTTCAGGATGTGTCTCGGAAAGGTTTATGGTTCAGTCTTGGCCACAGTGGTAGGTTTTTAAACTTTGGGTAGTAGTAAAACATCTTTTTTTCCTTCTCCAAATGAGAGGTTATGCCCAACTCCAAAATGTAACATAAAATCACTAAGCTGCTCTAGTCAAAGTGTGTGTATGTGTGTGTGTGTGTGTGTGTGTGTGTGTGTGTGTGTGTGTGTGTGTGTGAGAGAGAGAGAGAGAGAGAGAGAGAGAGAGAGAGAGGCAGAGAGACAGAGAGGCAGAGAGACTGAGAGACTGAGAGACAGATTGGAGAGGAAGAGAGGGGTCAACCAGAGGGATTATGTTAGTGTCCTACAACTTCCATACCAGTTTGCACAGACTCGGTGGCTTAATACAACATTTATCCCGCCAGAGTTCCGGAGGCTTGAAGTATGAAACCAAGGTGTTAGCAGGGCTATATTCTCTTTGAAAGCTCTGTGGAAGAATACTTCATCCTTCCTTGTCTCTTCCTAGCTTCTGGTGGTTGCTGGTAATCCTTGGTGCTCCTTGGTGTGCAGCAGCAGAACTCTAATCTCTGCCTCTGTCTTCAAATGGCTTCTTCCTTGTGTCTCTGTGTGCCTCTGCACCCAAATCTCCTTATCTTCTTCTTCTTCGGACACCAGTTATATTGGATTTAGGGCTCATCCTAATCCAATAAGACTTCATCTTAAACTACATCTGTAACAATCCCTTTACATTCACAGGCACCTGGGCTTAGGACTTCACCTTATCTTTTGGGGGGACATCATATAATAAACAGGGAATTTTCTTGAGATTCTCAATTTTCCTTGCTGCAGCTACTCCGGTCTCCTATAGTGACAGTTGAAGCACCTTAACTAGCCTTAGGACTGCCTACCAAGAACACTGAAAACCGCTGGGCTGGCACCATGTTCCCACACTGCCTGATCAGTAGAATCACCTGAGAGACTTCTTATATACAGAGTCCTTTCGCTCCACACCAATTTACCGAATCTGACTCATGGAATCTGTGCTTTTATTAAGCCTTTCAGGGCAGCGTTATGACTGATTAGTCAAGTTCATCATAAACACTGATTTGGAGAAGAGGGACACCTTGGAAAATAGACCAAAAAGGCATCATGGAGAACCTTGATATCAGGCTGAGGAACAGTCATTCCAAGGAGAGTTTGTGGTAAGCTTCTCCCTGGAGCTCGTTTAACATACTGCATTTGGGGGGTACACAGGACAAGTCCCCAGAGAGTTTCTGGGAGCTCCTACTCACCAGAGAGGCAGCTCTAGTGCCTTTGGGTTCTAAGAGCCCAGCCTGGAGCTCAGACAGTTCCCCATCTCCTGGGAGGACTCCAGGACACAGGAATGGAGCTTCCTATACCTGAGGGGTGACCTGCAGGGCTGTGGGACCAGGCAGGCCCTGCAGGGGGGGCTGCTGCAGGCCTCACCTTGCTGGCTGCGGAAGAAATACCTGCTGCAGCTGCTGCCCTGTGGTCCCTCATTAGGGTTGCCTCCACCTTGAGTACACGTGTGGAGGCGAGCAAGGGAAGTCAGTATCGGAGGAGAACTGCCGGGCCTAAGGGGCGGATGAGTCGCGGGGAGGGGAGGCATGCTGCTGGTGACTCAGAGTCAGCAAGAGGTGGATGGCGCCTGTAGGAAGTCGGAATCAGGAGGCATTACCAGGTACTTTTCCATCCTCTCCCCAGTGACCCCTTTGTCCAGGATGCCAAAATGCACAGGCCAAACTCAGCCTGTTTCCTAGAGCTGCACACACTGTTTGGACTGACTTGAGTTGGTCAAAATAAAACCACCAAAGAGCCAGTCTGAATCCAATGAATAAGGTACAGCCCAGTTTGTGCAGGTGACTGATGATTAGACCAGGTGTTTGTGACTAACAACCTCCCACGATTTCTCACCATCAATGATACTCTGTTCCAATCAGGAAAGGAGGAATAAGAATGTATGCTGAGTGCTCTTTAAAAATGATAAGTTCTGCCATCAAAACCTTCCAACAAATCTCGGAGGCAGTTATTCCATTTTGTAGATGAGGAAGCAGAGGCTGGGGCAATTCCCGCTCTTCCCTGCTGTCAGTAAGCTGCACAGCTATTATTCATTTCCCACTATAAGATTGAAGACGTGATTTCTGAGTATCTCACTGGCTCTGAACTTAAGCACCTAAGCTGCCCTTTAAGGTTTCTTCTCTGAAGTCCAAATGTTTTTCTCAGGACATTGCTTTGAAGGGGCACAAAGACCTCCTCAATTCTCCTGGCAGGAAAAGGATTGGACTTGCCCAGGAAACCCTCACATCGTGTGGCAGGTGGGGGAGAACTTGGGAGACACTCTCAGCAAAAGTACAGAACTCTTGCAACACGTTTATATCCCTGGGCTCCAAAGCCCGTAAATTCTCATTTAGTCCAGGTTCCCTCCCATGTGAATCCTTCTCTGCACTGGCTCTGCTGCGTGTTCTCCTGTGCTTCACATGTAGGTAGCATAAGTATGTTATTATTCAAGTCTAATTCATTCTTGAGGATTCTTTCTCCATGAATTTCTGACCTGTTTGACATCTAATTCCTTTTGCACTCACTGCCTGTGTGGCATTGTATAGCAGCCATACAGCTGTTTGCTATCTCTTTCATGTTCATCAACTTTGTTTTCCAGAAGAGGAAAACATTGTGGGCATTAGGCATTGCTTCTGGAAAACTTTGTTTTCCAGAAGAGGAAAACATTGTGGGCATTAGGCATTGCTTCTGTTTGTTTTCCTCTACATCTTGCGCTGGACACACACTTAGATGCTCAGTAACTACAGATTGAGGGTCTTTCCTCAAAGTCAGAACAATCAGACTGTCTTCTATGTGCTCACCCAACCTCCAACTAGTGGATTACTATTAATTTCGTAGCATCTCAGCATTAAAAAGTTGGTTGCTTCCCCCATATCACTCTTTTCATCCCATTTTCCCTTTCCCTTCTATCCTCCTTTCCATAAGCATTTCTCGGGTACCTTCTAAGTTATTAATACTGGAAAACTGCAGTGTCGGATGCTGTGATTCATATTTACAGGGGGTGGACAGAAGAAATGGTGGTACCCAGGGGCCTGAACACTCCACCAGCCACTTCCCATAATCACAGTTAATTCCACAAATTCCCAGGGAAGATATGGGACAAAGAAAGAAACCAGTTAAAGTCCCATTTAACTGTGTTTTCTGTTTCTGTTGTTGTTTTGCCTTAAATTGCCTGGCTGTACCCCTAGCTGAGCTTTAATGCTTGCAGTTGCAGGGAGTTCTTTGGAATAGATCAGTTTCCCAAAGCATGGTCCTTAGATCACTTCCATAAGAATCATATTAGAAAGACGTCTCAAATTATGCTAGTCACACCAGTTCCAAAGAAATACCATAATGGAAACATTCTCAAAAGATACCACAAAAAAAGCCAATAGGACTAGGAGAGAGAAACCATACCTTGGAAAAAATCTTTAAAAAAATAAAAGTTTATTTACTGTATCTTTATTTTATTTTTTAATCAAAATAGTATATGTACATACACACACATACCACTGTGTGTGTGTGTATATATATATATATATATATATATATATATATATTCAAAGATATGCTCTCTTTGGTATCTTAAAATATACACATGTATTTATTTATATAACCAGCAATCCCTTGCTCTCCGCTTTTGCCTACCATTTCCTAACCTCCAGATCTACTTCTCAGAGGGATTCATTTCAACTCTCATACCTGTTTATATGGTATTTACCTCCAAAATTTTAAATAACATGCTATACTTCTATTTCTTAGCTTGTTAATTTTAGACTTTAACTGCCTGTCTTAAGGTAAATAAAAATTTATCTCTTATGGCTCCCTCTTCTCCTTCTTTCCAGAGATTCAGGTTCTTCATTCTGAAAATTTTTCTTATATCTCTTCTCTGATAAGTTCATCACTTCTCTATTTTTCAGATCTCCCTGGTGCCCACATTAGTGAGGTACTGAAACTCCTGTATTGACCCTCGACTATTCTTTCCTTGTTTGTTTTCTGTCTCCTTTCCAATTTTCTCTTTGTTGTTTTGTGTACTTCCTTGGAGATTTCCTTGACTCCTATTGGATGTTTTATTTTGGATAATTTCAATCTCCCAGAGTGCATTCTTCTTCCGAATTGTTCCTTTTTTCTCATGGCATCTTCTCCTTGTTTACTGAAGGCAAAATCTTCAATATCTTGTCTTAATTGTGAGGATATTAAATATAAGTTGTTTGTCTGAAATTTTTCCTTCTTATTGGAAGATTTCCTAAAAGGCCTGTTGTTAAATGTTAATCCATGTGCAAGTGTTAGGCACTAAGGGACCAGTTGAAAGTTCTGCATGTAAGAATGCATTTGTGGACTACTATTGGGTGACTGAATGGTGAATGAGTCATTTTGATAGGAAGATCCACTAAATGTCATAGATTTTCTGGTGTTCATTCCATTTTTCAAGGGAAAAAGAATCATCCAGTAATTTGCTTGGAAAACAATATCACAGTCTTTTGGCTATGGCAAGGAACTTAGATTTAATTTTAAGCAAAATGGGCAGTCCCATGAGGGTTTATGCAGTGGAGTGACGGGGCCTGATTTATATTTTTAAGTGATCATTATGCCTGTGGCATATGGGAACAAATGGAAAATCAGAGCAATCAGTTATATCAGGAGTAGTCCAAATGAGACTGAGTGCTCCATTATTTACCATTGTGGCCCAAATATTCCTCTTTGTAAAGAGACTCAAGGCTCTCCTATAGAACAAAAAATTAAAAACACAAGACAACAACCCTCCCCTCCAAAAAAAAGAAAAATTAAGCTGCCTACCAAAGAGGAGTTGCCACTTCGAATCCTTGGACCATTTAGAGTTCACAAGGTGATAATGGGGTTCCTTGAATTTTATTTTATTTTTTTAATTTAATTTAATTTTATTTTTTAACATCTTTATTGGAGTATAATTGCTTTACATTTTTTAACATCTTTATTGGAGTATAATTGCTTTACATTGTTGTGTTAGTTTCTGCTGTATAACAAAGTGAATCCTCTATACATATACATATATCCCCTCCCTCTTACATCTCCCTCCCACCCTCCCTATCTCACCCTCCCTATCCCAGCCATGTAGGTTCTCACAAAGCACCAAACTGATCTCCCTGTATTATGCAGCTGCTTCCCACTAGCTATCTATTTTACATTTGGTAGTATATATATGTCAATGCCACTCTCTCACTTCTTTCCAGCTTCCCCTTCCCTGTGTCCTCAAGACCATTCTCTACATCTGTGTCCTTATTCCTGTCCTGTCCCTAGATTCATCAGAACAATTTTTTTTTTTAGAGTTTCCATATATATGTGGTAGCATATGGTATTTGTTTTTCTCTTTCTGATATACTTCACTCTGTATGACAGACTCTAGGTCCATCCACCTCACTACAAATAACTCAATTTTGTTTCATTTGATGGCTGTGAAATATTGCATGGTATATATGTGCCACATCTTCTTTATCCATTCATCTGTTGATGGACACTTAGGTTGCTTCCATGTCCTGGCTATTGTAAATAGTGCTGAAATGAACACTGAGGTACATGACTCTTTTTGAATTATGGTTTTCTCAGGTTAAATGCCCAGTAGTGGGATTGCTGGATCATATGGTAGTTCTATTTTTAGTTTCTTAAGGAACCTCCATAATGTACTCCATAGTGGCTGTATCAATGTACGTTCCCACCAACAGTGCAAGCCGGTTCACTTATCTCCACACCCTCTCCAGCATTTTTTGTTTGTAACTTTTTTGATGATGGCCATTCTGACCGGTGTGAGGTGTTACCTCATTGTAGTTTTAATTTACATTTCTCTAATGATTAGTGATGTTGAGCATCCTTTCATATGTTTGTTGACAATCTGTATATCTTCCTTGGAGAAATGTCGATTTAGGTCTTCTGCCCATTTTTGGATTGGGTTGTTAGTCTTTTTGATATTGAGCTGCATAAGCTGCTTGTATATTTTAGAGATTAATCCTTTGTCAGTTGCTTCATTTGCAAATATTTTCTCCCATTCTGAGGGTTGTCTTTTCATCTTGTTTATGGTTTCCTTTGCTGGGCAAAAGGTCTGAAGTTTCATTAGGTCCCATTTCTTTATTTTTGCTTTTATTTCCCTTTCTCTAGGAGGTGTGTCAAAAAGGATCTTGCTGTGATTTATGTCATAGAGTGATCTACCTATGTTGTCCTCTAAGAGTTTTATAGTGTGTGGCCTTACATTTAGGTCTTTAATCCATTTTGAATTAATTTTTGTGTACGGTGTTAGGGAATGTTCTAATTTCATTCTTTTACATGTAGCTGTCCAGTTTTCCCAGCACCACTTATTGAAGAGGGTTTCTCTTTTCCATTGTATATTCTTGCCTCCTTTATCAAAGATAAGGTGACCATATGTGCATAGGTTTATCTCTGGGCTTTCTATCCTGTTCCATTGATCTATGTTTCTGTTTTTGTGCCAGTACCATACTGTCTTGATTACTGTAGCTTTGTAGTATAGTCTGAAGTCAGGGAGCCTAATTCCTCCAGTTCCATTTTTCTTTCTCAAGATTGCTTTGGCTAATCGGGGTCTTTTGTCTTTCCATATAAATTGTGAAATTTTTTGTACTAGTATCTGTGAAAAATGCTATTGGTAGTTTGATAGGGATTGCATTGAATCTGTAGATTGCTTTGGGTAGTATAGTCATTTTCACAATGTTGATTTTTCCAACCCAAGAACATGGTATATCTCTCCATCTGTTTGTATCATCTTTAATTTCTTTCATAGGTTTCTTATAATTATCTGCTTGCAGGTCTTTTGTCTCCTTAGGCAGGTTTATTCCTAGGTATTTTATTCTTTTTGTTGCAGTGGTAAATGGGAGTGTTTCCTTAATTTCTCTTTCAGATTTTTCATCATTAGTGTATAGGAATGCAAGAGATTCCTTGCATTAATTTCCTATCCTGCCACTTTACTAAATTCATTCATTAGCTCTAGTAGATTTCTGGTAGCATCTTTAGGATACTCTATGTATAGTATCATGTCACTGGCAAACAGTGACAGTTTTAATTCTTCTTTTGTAATTTGGATTCCTTTTATTTCTTTTTCGTCTCTGATTGCTGTGGCAAAAACTTCCAAAACTATGTTGAATAACAGTGGTGAGAGTGGGCATCCTTGTCTTCTTCCTGATCTTAGTGGAAATGGTTTCAGTTTTTCACCATTGAGAGCGATGTTGGCTGTGGGTTTGTCATATATGGCCCTTATTATGTTGAGGTAAGTTCCCTCTATGCCTACTTCTGGAGAGTTTTTTATCATAAATGGGTGTTGAATTTTGTCAAAAGCTTTTTCTGCAACTACTGAGATTATCATATGGTTTTTATCCTTCAATTTGTTAATATGGTGTATCACATTGATTGATTTGCATATTTTGAAGAATCCTTGCAATCCTGGGATAAACCCCACTTAATCATGGTGTATGATCCTTTTAATGTGCTGTTCGGTTCTGTTTGGTATTACTTTGTTGAGGATTTTTGCATCTATGTTCATCAGTGACATTAGCCTATAGTTTTTTGTGTGTTACATCTTTGTCTCATTTTCGTATCAGGGTGATGGTGGCCTCGTAGAATGAGTTTGGGAGTGTTCCTCCCTCTGCTATATTTTGGAAGAGTTTGAGAAGGATAGGTGTTACCTTTTCTCTGAGTGTTTGATAGAATTTGCCTGTGAGCCATCTGGTCCTTGGTTTCTATTTGTTGGAAGATTTTTTTAATTTTATTTATTTTTTTTTTTGTGGTACGCTGGCCTCTCACTGTTGTGGCCTCTCCCATTGCAGAGCACAGGCTCCATACACGCAGGCTCAGTGGCCATGGCTAACGGGCCTAGATGCTCCACAGCATGTGGGATCTTCTCAGACCGGGGCACGAACACATGTCCCCTGCATTGGCAGGCAGACTCTCAACCACTGAGCCAACAGGGAAACCCCTGTTGGAAGATTTTTAATCACAGTTTCAATTTCCGTCCTTGTGATTGGTCTGTTTATATTTTCTATTTCTTCCTAGTTCCGTCTTGGAAGGTTGTGCTTTTCTAAGAATTTTTCCATTTCTCCCAGGTTGTCAATTTTATTTGCATATAGTTGCTTGTAGTAATCTCTCAGGATCCTTTGTATTTCTGCAGTGCCATTTGTTACTTCTTTTTCATTTCTAATTCTATTGATTTGAGTCTTTCCTCTTTTTTTCTTGATGAGTCTGGCTAATGGTTTATCAATTTTGTTTATCTTCTCAATGAACAAGCTTTTAGTTTTATTGATCTTTGCTATCATTAACTTCACTTCTTTTTCATTTATTTCTGATCTGATCTTTATGATTTCTTTCCTTCTGCTAACTTTGGGGTTCTTTGTTCTTCTTTCTCGAATTGCTTTAGGTGTAATGTTAGGTTGTTTATTTGAGATGTTTCTTGAGGTGGGATTGTATAGCTATAAACTTTCCTCTTTAGAAATGCCTTGGCTGCATCCCATATGTTTTGGGTCATCGTGTTTTCATTGTCATTTGTTTCTAGGTATTTTTTGATTTCCTCTTTGATTTCTTCAGCTATCTCTTGGTTATTTAGTAGCATATTGTTTAGCCTCCTTATGTTTGTATTTTTTACAGTTTTTTTCCTGTAATTGATATCTAGCCTCATAGTGTTATGGTCAGAAAAGTTACTTGATATGATTTCAATTTTCTTACATTTACCAAGGGTTGATTTTTGACCCAAGATGTGATCTATCCTGGAGAATGTTCCATGAGCACTTGAGAAGAAAGTGTATTTTGTTGTTTTGGGTTGGAATGTCCTATAATTATCAATTAAGTCCACCTTGTTTAATGTGTCATTTAAAGCTTGTGTTTCCTTATGTATTTTCATTTTAGTTGATCTGTCCATTGGTGAAAGTGGGGTGTTAAAGTCCCCCACTATGATTCTTTTACTGTCAATTTCCCCTTTTGTAGCTGTTAGCATTTGCCTTATGTATTGAGGTGCTCCTATGTTGGGCACATAAATATTTACAATTCTTATATATTCTTCTTGGATTGGTCCCTTGTTCATTATATAGTGTCCTTGTCTCTTGTAATAGTCTTTATTTTAAAGTCTATTTTGTCTGATATGAGAATTGCTACTCCAGCTTTCTTTTGATTTCCATTTGCATGGACTACCTTTTTCATATCCTCACTTTCAGTCTGTACATGTCCCTAGGTCTGAAGTGGGTCTCTTGTTGACAGCATATATATGGGTTTTGTTTTTGTATCCATTCAGCCAGTCTATGTCTTTTGGTTGGAGCATTTATTCCATTTACATTTAAGATAGTTATCAATGTGTATTTTCCTATTATCATTTTCTTAATTGTTTTGGGTTTGTTATTGTTAGGTCTTTTCCTTCTCTTGTGTTTCCTGCCTAGAGAAGTTCCTTTAGCCTTTGTGGTAACTCTGGTTTCATGGTGCTGAATTCTCTTAGCTTTTGCTTGTCTATAAAGTTTTTAATTTCTCTGTCAAATCTCAATGATATCCTTGCTGTATAGAGTAATCTTGGTTGCAGGTTTTCCACTTTCATCACTTTAAATATGTCCTGTCAGTCCTTTCTGGCTTACAGAGTTTCTCTTGGAAGATCAGCTGTTAACCTTATGGGGATTCCCTTGTACATTATTTGTTTTTTTTTTCCCTTGTTGCTTTTAATATTTTTTCTTTGTATGTAATTTTTGATAGTTTGATTAATATGCGCCTTGGCGTGTTTCTCCTTGGACTTATCCTGTATGGGACCCTCTGCACTTCCTGAACTTTATTGACTATTTCCTTTCCTATGTTGGGGAAGTTTTCAACTATAATGTCTTCAAATATTTTCTCAGACCCTTTCTTTACTTCTTCTTCTTCTGGGACTCCTGTAATTCAAATGTTGGTGCCCTTAATGTTGTCCTGGAGGTCTCTGAGCCTGTCCTCAATTCTTTTCATTCTTTTTCCTTTATTCTGCTCTGCAGTAGTTATTTCCCTATTTTATCTTCCAGGTCCCTTATCTGTTCTTCTGCCTCCATTATTCTGCTCTTGATTCCTTCTAGAAATTTTTAATTTCATTTATTGTGCTGTTCATCATTATTTGTTTGCTCTTTAGTTCTTCTAGGTCCTTGTTAAACATTTCTTGTATTTTCTCCCTTCTGTTTCCAAGATTTTGGAACATCTGTACTATCATTTCTCTGAATTCTTTTTCAGGTAGACTGCCTATTTCCTCTTCATTTGTTTGGTCAGGTGGGTTGTTACTTTGCTCCTTCATCTGCTGTGTATTTCTCTGTCTTATTTTGCTTAACTACTGTGTTTGGGGTCTCCTTTTCACAGGCTGCAGGTTCGTAGTTCTCATTGTTTTTGGTGTCTGCCCCTAGTGGGTAAGGTTGGTTCAGTGGGTTGTGTAGGCTTTCTGGTCGAGGGGACTGGTGCCTGTGTTCTGGTGGGTGGGGCTGGATCTTGTTTTTCTGGTGGGCAGGGCCACGTCCAGTGGTGTGTTTTGGGTTTTCTGTGAACTTAGAATGATTTTAGGCAGACGCTCTTCTAATGGATGGGCTTGTGTTCTTGTCTTGCTAGTAGTTTGGCATGGGGCGTCCAGCAGTGAAGCATACTGGCCGTTGGGTGGAGCTGGATCTTAGTGTTGATTTGGATATCTCTGGGAGAGCTCTAGCTGATTGATATTATGTGGGGCCGGGAGGTTTCTGGTGATCCAATGTCCTGAACTTGCCTCTCCCACCATCGGGGTTCAGGCCTGAAACCTAGCTGGAACACCAAAATCTTGTCAGCCTCACAGCTGGGTCATCCTTTTTACAATTGAATTTCTTAGGTTTCTTTCTTTATTTTCTCAGCAGCCATCTTACTAGAATGAGTCACCCTGCAACCCCTCTATTAGGTCCTATGTTGAATTTGATTTTAATATCTTATTTTGGAATAGCCTAACTCAAAACTATCTACCTCTAAGCTGCAGAGTCTAACAAACATCAGTGTATTTTATTTTGACTGGAGTTATATAAGGTAAGCTTTTTCATTCATTCATTCATTCAAGAAATAGCTTTTATAGAGTGTACAGTCTAGTGATCACACTGGTGAGTTCAACTTCATGGTTAGAAATGTTGTATTTCTTTGGTTAATTAAAAAAATAAGAAAGCAAATTCGTTATTACCCAATAAAATTGGGTAATTCATAGCTAATTAGTTTATACAGACAAGTGTTTCAAAACAAGGTTTCTGTGAAGGAAAAACAAGATTGAAAATAGTCTTTGGGGGACTTCCCTGGTGGCACAGCAGTTAAGAATCCACCTGCCAATGCAGGGGACGCAAGTTTGTTCCCTGGTCTGGGAAGTTCCCACATGCCATGGAGCAACTAAGCCTGTGGGCCACAACTACTGAGCCTGCACTCTAGAGCCCTCATGCCACAACTACTGAGCCTGCACGCCACAACCACTGAAGCCTGTGCGCCCGAGAGCCCGCGCGCCGCAACTACTGAATCCCACGTGCTGCATTTACTGAAGTCTGCATGTCTAGAGCCCGTGCTCCACAACAAGAGAAGCCACCACAATGAGAAGCCCATGCACTACAACAAAGAGTAGCTCCCACTCGCGGCAGCTAGAGAAAGCCTACATGCAGCAACGAAGACCCAGTGCAGACAACAACAACAACAAAATAGTCCTTGAGAAGCAGTAGAGGATAAACGGTTAAGAAGTCAGAATATCTGAGTTCAAAGCCTGACCATTCTTCCACTTACCAGCTGAGTGCCCTTGGGGAAATGACTTAATATCCCTGAGTCTTAGTTCACACTTTTGCAGAATTGGAGCAATAATAATAGAACCTATTTCACAGGATTGTTCTGAATGCTTGGTTATTATTATTACTTTGAGGATAAAATACTTGGAAACTTACCACTTCAGATAATATGGTTTGAGGAGGTGTCTAGCTGGGGAGACCAGACACATATTTCTAAGACAACAGGAAAGCAAAATAAGTCTGTATTAAAGTAATCCATACTGTCAGTTTTGAGAAAGCAGGTGAAATTTAGGTGTGCCCTATTTGATATGGAGCTCATGAGGGAAAAAGTCCTAAAGGGGTTGGATTTGGTCTTCAAACTATAAAACTTTAGAGTAGAAGTGAGTGTAGAAATCATCCAGTTCAACATCCTTCATAAAACATTTCACATCAATCACCTGGTGGGAAGTAAAACAAAAAAAAGGATGAGAATATAAGATTGGCTATTAAGAAGTTTACTGCTATGGAAAATTGATGCTGAATCCTATAGGGACCAACTGGAGTTGCTTCTGATTTGCTCTGTGTGAGGGGCCAGGAAACTGAGATATTTATCTGTCTAATTTTATCCAGGAGCACTTCTATGGTTGGGGGTTTGCTCACCAACAATTTCATCCTAACCCATGTGTGGCTCAGGAATGCTACTACATTGAGAGAAAGCCCTCAGGCAAAATTATGGGAGTTTGAGTGTGAATCTATTGGCACACCCAGGAACAATGAGTGTGGTGAGTAGTGGGTAGGGAGCCAACAGCATTTGCTACAAACCACCACCTTCCCCTCTTGGATCAACTAGTGCCCTCTATTAAGTTTATTCTGTTCTTTTACTGATTTTTCAATGTGGGGGATGGTCACAGTTTCTTAAGAAAATAAAAAGAGAATTAGTGGCATAAACTATAGTCCCTATTGCTGTAGATGGTCCTGAAGCTACTGCTGATATTTATCATCTTCCTCCTCCACCATCCATCTAGAGTCCCTTCATCCTCAGCCAACACTTCTGCTTGTCTAGGTTGCTTGCCTTACAGGGTGACCCAGACCTTTATCTCTGAAGGGTTCAAGTTCCTCATTACTGGGCTGTTGTCAGTCTGTGGTTGCTGAAATTAATGGTTCTATGTTAATCAACAGTCTGGAAGTAACAAGAGCGTCTCAGTGAATCCTTTGAGTTCCATACATACTTTTTACTACTCCAGTTATGTAGCAGCTGTCTTATCTTCTCATGATAACTAGGGCTAATAACTGCTAACAAGATAGAAACTGCCAATTGTCCCTGCCAATAAAGAGCCCCAAATGACCAGGCAGCAGGTGTAGTTTTAGAGTTAGAAGAATTTTACTGTGTCCACTGGTAGAAGTATTTCCCCACCCTGGAAACCTACAGAACCTAAAATCATAGAAATGGGAAGCACAAATTCAACTACTGGTCACTGCAAGAAATTATTCCCGGAGCCTCTTCCCACCCCTGAGTTCCCAGATTTTTGTATTCTACCTGTTAGAAATCAGCACCATATAGTGGCCATTGGTTACAAATATATACTGCATCTTGAAGAATAACAACCTATTCTGCAGAGTTCATCCCCAAGCAGGTGCATTAGCTGTTCAGAGTCTATTCCAACATCCTATCAGGCCAGCAGCTTCCAGATGATGCAATATATGGTTGAAAAGTTGATCTCATTGACATGCACCCATTTCCACATTTCCTTTGTCTTAAAGAGTCTTTTATCTGAGGTGATATTATATGGGCTCACAGGTCAGTAAAATGAACATTCTGTGGACCCTCAAAGAGTGATGCTGACCAAGACACTACCGGCAGGAAAGGAAAATCCTTACCCAGAATATGTATCAATTTCATTCAGGATGAATCATTGCCTTTTCTAGAGAGGAGTCTGATATAATCAGTTTACCAACAAATGATTCGTTGATCCCTTTGAGGGATGGTACAATATCAAGGGCTCAGTATTGGTATCTGATACTGATGGGTTGAATATTCAGCAATGAGAATAACTATATCAGCCTTGGTGAGTGGATCACCATGCTGTTGTGTTCATGCACAGCTTCTATCCCAGCCACTATCACTGCTCAAATCCCATGGGACCAATGTGGAAGAACCTAGACAGATGCTGTACATGGTGGATTTGCAACACAGTTGAGGAACACTGAGCTTGGAATTTAATGCTTTTACAGCAGGAAAAAGCAAGCCTACTCTTTGACTGGGGGGAGTCATAGCCTCATTACTTTTGTTAAATGTGCTTATTTTGGAATTCATCTATGTTATTTGTGTATCCATGGTTCATTCCTTTCTTTCTTTTTTTTCTTTTTTTTGTGGTACATGGGCCTCTCACTGTTGTGGCCTCTCCCGTTGCGGAGCACAGGCTCTGGATGTGCAGGCTTAGCGGCCATGGCTCACGGGCCCAGCTGCTCCATGGCATGTGGAATCTTCCTGGACCGGGTCACGAACCCGTGTCCCCTGCATCGGCAGGTGGACTCTCAACCACTGCGCCACCAGGGAAGCCCCATTCCTTTCTTTACCGAGTAATATTCCATTACAAGGATATGTTTATTCATTCACATGTTGATAAACATTTAGGTTTTTCCAGTTTTGGGTTATCACAGATAAAGCTGCTGTAAAAATTAATGTATGAGTCTTGGGTTGAACATATGCTTTCTTTTCTCCTGGGTAAAACATCTAGGAGACACAATAGGGGTATGTTTAAATTTTTAAGAAACTTCCAATTGTTTTTTTCAAGTGGTTGTTCCATAAGAGTCCCAGTTCTTTCACATCCTCTCCAACTCTTGGTATGGTCAGGATTTTTAATTTTAGATATTTTAATAAGTGTATAGGGAGGACCTTCAAGATGGTGAAAGAGCAAGACATGGAGATCACCTTCCTCCCAGCAGATACATCAGAAGTACATCTACACATGGAACAACTCCTACAGAAAACCTACTGAACACTGGCAGAAGACCTCAGACTTCCCAAAAGGGTCTTGGTGCTCTGGCCAGGTGTCAGGCCTGAGTCTCTGGGGTGGGAGAGCCGAGGTCAGGACATTGGTCAACCAGAGTCCTCCTGGCCCCTCATAATATCATTTGGCGAGAGCTCTCCCAGAACTCTCCATCTCAATGCTAAGACCCAGCTGTACTCAACAATCAGCAAGCTCCAGTGCTGGACACCACATGTAAAACAACTAGCAAGAAAAGAATACAACCTCACCTATTAGCAGAGAGGCTGCCTAAAATAATAATGAGTTCACAGACACCCCAAAACACACAATGGGACATGGTCCTGCCCACCGGAAAGACAAGATTCAACCTCATCCATCATTAAACAAGCAACAGTCCTCTCCACTAGGAAGCCTACACAACCCACTGAACTAACCTTACCCACTGAGAGCAGGCACCAAAAACAATGGGAACTATGAACCTGCAGCCTGTGAGAAGGAGACCCAAACACAGTAAGTTAAGCAAAATAAGAGGACAGAGAAATACACAGCAGATGAAGGAGCAAGATAAAAACTCACCTGGCCAAAGAAATGAGGAGGAAATAGGCAGACTACCTGAAAAAGAATTGAGAGTAATGATAGTAAAGATGATCCAAAATCTGGAAACAGAATAGAGAAAATACAAGAAACATTTAATAAGGACCTAAAGAGCAAACAATCAGTGATGAACAACACAAGAAATAAAATTAAAAATTCTCTAGAAGGAATCAATAGCAGAATAACGGAGGCAGAAGAACAGACAGGGGACCTGGAAGATAAAATAGTGGAAATAACTACTACAGAGCAGAATAAAGAAAAAAGAATGAAAAGAATTGAGGACAGTCTCAGAGACCTCTGGGACAACATTAAGTGCAACAATATTAGAATTATATGGGTCCCAGAAGAAGAAGAGAAAAAGAAAGGGAATGAGAAAATATTTGAAGAGATTATAGTTGAAAACTTCCCCAACATGGGAAAGGAAATAGTCAATCAAGTTCAGGAAGTGCAGAGAGTCCCATACAGGATAAGTCCAAGGAGAAACATGCCAAGACACATATTAATCAAACTATCAAAAATTAAATACAGGGCTTCCCTGGTGGCACAGTGGTTGAGAGTCCGCCTGCCGATGCAGGGGACATGGGTTCGTACCCCAGTCCAGGAGGATCCCACATGCTGCAGAGCGGCTGGGCCCATGAGCCATGGCCGTAGGGCCTGTGCGACTGGAGCCTGTGCTCTGCAATGGGAGAGGCCACAACAGTGAGAGGCCCGCATACTGCAAAAAAAAAAAAAAATTAAATACAAAGAAAAAATATTAAAAGAAGCAAGGGAAAAGCAACAAATAATATAAAAGGGAATCCCCATAAGGTTAACAGCTGATCTTCCAGCAGAAACTCTGCAAGCCAGAAGGGAGTGGCAGGACATATTTAAGATGATGAAAGTGAAAAACCTACAACCAAGTTTACTGTACCAAGCGAGGATCTCATTCAGATACGACAGAGGAAATAAAATCTTTACAAACGAGCAAAATTTAAGAGAATTCAGCACCACTAAAACAGTTTCACAACAAGTGCTAAAGGAACTTCTCTAGGCAGGAAATAAAAGAGAGGGAAAAGACCCACAAAAACAAACCCAAAATAATTAAGAAAATGGTAATAGGAACATACATATCGATAATTACCTTAAATGTAATTGGATTAAATACTCCAACCAAAATACATAGAGTGGCTGAAGAGATACAAAAACAAGACCTGAATATATGCTGTCTATAAGAGACACATTTCAGACCTAGGGACACATACAGACTGAAAGTG